>NC_067492.1:17687428-17987428 GCF_947179515.1 Apodemus sylvaticus | reverse complement strand
TTAAGGTGGAGCCGGTTTAAGGTGGCCTCAGCAGATCTGGAAAAGAAGGACAGCAGCTACTTCATGTCTTAAAAGTCAACTAACTGCTCCCTGAAGTCCTTCAAACAAACACCTTGTACGGAGACCCACAGACTTCTCCGTCTGCCTCTCTTCCTCCCGGCCTCCTCTTTGACCTCTAAGCTGCAGTTTTCCTTTCCATTCCCAGAGCTCAGGCCAGGCTCGCGATCTCCGCAGGTACACTGTGCTCTACACCTAGACCCATCTCCTGACTCCCTGTCAGATTCTCCCTCACCCCGCAAGCCTCAGCCGCAGGTCACAGAATAGGCTGCCACCAGGACCCCAGGGAAGGAAACTCCAGAGGCCCTTCCCGAACAAAAGAGGATAGCATAGTGCAGTGCCCCAGAAAGGCCGCCTCCCAGAGGAGTGCTGAGGAGAAGCAGTGAAGGAGTTACTTCCAAGACCATCCTGGAGCAGGGTGGCTGCCATGCCGGTTCCAAGCCACTCCCACAGCAGTTCCAGAAGAGCCTTTGCTACCACCGTTGAGATCAACTACCTACCAATGACTCTTTCTCCCTTGGAGTCAGGAATACAAACTCCTAATTTATTTAGTTTTTATTTAGTTTTATTGTGTATGTGTGCATGATGGAGGCGCATCGGTGCCACCGTGCACACACGGAGATCAGAAAGCAACGTTGTGGAGTTGGCTCTCTCTTAATTCACCCTACCACATTTGGATGGATATGTCAAAAGAGAAAACCATGCCAGGCCTTGTGGTGTGCACCTATAATCCCACACAAGAAGGCAGAGTTGGGAGGGTGCTGAATTGAAGCCAGACTGAGCTGTAAAAACAAAACAAAACAAGACAAAATTACAAATTTAGTTATAGGGGATGGGTGGGTGTGGTAGAGAGGTGGCATCAGAGTTAAGGGCACTGATGACTCTTGCAGAGGACCCAGATGGTGACTCAACCATCTGTAACTCAAATGGGAGGATCCAACACTCTCTTCTGCCCTCTGTGGTCACACAAAACACCATACACATAAACTAAAGATAAATCTTTAAAATAACAAATTTAGTTATAGATCTAATTGTCTTCTAGTCTGTCTTCTAGGGTTGGGGCACCCTCCAAATAACAGAATGGAACAAACAAAAGCCCCCAGGGGACAGTGGGTATTATAAAACGGGGGCAAAGAAAGAACGGGAGGGGAACTGATGGGTTGAGGTCAGTCCAGCCTTTAAGGTTGAGGCAGTCAGGACACTTTGTTGATATTGTGGCACACACAAGTGTGTTACATTTTGTTCTTATGAACCATCCCACACATTTCCCACAAACACCTTTTCAGGGATTTTCTCCTCAAAGTGACTCAGACTGGAATTTCTAGTTTTCAGGAAACATAACCTGATAGGATCTGCATGTTTCCTTACAGTTTTGTTTGGATTGGGTGGCATTTAGCGCAAGTGACTCCCTTTTGGACCCGTGTATTAGTTTCTTTTCTCATACTGTGACAGGAAAAACAAAAAAAAACAAAACAAAACAAAACAAAAAAACAAGCTCCCTTCCCCCACCCCTGTCTGATAGCAAGCTTTTCCTTTTCCCATTATGAGATTCCCAGGGAAATTCCAATTTCTTGGGGCCAATCATCAGTAACAACATGTGGAGGTCAGAGGCCATGAGGAGGGAAACTCCCAGAGGCTCTTCCAGGCACAGTGCAGCACCCAGCCTACTCGAATACTCTGATAAGCAAAGGTAGAGAGAGGCCGGGGTCTCCCCTAGAACATCTTCATCACTACCAGGATGGCTACGTTCTCACTCTGTTTTTACGTCTCACTTCTGAGGTATAATATGCCTGTGCCTGAAGTAAGTATCACAAACAGAATATAAGCAGAGATCAAGGTCCAAAGACATTCAGTTAATTAGTTAATGTCAGGTAGCTGAGTATACAAGTCATTTCTCCTCTGCTTTAGTTACTCTTGAAGGCTGGGCATTTTTTGTTCCTTTGAAAGAGTCTTGCTACAAAACCCAGACTGGTCTCAAAAATCACAATCCTCCTCCCTCAGGCTTCCAAGCATTGGGATTGCAGGCAAGCACTACTACGCCTGATGTGACTTCATTTCAGTTTTGACTTTTCCTCCCTAGTCTCTGAGCAGTGTTTCTCTGAAGACATCACTGATCGTCTGATGGCTTGGTCTCAGCACAAGGATGAGATCCGTTCTGCTGGGTCTAATCTGATCCCTTTAGGACAAAAGATTGAGGTGTCAGAGGTTGTGGTCATTTGAATGAGAATGACCGCTCAGGCTCATGTATTTGAATGCTTGATTCCCTAGCTGATGGAACTGTCTGGGAAGGACCAAGAGGTGTGGCCTCGTGGGAGGAGGTGACATGCCTGCCTGCTGACTGCTGTGCTCTCTGCTATGATGGCCGTGAACTTATCCTCTAAACCATAAGCCCCCAATGAACTCTCTTTGTTACAAGTTGCCTTGGTTATGGTGTCTCAGCACAGCAATAGAAAAGTAACTAAGACACCTGTCAAGGCGTTAATGCCAATCATACCCTTGATGGTCAATTTTAAGCCACTGAGGGGTATGGGAGGAGTGATTTTTACATCAGACATCCCTAGGACCCACCCTATTTGTTCTGTGGGTAATATCTTCAAAACTCAAAAACATAGTTCAAGTTCAGTGGCGCAAACCTTTAATCTCAGCCTTCAAGGGGCAGAAGCAAGAGGATCTCTGTGAGTTCAAGGCCAGTCTGGTCTACATCGTGAGTTCCAAGACAGCCAAGTCTAAAGAGATCATGTCTCAAAGGGGACTTGGGGGGAGGAGTAATATACAGGGTATTTTTTTAATATGACCAATGAGAGCTAAAAATTAAGTACTTATTTAAAGATGTACTCCTTAGGTGACCAATGTTGTCTTAGTCAGGGTTTGTTTTTTTTAAATGACTGATTTATTTTATGTATAAGTACACTGTAGCTGTCTTCAGATACACCAGAGAAGGGCATCAGATCCCATTACAGATGGTTGTGAGCCACCATGTGGTTGCTGGGATTGAACTCAGGACCTCTGGAAAAGTAGTCAGTGCTCTTAACCACTGAACCATCTCTCCAGCCTTTAGGGTTTCTATTCCTGCACAAACATCATGACCAAGAAGCAAGTTGGGGAGGAAAGGGTTTATTCAGCTTATACTTCCAAATTGCTGTTTATCACCAAAGGAGGTCAGGACTGGAACTCAAGCAGGTCAGGATACAGGAACTGATACAGAGGTCATGAAGGGATGTTTTTTACTGGCTTGCTTCTCCCGGCTTGCTCAGCTTGCTTTCTTATTTGAGAAAATGCCTTACAGCTGGATCTCATGGAAGTACTTCCCCAACTGAAGCTCCTTTCTCTGTGATAACTCCAGCTTGTGTCAAGTTGACACAAAACCAGCCAGTACAAATTTCTAATAATTTTTTCATTGTTAGGAAGCACTGCCTAAATACACAGTATTAGAGAATGTCTTTGCATAAGAGAATAGCAGGGAGGGGAGGGGGCTAGAGAAATGGCTCTGCCCATAAAGTGCTGGCACCAAGCCCACATAGCTTAAATTAGGCATGATGAGAATCATAATTTTAGCGCAAATAACTTGAAAACAGAAATGCAAGACTGAAGGGCCGGAGATGTGGCTCGGCAGTTAAGAATACACGCTGCTCTTGTACAGGACACAGGCTTATTTCCCAGGCCCTGTATGATGGTTCACAACCACCTCTAACTGGTTCCAGGGGACCCAGTACCCTCTTAGGGCCTCCACAGATACTATAGATACATGGTACACAAACATACATGCAAGCAAAACACTCACACACAGAAAATAAAAATAAATGTATTTTTTTAAAGAAATGCAAAGGTGAAGTAGCCAGGATTTACAAGTCATTTTCAGGAATTCTATGAACAGATTGTCTTGCCTCACACTGCCTTAAAACCATCGTGAGCATACAAAACTCTGATCAAAATTCTCCCTAGGGGGCACCAATATAATAAAAGATAGAGCAGTCTTTATGGTTATACAAATCACAGGAAAGATCTCCTTAACACCTCATTTCTCTCAAGTGATGAATAGAACCATAATTGCCTCAAAAGAGACGCCCCCAAATTTCCAAATGGGACGAGTCCTGTCATACAATGGCATAATATTCCAAATCACTCAACACAACTCAAACAGCTCAGGGTTCTAAAAGGCAAAGCCAATCGCCAAACAGTAGTTACCAAAATGGTTCAAAATGAACTCAAATAGCTCAAAGGAGCCCCAAACCAACAGGAAGTCAAAGCCTGGGGGGGGGGGTGGGAATGACAAGAATCTTAGTAAGGGTCAACATTTTTTGAAATTCAAACCAAGTCCAGATACTCATTTTTCTGCTTTATCCAATAAAAACAACCGATGGCCTCCTTACAAGGGAAGGAAAGAAGAAGTCTGAGGAATGAAGTGACCCCAGTAGCTGTGTGGGATCCTTCTGTCTTCTTCATCTCAGGTCAGTTTGTTCCAAGTGGCTGAAGCAAACAAACCACAGGTGTCTGACATCTTCCTGGTTCAGTCACTTAAACTGTGACTTGGAGTTGTTAGGATCAGAGCCAGAGCCCTGGCATCACCTAACAAGCCAGGCTGACTCACCCATTGCCAACAGGCCACTCAAGCAAACAAAGAATACTGAAAAGCAGATTTATGAAATATGACCACATTAGAAAACGGAACCAAGCCCGGCAGTGGTGGCGCACGCCTGTAATCCCAGCACTTGGGAGGCAGAGGCAGGCAGATTTCTGAGTTTGAGGCCAGCCTGGTCTATAGAGTGAGTTCCAGGCCAGCCAGGGCTACACAGAGAAACTCTGTCTGAAAAACTAAAAGAAAAAAGAAAAAAAAGAAAAGAAAGAAAGAAGCAAAGAAACAAAGAAACAAAGAAACAAAGAAGAAAGAAAGGAGCCAAGAGGCCCACCCCCCACCCACTTCCAGTCCATCTTTAGGTTCTAACATGAGGTTTAAGCAGATGTTAAGGTGTGAATAAACTACTCACTCCTAGTTGAGGTGTGGTCCCACCTACCTTCATTGTCTCAGCTCAGTCTCTCCTGCAAACTGGTCTGATAAGTCAGTATTTTTTGAAAAGTCTTTCTTGGAGACAAACTCTGCCTCTGGTTTGCACCAGAACCCTAGCCCTTTCCTCTTTCCAGCTTGAAGTCTATGTCTCAATAGCCGGACAGCCGAAGGGAGGGACACCATATCTATTTATAGTATCTTCATTCCCATAAGGACATTTACACACATCACTTTTAAATAATTCCAGTTTTATGGCCTCTAAAGGCTCATGTTCATCTCATAATGCAAATTTCATTTAGCCGATCTTTAAAGTCCCCAAAGTCTTAACAGTTCCAGAATTGTTCAAGAGCCCCAAGGTCTTTTCTGAAGTCAAGGCAATCTTAACTAGGAGCCCATATGAAATAAGACTCCAGTGAACAAAGACATGGACATGCAGTAAACATTTCCAGTCCAGAATGGAAGAATGGAATGATAGCAAGGAAATGTTTACTAAAGCAAGATCAAAACCCAGCAGAGCAAACACCAAACCCTGCAACTCATGTCTGGCATCTGGACTCAAGATGGACTGAATAGTCTGGACTCTCACAGCCTTGGGCAGCTCTGCCCAGTTACATAGTTCTACTGCCTGAAGGATACATCCTCTCTATCTTGGGCAGGCTCTACTCCGTGCCTGCAGATGTTCTCAGCAGACATCCCAAGGTCCTGTGATCTCCAACACCCTGAAGCCCCCACTACACTGTCAGGCCTTCAGACCTTCACACAGTCAGAGCCTCGCTACAGAGAACCTGACTACCACAGTCAAATATCCTAGGCAGCTTTCTAGAACTTTTTTTTTTTTTTAATTTTGTTTTTTCGAGACAGGGTTTCTCTGTGTAGCCCTGGCTGTCCTGGAACTCACTCTGTAGACTAGGCTGGCCTCGAACTCAGAAATCTGCCTGCCTCTGCCTCCCAGAGTGCTGGGATTACAGGCGTGTGCCACCACCTCCCTGCTAGCTTTCTAGAACTTTGGTACAAGGCTCTATGACCCCCTTACTTGTCTTATAAACCAGTACCATGTGGAAGACATGCCCGGGTTGTGTTTCCAGCTTGAGATGTGTCTTGTCCCCCCCCCCCCCCGGGAGCACAGTTGCATCATCCTCTATGTGCTTTCTGGGCTCTGCATCTTCACAAGTTGGAGCCTTAGATGGGTGGAGTCGAGCCTTCAGGGAGCCTTACCTATTATCCCAGTACAGAGCAAGAGGTTTACACCTGATGGCGCTAGTGTCTCTAACAGTTTCAGATGCCTTGTCTACCACCTCCTTGTCCGTGGCTTTACATTTGCTCACAGTTCTTTCTCATCAGACAGTAAGTGCATTTTCCCTCTTTCTGGTCTCTCTGTGTATCGGAGCAAGGGTATCGAGTGGTAACCACACTACAGTCTGAATGCTGACCTGCCTTAAATCTCCTCTGCCAAACAAATTAGTCCATTACTTTAAAATTAAGTTTCACCCAAGCTCTCAGCACCTGGGCAAAATGCAGCCTGACTCTTTTTCCAGAATGCAATACATATGGCTTCCTCCCAGTTCCTGACAGAGCCCTGTGCTCTATGAAAGTTCATGAGCCAGGCCTCCACTAGTCACATTCCCTTTGGCGTTCTAGTCATCTGAGATCCCGCCAGAATGGCCTAACCTCTGCTTACTGATCCAGAGCGTCTCCGGCCTGCAGCTTGTATATTCCTCACACAAATTAGTTCCAAAAGACCACATGGTTATATTCACTACAAAAAAAAAAAAAAAAAAAACAAACCACCCCTCCTGGGTACTAGGTTTCCATATTGTTTAATTTTGGTATTCTTATGACAAAAGCAACTTGTGGAAAGAAAGGTTCCTTTCGGGTCACAGTTTGAGGGTACAGTGCATCATGGCAGGGAAGGCATGATGGCGAGAGAATGAGGCGGCTGATCATGTTACATCCACATTCAGGAAGCAAGAGACATAAATGCTCTACTTACGGAACCCATTCTCTCTGTGTATGAGCCCATGTGTATGTGTGCATAGATTCATACCCATGTGTGCATACGTGTGTGTGTGTGTGTGTGTCTGTGTGTGTGTGCATGTGTGTATTCAAGTGTCTGTTCTGTTGCTGTGAAGGGACACCATGATCAAGGCGACTATTATAAGAGAAAGCATTTAATTGCAGATTTACTTATAGTTTCAGAGGTTTAGTCCACTATCATCATGGAAGGAGCCATGGAAGTAGGTGTGCTGCTGGAGAAGTAGTTGAGAACTCCATCCTGATCAGTAGGAGACAGAGGGGGAGGGAGAGGGAGAGAGAAGAGAGAGAGAGAAACTCTAGGCTTGATGAACCACTTTTCTCCAAGATTATGCCTCCTAATCCTATCAAAGAGATTCAGTGCCTGATAACTAAGCACTCAAATATGGGAGCGTGCGTGGACTGTGGGTGTATACCTGCTCCGGCAAGCATATGGTGGTCAGAGGGCGATCTTGGGTGTTGGTCCTCCGTTCCCAACTTGTTGAGATAGGGGTTCTTGTTGTTCACTGCTCCGTACACCAGGCTTGGTAACCCGGAACTCCTGAGGATTCTTGTTTCTCGACCTCCCATTCATTGTTGGCACACTGGGGCTACAGAGGTGCCAGGCACTGTCCGGGATCACATGGGTTCTGGGATTCCAATTCATATCCTGGTGCTCACAGTAAAGGAAGGCCCTTCACAAACCGTGGAGCCGTATCTCTAACCCAGAAACACCATCCTGACGTAGAGAATCACTAGTGAGGGAACGCTGGCTATTCTGTGTTTTTTTTTTGGCAGAGTGTTTCTTAACAATAAATGAAGAAAACTGTCACTTGCAGGAAAAAAAACTGATGTTGTTGCTTAATGATAAAATGAGCTTTTACATTAAACAGAATTTTGGCAAAAGCCTGTCCTGCTTCTAGATACTTGGCCAGAGTTGATGAGGAGAACACTGGTGGTTTCAGTGTGGGATTTGATGCTATATAATAAAATGTGCAGGCACATAGAGGCTCTAAATGGTTTGATGAGCCATTTTCAAATGATCTGACTGTGATGGTATAAGTCAAAGTGTAAGATCAAGGACCTTAAATAAATATTTAATTTTTAAAACAACATTTAGGATTTTTTTTAAATTTATCATATGTGAATGCTTTGCCTTCATGTATGTGTGTGAACCATGGGGATGTAATGCCCAAAGAGACCAGGAAAAGGTGTCAGATCCTCTGGAACTGGTGTTACAGACAGCTGTTAGCTACTGTGTGGGAGCTGGGAGCTGAATTCAGGTCCTCTGTGAAACCAGAAAGTGCTATAAACTGTTAAAGCATCTCTCCAGCCCCAAAAGATTTAAGTTTAATCATTTCTGTCTGTGTGTATGCACGCATGAATCCGGATGATCATGGATGTCAGAGGAGGGCATCAAAACCTGGAGCTGGAGTTACAAGGTTGTTGTGAGTCCTTGAACATTAGTGCTGGGTCCTCTGCCAGAACAGTACATGATCTTAACTGCTAAATCATCTATCCACTGCAAGACCAAGGAATTTAAATACATTAGGAAAGCTCGTGGCCGGGGTGGTTTTGTTTGTTTTCTGTTTTGTTTGTTTTGTTTGTGAGGCAGTATTGTTGACTCCTTGGGGCATTTGCTCCACTCTCAACCATCACTGTTTTCACAATTACAATGTCTGCACACACGCTGCCCCGCCACTACATACATCCAAGCACATTTCAACGCAGCAGGGGAGTGTGTGTTTGGATTTAAGTGGCATAGGGCAGCATTTTGAAGATACCACACAACTGCTAATGTCCAGTGTGGGTGCCTGACAGGAGCATCCTGAGCACTCAGTGGAAGTAAATGAAAGTAAAAGTCCAATTTCAGGCAGCAGATGCCATCCAGTTGGTAGCATGCTCACTCAAAGCTCTATGTTCTATCCTCTGCTCCACTTAAAGCAGGTCTGGCGGTGCACACCTTTAATCCCAGCGGTCAAGAGGCAGAGGCAGGAGGATCAGAAGTCCAAGGCTGCTCTGAGCTACATAGTGAGTGAGTATCCCGCATCTGGGTACCAACTTCAAGGTCTGTCTTCAATATGTGAGACCATCTCAAAATCTAAGAAAGAAAAGAGAGAAAAAATGTATTTTAGCAAAACATGCACTGTTTTCTTTCTTTCTTTTTTTTTGTTTTTTTTTGTTGTTGTTGTTGTTTTTCTGTTTTTTTGTTTTTGTTTTTGTTTTTTGGATTTGGTTTTTTTGAGACAGGGTTTCTCTGGATAGCTCTGGCTGTCCTGGAACTCACTCTGTAGACCAGGCTGTCCTCAAACTCAGAAATCCGCCTGCCTCTGCCTCCCAGAGTACTGGAATTACAGGCGTGTGCCACCACCACCCGGCTCGCACTGTGTTTTCAAAACTTTCCTTTGCACTCTTTCTTCCTAAGGGAGAAAATGATGAAAAAAGTTGCTTTGAGTTTTGCAAATTCTTTAGGACCTGCTCACCCAGTGAGTGCTGCTCATTTGGTGATGTTCTCATAAAGGGGAGGGGGAGAGACAGACAGACAGACAGAGAACTTTTTGTATCTTCTAGTTTCATTTCAAAATATGCAGTTTTTACAAAAATAGGGCCATATTCTGTTTGTGTGTGTGTGTGGGGGGGGAATGGGGAATCAAGCCCAAGGTCTTTACAAGATAGCAAATGTTCTTCTACTGAACTACATTCCCAGTCTAAACAGGGCCACACTTGACAGATTCTCTTGTACTTCCTGCTTTTTTCATTTCTTAGTGAATTAGACATCTCCATCATCTGAGCACAGATCCTTTTCTAGCATCTCTTCCAATTCTATTTGTATATAACTACAGTTTATTTGATTCACGAATATCAAAAGACCTAGATTGTTTCCAATGTTTTACAAATACAAATGGAAATATGAGTTACATTCTCTTTTTAAAAGAACTGTACACTGGGTGGTGGTGGCACATGCCTGTAATCCCAGCACTTGGGAGGCAGAGGCAGGCAGATTTCTGAGTTCCCAGCCAGCCGGGTCCACAGAATGAGTTCCAGAACAGCCAGGGCTACACAGAGAAACCCTGTCTTGGAAAACCAAACCAAAACAACAACAACAAAAAGAATGTATACAATTCATAAAACATAAATATGATATTCATAAAATATGTGTGTACATGTGCGCGCATGCTCTCACAAATGTGCCAGTGTGCATGTGGAAGTTAGAGGACCACCGTGGGAATTGGGTCTCTTCTTCCACCACGTGGAGGACCAGGGATGTAACTCAAGGCGCCAGGCTTATTGGCAAGCACTTTCCATCCCTGCTTTTGTTGTTGGTGGTGCTTTGGTTTTCAAGGAAGAATCTGCATGGCCCTGGCTGTCCTGGAATTCACTATGTAATCCAGGATGGCATCAAATTCACGGATTCAACGGTGTCTGCCTCTTGAGTGCTGCGGTTAAAGTCAAGCATGCCACAGCAGGCTCCAGCTCTGGTTTTGTGATTGGTCTTCAGCTCTATATCCTAGGCTAGTCTGGAACTCACTGTATAGCAGCCCAGGTTGGTTATCACACTCACAGCAATAACCCTGCCTCAGCCTCCCAAGTCCTGAGATTACAGGGTTATTGCTCTCAAACTAGAAACATTTCTTTTCTTTCTATGTGAGGGGCAGTCTCCCATAGCCCACATTGGCCTTCACCTGCTGCTCTACCTCTGAGCACTGCAATCACTTCCGTCCCTATCCCCCATGTCTCAGAAACAGTTTTGTATATACTTTAAGATTTTATGTGCACCATATACATGTAGTGTTCATAGGCATGCTCAAAACGGAAATAAAACCATACTGGGCGTGGTACCGTTCACCTGTTAGACATTTCATGAGTCTAGCTATCTCAGAAACAAGTTTCATCCTGTTTGCAGGGCCAAAACTGAATTCATGTTCCCAGGCCCCAGAACCAACCCCTATCCTGCTTCTTCAGGTGTTTCATGTCTGCGCGTTAACCAATAAAGGGTGTAAGGGGGTGGGGGGGGGCGGTTGCCATTATCCCGTTATCTAACTAAGGCACACAAATAGTAAGTGTATTTCCTGTCAAGGTTTAAATTGACTCCGTGCTACTCGCCCCGCTCCTTGGTTCCCTAATCACTCTAAATTCCAGGTCAGAGTCCAGGAGGCAGCCTGACTGCAAAAGCTGACCTTGAAACCAGGTGACCAGGATAAGGCACAGTCACCAATGTTAACTTCCTTAACTCCTTGTGTCAAAATATGATTGGTCAATGCAAGTAACCCACTCCCCCAACCCCGCGCGCGCTCGGTCCCATTTTTACAAAAAAACCGTTTGTATAGTCTCCCTTCGGGGACGAGGTTCAGATCCAAAACCCGCTGCCCCATACGGAAAATAAAGCTTTCATTTTGAAGCTTCTGTATCTGAAGTGAGTTTATTTAGCTCCCCCGCGCCCCAACCCAACACTGTAATAATCCCAGTAAGTAGGGAGCTGAAACTGGAAGATCATTAGTTTGAAGCCAGCCTCGGCTTGGTGACAAGACCCTGTCTCAAACCAACAACATGGGGTTATTTGTGCCAGTGCTTCCAAAAATAACTGTAGAGAGGTTAAGGGAAATGGTGGTGATGTGTGTGTCTGGGTTGGTGTAACACAGGGTCTCACTTTGGCTGGACTGATACTCTATGTCCTCCAACTTCCAGGGATCTGCATGCTTCTACTTCCTGACTAGCTTGGATTAAAGGCGTGCACTACCACGCCCAGGAAGGTGTGTGTTTTTAACGCGGTTGAGATCAAGATTGATATTTGCTTTAGCGCACATATTTTGTTGTTGAAAGTTTTCATCAGTCATTCGTGAAATTTCCAAATCCAGGTTTTTAATAGCACAGGAAGAGGAAAGGGACTGTACGCACAGCCATCTCTGAGACCACAACACATCCCAGACTCTGTTAACTTGGAAAAACGGTCCCTACCCAACTATCAATACGTAGGCTTCCCAGGGTTCCTAGCAGCGCGGCTCAGAGGCATATGGGAATTGTAGTTCTAAAATTCGCGTCACAGCGCGACTCTGGGAACTGCCGCCTGCTTCACAAGCTACACGCTTGCGCAAAAGCGCTAGCGGTCGCCCTTCCCCCACTTGCAGTCGCGAGTGGGTGACAGAGCCCCCTTCTCCGCGAGCCTTGTGACCTGGAACCGTGAGTGGAAGCTAAACCCACCCAGGTATGTCTGCAAGGCCGGGGTGCGCGGGCCTGGGAGGAGGGTCGCGTCTGCGCCGGGGTGAGAGCCCCAACTTCGGCGCCTTGAGGGCTGCGGCGACCCCTGGGCGTAGGGTCGGGCCTCCAGTTCTTTTGGGAGTCTATCCCTGTGGGCTGCTCCCGGTCGGCGCGTGTGTGGTTCGGAGGAGGAACCCCCGGGCTCCAGTCTCCCTTTGTCGGGAGAAGCGCCACTGCCCGCCGTCGCGGGGCTCAGGCCGCGCCGGAGCGAGTCCGGAAGCCTGGCGGGCGCGCGCTTGACCCTCCGCGAGGGTGTGAGGGCGGGGCTCACTTGACTAGCCCCGCCCCCATGGTGGCTTTGCGGGCTCCTGAAACAACCTTGGTTCTTGGTGCCTGGTGTTTTCAGTTACATTGTCACGGAATTATCACGTCTGTCCCGTTACTTCCGGTTTGAGCACAGCGGGAACAGATTTTTCTTTTCTTTTTTTCTAAGACTGGCTTTTCTGGGTAGCTTGGGTACACCTAGAACTTGCCATGTAGCCCAGGCTGGCCTTTAATTTTAAATCTGTACACGTCCAGCTTTGCGTCTTATTTTCCTGATTAGAGTTGTGCTTTTTGCTTATTTTTTTTTTTTAAGTTTTCATACACATATATTGCCGAGGTCCCGCCTCAGCGTGAGGATGGTCCTGAGAAAGGAGTGAGTGGTGGTGGTGCTAATTCAATAATATCTGTGTCAATAGTGGATGCAAGTTGTCAGTTCTTGTGTTCTCTTGTTGTTCGATCTGGTCAGAGAAACTGAGCCCAGTCTTTTATTTACTAAAGTTACATTCGTTAGATCTTTTTACCACTGTTAATCATTTTCTAAAAAAAAAAAAAAAAAAAAAAAAAAATCCATGGTTACATAAATTCCAATTATCCCGAATCATTACCCCCATCCCCGATTCTTTGAAATAAAAAACTAGACATAAAACAAAAGTACATTTCCTTATCGCTTAAACACAGTGTGCTTTTCACAGGCAGCAAGGCATAGCTCTCTTTCGGTTTCTTACATATTTCCTCATTGCTTGAACACAGTCTGTTCTTCACGAGCAGCTGGGCATAGCTTTTGGTTTCCTGGTACAGCAGTCCCTACAGTGGCTATTTTCATATGAGAACAGAAAGGTGACAGACTACTGAGGTTAAAATGAATTTTTTTTTTTTTTTTTTTTTTTTTTTTTTTTTTTTGGTTTTTTTCAAGACAGGGTTTCTCTGTGTAGCCCTGGCTGTCCTGGAACTCACTCTGTAGACCGGGCTGGCCTTGAACTCAGAAATCTGCCTGCCTCTGCCTCCCTAGTGCTGGGATTACAGGCGTGCGCCACCAAGCCCGGCTGTTAAAATGATTTCTTATAAAGTTTTAAAATGTCTGCAGGTAAAGCAGCTAGCTCTTTCTGATATCTCTCTAGGCATTGGCCTCTACAGTCCTTCAGGTAGCAAGGAGAACAAAGTACTAACTTTTTATTTGCTTGTATGTCATCTTTTTATTCTCTCATCTGTATTGGAGAGAATCATCTCTCATCTTTATGGAGAGATTGTTGATCTTGGACATGAGGTCATGGATTACTAGGATAAGGAGATCAACAATCTCTCCATAAACGTTAGTCCACTAGCCCGCTGTCCTTTCCCATTAAACCACACTCACCTTCTAATACTATTTCTTTTTCTTTTACTTTTTCTTTTTTTAAAGATTTATTAGCTGGGTAGTGGTGGCGCATGCCTTTAATCCCAGCACTTGGGAGACAGAGACTAGGTAGATTTCTGAGTTTAAGGCTAGCAGTCTACAGAGTGAGTTCCAGGACAGTCAGGGCTATACAAAGAAACTCTGTCTCAAAGAACCAAATAATTAATAATAATAATAATAACAACAACAACAATAGTAAATTTATTTATTTAATGTATATGAGTACACCGTTGCTCTCTTCAGACATCAGAAGAGGGCACTGGGTCCCATTACAGATGGTTGTGAGCCACCATGTGGTTGCTGGAAATTGAACTCAGGAGCTCTGGAAAAGCAGCCAGTGCTCTTAACTGCTGAGCCATCTCTCCAGCTCCCATTCTGGTTCATACAGAAGCCTTCCTCCTATAAGATAAACCCATCTATCGTTTGCTTGTTTATAACTGATTCCTTCTTCTTTTCCTATCCATGCCTTTTCTTCTTGAGACCACTTTAACTCTCTGTCCTTGATATACCCAAGTTTGCCTTGGCTAATTAATGCAGCAATCATTGGACCAGAGGGTACTTGTGTCTCCTCATATAATTCCAAGTTTAAGGCCAAGACACATAATGAGTGGTTTGTACAAAGGACCATCTAGGTTTTTATGGCCTCTGTAGTTAGATTGTTTAGATCTTTTCTGTGGCCTTAAGGTCCAAGCAGAAGGCTTTTTTGTCCCTTGTCCCCCACAGCCCCATGACCATCCACCCCCATTCCTGTGAACCACATCTCTTTTATCTACTGTGGAGTGATTAGCTCTGAGTAATGGGGGAGGTATATTCCCCAGAAAGAGAAATTAAAGGAAAATAAAGAGACAGCAGATCAGCTTCAGGGCAACTGTAACCATCAGCACGCGGGATCCACAGCCAGGTGGTGCCCCAGAGGCAGGAACTCTGTCACGCCGCCCTTACACAGCCATGTTGGACCTCGCATTATATATTGTACTGTTGCTTCTGCCTAATCCTCCTTTCTGCTAGTCCCTTTATCTGCCTAGCTTGCTTGCTTGCTTGCTTGCTTGCTTGCTTTTCTTTTTTTTCTTTTTTTGGTTTTTTTTCGAGACAGGGTTTCTCTGTGTAACCCTGGCTGTCCTGGAACTCACTCTGTAGACCAGGCTGGCCTTGACCTAGTTTTATTTTTATACATGATTATAGGTATCTATATAAAAATTTAGGAACCACAAACCAGAAAATATGTTTCTTTTTGAGAGGAATTTGTTTAATATGATTATATCCAGTTGCATCCCATTTCCTGCAAATGACATAACGCCCTTCTTCTTTATTGCTGAAAAAATTCCATTATGGGGTTAGTTAGGCTCAGTGGGTAAAGGCACTTCAGCCAATACTGAAAATCTGAGTTTGAGCCCTGGAACCCATTTAGTAGGAGGAGAGACCTGGAGGACTGACTCCTGAAAGTTGTTCTCTGACCTCCACATGCACATGAAGAATTAAGAATTCTGTGGTGCATGCCATGTTTTCTTTATCCATTCCTCTAATGTTTCACGCCTGTGTTGGTTCCATAGCTGTATGTGAGCAATGCTGAAAAAACAAACAAACATATTAAGGCTCAAGTCTCTCTGATATGGGAATCTTTAGATAAAAATCTGGGAATTGTGTAGCTGAATCATATGGAAGATCTATCATTAGTCTCTGGAGTTATTAGTCAAACCTCTATACCGACCTCCACAGTGGCTGGACTAATGCATTCCCACGGGCAGTGGGTGGTCCCATTTGTCTACGTTCTTGCCAGTATTTCTTGGTTTTATGTGTTTGTTTGGTTGGTTTTGGTTTTGGTTTTTTGAGACAGGGTTTCTCTGTGTAACCCTGGCTGTCCTGGAACTCACTCTGTAGACCAGGCTAGCCTTGAACTCAGAAATCTGCTTGTCTCTGCCTCCCAAATGCTGGGATTACAGGCGTGTGTCACTGCCACCCCGGCTATGTGTTTGTTTTTAATGACTGCCATTCTCACTAGGGTGTAGTGGAATCTCAGTGTAGTTTTGATTTGTGTATCTATGATGGCCTGTGAGGCTGACCATTTTTCCTTTGGCCATTTGTATTTTATCTTTTAAGAACCACTTGTTTTGATCAGAGTTATGGTGCCTCGAAGACTGGTCTGTATTTTTGGTATTTTATCCAGTTTAGCTGTCTCTGCTGCCCACTTGGTGCCCTTCTCTGCCCAGGTATTTATTTCCCTTGCTGGTAAAGGAGCTGTCTTTTTAGTGATGTTACAAGTGAGTCATAGCATCAGTGCTTCTAGCATGATAATGTCAGATCCTTAGTTCCATGGGGGAGCGGTTGGCCATTAGTAACCCTTCTTTCCAGATCTACACATGGGCGTGTAGCAGCACAGACCCACACTTGGTGAATCCTTACTTGCTCAAGCTGTAGAAGTCCATTAGGGCAGGAGAGATAGCCGTGCTCCAGGGGCCGTGAGGTCAGTGGTTGCACTCCTTCCACATTCTGCCTTTTCTGCCCCAAGGAGAAAGGTAGCATACTTTAAGATTGGCAGGTTTTTAGGGTGGTGTCAGGAGTGTCATGGCTGGGTATGATGCTGTGTTAATCTTCCTTTATCTTTGGAGGGCTGTCAGGCATGAGCTTTGATGCTTCACCCTTAAGTAAGAAAAACTGCAGCAGGGTGGTGGTGGTGCACGCCTCTAGTCCCAGCATTCTGGGAGGCAGAGGCAGGTGGATTTCTGAGTTCGAGGCCAGCCTGATTTACAGAGTGAGTTCCAGGACAGCTAGGGCTATATAGATAAACCCTGTCTCGGGGAAAAAAACCAAAACCAAAAAAGAAAAAGAAAAACTGGATCATGTGGTTCTTAGGTCTTTGGAGTTGGTTTCTGGGAGGGATGTGGAAGAGTTTGGAACTTTGGGTTAGAAAACCCCTACAGGGATGTAGCCATTCTGCTGGGAGTAAAGACCATAACACCAAGAGAAATGTAAGGAGCCGGAGAGATGGTTCAGCAGTTCAGCATGTCTCCTGCTTTTGCTGAGGATACAGTTCAATTTTTAGCCACCATGTTGGGTGACCCGCAACCACCTGTAGCCCCAGCTCCAGGGAATCCAACATCCTCTTCTGGCCTCTTCAGGCACCCATACATAGATGGTATACACTCATAGACCTACACACATATGCAAAAAATAAAAATAAATCTTAGAGAGAAAGGAAGAGAAACACTGATAGTGAAGGCAGATAGCTACTAAGGTTTCAGAGGGAAGCAAGAACTTCTCTGAAATTGGGCTATTTATATCCTATTCTGGCCGAGAACTGGGTTGCTTTCTGTCCTAAGAATTTAAGTGAGACTGAACTTAACAGTAATGGACTAATTTGTGTGGTGGACATCTGAAGTCAGGATGGGGACAGAAAAGGGGAATTAGTGATTAAGACACTGGCTGCTCTTCCAGAGACCTGGTTTCAACTTCCAACAATTGATGGAACCTAGATGGCATGCAGACTATATCAAGGTCACTGCTTGCTGCTCTTATCCCAGAGTACTGTGAGAGACAGCGAGCAGGGTGCTGGGGTGGGGGTGGGGGAGCTGTGTGGTTTGGTGGGAAAGGGAGGGAATTTAAAGTTGTAGGCTCTAAGGCAGATGCTGAGAAAAGAGCTACAATAGTTAGAGATTAGCATCATTTAAAGAGGACCTGTGCTGCACTGAGACAATAGGAAAAGTGCTCTAGGAGCAAAGTCCCTCCCTAAGTGAAGGTTCCAGTTTATTACAAAGCACATTCACTTAAAAGGAGAGCACCTAAATTGAGGGTGCCACTGAAGGAGTCCCCTGTTTGAAAACCACCTCCTGGGGAGGTGTTTCCTCCAGGTAAGCTTGGAAGGCTGGCAGGCTGACTCAAGTTTGGCCCAGCTGGAGGCAAGTTTTGTCATTATACCAGAAGTAATTTCTCCTACCTAAGGCAGAAGGGACATATGGCTACCTGTGGCACCTATCAGCTTATCAAAGCCGTTGGCCTCCAGGCCCCTCAGAATCACAAGTACCTGTTATATGCTGCGCGTCCATGTTAGTGCCCTAGCCCTCCTCACCTTTCCAGGCTTCCCTCCTCCCAGACGCAGTGCTGGGAGGAGTGTTAGTGCTCAGGTGCGGCACTGGGCCATGTCTAGGTGTCCAAGCCGAGTTTTATTTGTGAATGGATATGTGCAACCAGCCCTCCGTGTTTGTGAGTTCTACCTCTGTGACCTCAGATCTCTCTTCTCTTTATGATGGCAGGATCCCCCTGCCTCTGCTGTTCTCATTATGCTCTCTCTGTTCTCTATCCTTGCTGTTCCTTCTTCTCCCACAGATAGCCCTGCCCATGTCCAGTCTGTTAATCTTTTTCTCTGCTCTGGACTCCTCCAGATGCCTCTGCGTATTTTCTCTCTTATGTACAATAAAAACTTTCCCCCTAATAATGGTGCAGTTGGCAGCTTCTTTACTGCACCTCCTGCACACAAAGGTGAAGTGTAAGTTGCAGTGAAGATCCCAGGATGGTGGAGATGACTGGACTGAGGGACTACAGCTGATGAAAGTTGTATGCTTGGAGTTGAGCCGGTCCAAGAGAGGGGCTGCATGAGCTGCAGGTGGCAGAACTGCAGGGGTAGGAGTGCGCTTGGAGCCTGGATGGTTTCATCGCAAGTCTCAGATGCTGGACATGTTGTGGGGTCTGGCAAAAACCCAACACCCAGGACACACCAAGGTTTCTTAACCAGAGCAACTTTATTGATTCGAACAACAAACTGACCATCTAGGGATGCAGCACGGACTTGAGAGCTGTTACTGCCACCCCCACGCTTCTGGTTGAACAGGTTATAAGTTCAAAATCCACACTCAACATGTGTAAGACAAATCAAAACCATAAGCAGGTGGGCCATCTAATATTACAGGAAAGGGTTCTTAATAATAGGTTTCTGGGAACAGGGAATAAAAAATGAGTCATGGTTTTTGTGGTTGGAACATGGAAGGAGTTGGGGGAGAAAAGAAACAGAACACATCTGCGCCCCTGGCTTGACCTTAAATGATATTCAAGCCCTAGCAAATGGGTGCTGTCTGAAGAGGGCGACACTCTGCCTAGCTTCTCCTTTCAGCCCCCACACCTCATTTTTATGTAAGCAGATCAAATCATTGGTTATCTTCCGTATACAAAGGGTTATATTGTGTTCTCATGACCATACGTTTAATAGATCCTGTTCGTTCTTGAATGAGGTTAATAAGGGCATTGGCTATATGCCCTATGAGGAGCAGTAGAAACAGAAGAGTCAGGGACCAGCAAGGGCCATAAATAGGGTTTTTAGCCTGGGAGACCAATTAAACATGTTTTGAAACCAATTCTAGAACCAACTTTCTAGCTCTCTCTCTCTCTTTCTCTCTTTTTTAAAGATGTATTTACTATTATATCTAAGTACACTGTAGTTGTCTTCAGACACACTAGAAGAGGGCATCAGATCTCATTACAGATGGTTGTGAGCCACCACATGGTTGCTGGGATTTGAACTCAGGACCTTCGGAAGAGCAGCCAGTGCTCTTAGCTGCTGAGCCCTTTTTAGCTCTCTTTATGTTAGATTTTGTTTAACCTTGGCTAAAGCATCCCTGATGACTCCAGAGTGATTAACATAGAAACAATAAATTTCTCCCAGAGCCATGCAAAGTCCCCTTCTCTGTAAAATAGCAAATCTAATCTTCTTCTGTTCTGTAGGGTTACTTCAGCTGAAGAGTCTGTCTGGATCTCTAGTTGTTGGATTGTGAAATGCAGGTGTCCCAGGTCTTTATCTTTGTGTGGGGTAAGAAAAATGATGAACAGACTGTAGCAGGAGTTTTTGATACGCTACTTTGTGCCCAGAAGCTATCTTTGTATCAGTGAATGAAAGACATACACACATTAGATAACTTGGCTACCTCAAGGTCTGGGCATTCCTAAACCTTCCCTTGCTACCCCAGGTCCAGTCGGGGAAGTGGCCAGCAGCCATTTACCTGAAATCTCACATGGCTGGTTGCTTTATCTCCTGTTGCTTCTGCGTCCCATCCTTCTACTCTTTGAGTCACGACGATTCTGTTCCTCTCTGTGTCCTGCCTGCGCAACTCAAAGGGTCCCGTCCTGTGCCCAGCCATTGGCTGTTGGCATCTTTATTGGTCGATCAAAAACCAGTTGGAGACAACGACCTTCAGCGTCTGGACACACAGATTCCCAATCGAATCAAAGCCTTAGAACCCATCTCCAACAGCAGATAGGCAAGGGGTGATACCAAAGGTGCGTGTAAACCAAGTAGTAGTGGGGCGTTTCAGCAAGCTTGGCCTGTCCAGGGGCGCAGATCAGTGAGGCAGGTTCCGTTCCTTGCACATCCTCTAGTGTGAGGGAAGCATGAGTGCAGCACAGGCAGTTTTTGTCCATCTGGTGTGAAGGAATCTGTTGGATGTTGGTGTGTTGGGTCCAAGAGTGACTAAAGTTGCTATCCCCTTATAATAAGGGGGTCTTAAATGTCAGCAAAGCCAGCAATCTTTCCTAACTTGTGGATGAATCACATTTAAGTTAAGCAAAGGTAGCCATCAGGGTGTCAAATAGGGGTTCTTCAAGTCCTTGTTCAGTGGGGTTCTTCAAGTCCTTGTTCAACACATGTCTGTTGTGAAACAGGAGTCTAACCTTCAAAACTTCTGGTTCTGGGGTTGCCAGGGACACAGACTCTAGTTTTAGTGTAGGTAACAAGTGGATGAAGATCTCCTTATTTGGATTAGGGACCCTAAAGGGCTGTCTTTGGATAGTAAACTCAGTTCCCAGGTCTCGGCCTGTCTGATATTTTCTGACACCCAGTTCTATGCTTTACTTTAGATGTCTCCTGGAGGGAATATATCCCAAGTTTTTAAGGTTATGGTTACAGGCTTACAATAGCTGGTAGCCTTGTAAGTTCTGTCGGCCTCTATGGTAATGGAGATATAAGGATCATTGTGTTGGGACCAGGAAGACCAAGTCTCACACCCCAGTTTTTTACAGCGATACCATTTTGCTCACAGTTTGATTCATAGGACATGCATAAAAAGATGATCCCCATAAAGACCTTTCAAATTCCAAATCTCTACAACTATACCAAGTAGTTCCAGCTCCTGGGGCCAGGACATTGAGGGACTGGCCCTATAGTTTCCTATCCAGCTCATAATGTGTAGAGATCTGTCTTAAAGCTAGATGACTCATTAGGGTATGTTGAGTACCCTGGTTGTGATGGAACCTGCTTTGAGTGTTCAGTACTTCTTAGTCATAAACCTTAAGCTGATAATAGTTGGGCCTAGACAGGGACTTGAAATCCCAACAGAAAAGAATCAAGACTTGGCCAGTCTTAACTTTAGTGAGCCTCTCTATCAGTGGGTCTCCAAGGGGTCTTCTTCCTCCGGCCCCGCCCCCGGGTGGGAATGATGAATCCAGGAGTGAATTCCATCAACCTTGACAGCCATTGGTTGACCAGGTGATAACATGGTATTAGGACCCTTAGGGGGGAGTCAGAGAGTCCACTTGATGCCATTTAGCCCTGACTGGTTCACCAGGCTGGAACCTTGCAGGACAGTGGGCAAGGGCATACCAGCTCTCAACTGGGGAAACACTGTCCTTGGTGTTTCGTATTACCTGAACAGACTGGAGTAAGTGTTGGTTAGATATTTTTTCAACTAACTTGGACTTCAGTCTAGGGCACATTGGAGGAGGTCTTCCATACATAATTTCATGAGGAGTCACTCCTTGATGTAGGGAGTATTTCTGACTCTTAGAAGAGCAAAGGGAGGAGTGCTGCCCAGTCTAGGCAGTCTGTGTGGTTTAGTTAAGGTCTTCTTTAAGGTCTGATTGAGTCTTTCTACCTGTCCTGAACTGGAGGAAGAAAACAGGTAGGGGTGATATACAGTGAAGTTTCCAGTTAACCCCAAGGCTCCACTTACACCCTGTACAACCTTAGATATGAAGGCTAACCCTAGCCCTGAGTCATGGTTTTTGCAGTTGGAACATGCAAGGTATTTAAAAAGAAAAAGAAAGAAAGAAAGAAAGAAAGAAAGAAAGAAAGAAAGAAAGAAAGAAAGAAAGAAAGAAAGAAAGAAAGAAAGAAAGAAAGAAAGAAAGGGAAAAGGAAAGAATAAAATAAAATAAAATAAAGCAAAACAAAACAAGAAACAACAGGTCTGCACTCTTGACTTGGCCTTACATGGTATTTAAGCCCTAGGAAATGGGTGGCTGGTCATTTCAGCTTGGGATTTGGTATTTTCCCCCTGGGTTTGAATCTGGCTTTGGCATAATCTTTTCTTGTAAATAACCCATTCCTCCCTTTTAGAATAGAGGTTTGCCTTAGCCGGGCGGTGGTGGCACACACCTGTAATCCCAGCACTCTGGGAGGCAGAGGCAGGCAGATTTCCGAGTTTCCAGCCAGCCTGGTCCACAGAGTGAGTTCCAGGACAGCCAGGGCTATACAGAGAAACCCGGTCTCGGGGGGGAAAAAAAATCCAACAAACAAACAAAAATAGAATAGAGGTTTGCCCATGCACTGTGTATTAGAAGTATGGAACCTGTGGATTTGTTTTTTGTTTTTTCTATACAATTTCTCTGTGTAGACCAGACTGTCCTGGAACTCACTCTATAGACATGGCTAACCTCAAACTCGGGAATCCACCTGCCTCTGCCTCCAGAGTGCTGTGATTAAAGGTGTGTGCCACCACACCCAGCTTCAGTTTATACTTTGAACAGGGTTAGAACTGTTTTTTTATTTGTTTATTTGTTTGTTTGATTTTAATGGGGACTTCTGAAGGTATATTGAATGAATGTGTTTTGTATCGTGAAATGGCCATGAGCCTGTAGGGACAAGAGTCAGAAGGTGTGGCTTAAAATGTGTTTGCTGGGTTGACAAGTGGCAGACTTGTAATAATTAATACTGTCCACTAGACTGCTGAGGTATGCTCTTTTGCTGTGTATTGTAATGCTAAATTGCTGAGGCCCTGGTTGCCCCAGAAAATCTACCTGTACACCAAGTAAACCTTGCTCCTTAATTTAAAACTATTGGTTGAATAAAGATGCTGACAGCCTGTAGCTGGGCAGAAGAGAGAGGGGTAGGTGGGGTTTTGGTTCTAGGTAATGTCATGATGGGCTATATTCAAAATGTGAGCCCAAGTAAACCTTTCTTTAAGTTACTTTTGTCAGGTAGTCACAACAGTGAGAAAAGCAACCAATACTCTTACCAGCTAAAATTTAGGTTCCTGTTGTTAGTGCAAAACCAAGGTACTTGTGTGAAGGCTTCAGGACCCGGATTAAAGAGGCAGGTGGATATTTGTGAGTTCAAGGCCAGCCTGGTTTACAGGATAGCCAGGGCTAATCTGTCTCAAAACAAAACAAAACAAAACAAAATGAATTGAGTTGGCATTTTGGTGGGGATTTCCTTGAATCTATATATTGCTTTTGGTAGGATGGCCATTTTTACTATGTTAATTCTATCAATCCATGAGCATGGGAGCTCTTTCTATCTTCTGATATCTTTTACAGTTTCGTTCTTCAAAGACTTGAAGTTTTTTACTTGAAATCTTTTACTTGCTTGGATAGAGTTGCCCCAAGATGTTTTATATTGTCTGTGGCTATTGTGAAGGGTGAAGTTTCCCTGATTTTTTCCTCAGTCCATTTGTCATTTGTGTATAAAAGGGCTGGTGATTTTTTAAAATTAATCCTGCATTCAGCTACTTCACTAAAGGTCCTTATCAGCTTAAGAATTCCCTGGTAGAATTTTTGGGGTTGTTTATGTATCATCTGCAAACAGTGATGCATTGACTTCTTCCTGTTGCCCCTTGATCGCCTTCAGTTTTTTTACTGCTCTAGCTAGAATTTCAGGTACTATATTGAATGGGTGAATAGTGAGTGAGTGGGTGAGTGAGTGATTAGTCTTGTCTTGTTCCTGATTTTAATGAAATTGCCTCGAGTATTCTCTCCACTTAATTTGATGTTCACTATAGGCTTGTTGTAAATTTCCTTTATTATATTTAGTAATGTCCCTTGTATCCCCAATCTCTCCAAGACTCATCATAAAGGGGTGTTGAATTTTCTCAAAGACTTTTTTGGGATCTAATGAAATGACCTTTTTTTTCTTTCAGTTTGTTTTTATGGTGGATTATATTGACTGATTTCCATATTCCTGCATCTCTAGAATAAAGCCTACTTGATCATGGTGGATAACCTTTTTGATGTGTTCTTGGATTAGATTTGCAAGTATTTTGTTGAGTTGTTTTTATTTTTATTTTTCTTCCATCTGTGTTCATAAGGGAAATCAGTCTGTAATTCTCTTTCTTTGGTGAATCTTAGTATGGTTTAGGTATCAGGGTGACTGGCCTCATAAAATGAATTTGACAGTATTCCTTCTGTTTCTATTTTGTGGAATAATTTGAGGCATATTGCTGTTAACTCTTCTTTGAAAGTCTGGTGGAATTTGCTAAAACTGTCTGGCCTTGGACTTCTTTTGGTTGGGAGACTTTTAATGGCTGCTTCTATTTACTTAGGGGTGATGGATCTATTTAAGTTGTTTATCTGATCTTGGTTTAACTTTGGCAAGAGGTATCTATCAAGAAAATTATTGGGATGGAGAGATGGCTTAGCGGTTAAGAGCACTGACTGCTCTTCTGAAGGTCCTGAGTTCAAATCCCAGGAACCACATGGTGGCTCACAACCATCCGTAACAAGATCTGAAGACAGCTACAGTATACTTACATATAATAAGTAGATCTTAAAAAAGAAAAAAAAGAAAATTATTTATTTCTTAAAGATTTTCCAACTTTGTGGAATACAGGTTTTTAAAATATGACCTAATGATTCTTTGGATTTCCTCAGTATTTGTTGTTATGTCTGCCTTTTCATTTCTGGGTTTGTTAATTTGGATAATCTCCCTATACCTTTTAATTAGTTTGGATAAGGGTTTGTCCCTTTTTTTTTTTTTTTGTTTTTGATTTTCTTAAAGAACCAACTCTTTGTATCATTGGTTCTTTGTTTCTATTTCATTGATTTTAGACCTCAGTTTAATTATTCCCTGTTGTCTATTGTTAAGTCTCCAGTATGAGATCTCACTAATTTCTTTATGAAGGCAATTAGTATTATGAGCTTTCCTCTTAGCTCTGGTTTAAGATTGTGTATATTGTGCAATCATTTTCATTGAATTCTAGGAAGTCTTTAACTTCTTTTTTATTTCTGCCTCAGTAGTCATTCAGTTTCCATGAGTTTGTAGGTTTTTTATTGTTTCTGTTATTGTTGAAAGCCAACTTTAATCTATGGTGGTCTGATAGATGCAATCAGCTATTTTAATTTTCTTGTGTCTGTGATACTTGCTCAGTGACAGAATGTGTGGTCAGTTTTGGAGAAAGCTCCATGAGGTGTTAAGGTATGTTTTGTGTGTGTTTGGATGAAATGTTCTGTAGATATCTGTCAAGTCTATTAGGCTTATAACATGTTAGCTCCAGTGTTTCTCTGTTTAGTTTTGTTTGGATAACCTGTCCTTTGGTAAGATTGGGGTATTGAAGTCTCCCGCTCCATGTGTGAGGTCAGTGTGTGATTTAAACTTTACTGTTGTGTCTTTTACAAATGTGGACACCATTATACCATGGTCCAGCCCAGTGGGGTTCAGAACCTGAAGGAGGTTGTGTGGAATGGGCGAAAGAAGACTTGGACCAACAAGTGCAGCTCACACACTCCAGCACTGAGACACCTCTGGCCCCCTTTATTTATTTACATTCATTTTCTCATTTTCTCACGTACAGTCTCCTGGAAGAACTTCCTATGTCTAACAATGTGCACACTCTACTTTTCCCTTCCTTCTTTTTCTTAGTCTCCACGGTTTCCTGCTAATCCATAATATGTACCAAGGAAGAAGAAACATGCTTCAACAAGCAGTTAATATCTAACCCAGCACACTGGTACTAACCAAGTGACCAGTTAATATCTAACCCAGCACACTGGTACTAACCAAGTGACCAGTTAATATCTAACCCAGCACACTGGTACTAACCAAGTGACCAGTTAATATCTAACCCAGCACACTGGTACTAACCAAGTGACCAGTTAATATCTAACCCAGCACACTGGTACTAACCAAGTGACCAGTTAATATCTAACCCAGCACACTGGTACTAACCAAGTGACCAGTTAATATCTAACCCAGCACACTGGTACTAACCAAGTGACTGTGGATGGTAGCAATTGCGGTTACAGTACAGAGAAGTGATAGACTACATACCCAGGGAATCCTGATTTAATTATTGGCACTAAGCATCTCCCTATATCCTAATCAGGAGATCTAATTCTCCTAATACACAAGGCTTTCAGCAGATGAGTGACTGAGTCAGTTACTGGACCTTGCTTGGCTCTCCTCTTAACATTCCTATTAAGTCTTGGAACCAATGATCCAGTAAGACCTTTCTAACCTTTTAATAACCATCTTGCTGTTGTTTGGACAAATCAGTGGGCAGATTGTTGTCAGAACTAAGTTCTCATCAGAAGAAAACATCTGAACTTTAGCTGATGAGCCCAGGCCAGGGTCTTGTGTTAACCACATCACCATTATTAACCAACAGGAGTAGTGATCTGTTCCACTCCCATGATGCTCAGAGACAAATAAGAATGACTCACAGTACCAGCTGTCTTTTTCTGATTCTGGGGAAGCATCTGTCACAGACAAAGTGAAAGTAAAGCCAAGAATGCAAACACAAGGCAAAGGTGGCCCAAACGTCCCCTCAGGAAAGGACAGAAGATGCTGCATGAATATGCCCACAGGTCCTTGCTGTGTGGGGACCTAATGCTCAGGCCTTGCCATAGGAGAGCAGTCTGCATCACACCCATGTGCCTTTCCCAGCAGAGGCCTTTGTGTTTGGGACATAAATGTTAAGAATTGGCATGCCATTTTGGTGGATTTTTGCTTTTGAGTATGTAGTGTCCTTCCTTGTCTTTTGATTAATTTTGGGTGGAAGTCTATTTTGTTAGATAGTAGAATGGCTACACCAGGGGCTGGAGAGATGGCTCAGCAGTTAAGAGCACTGAATGCTCCTCTGAAGGTCCTGAGTTTAATTCCCAGCAACCACATGGTGGCTCACAGCCATCTGTAATGAGATCTGATGCCCTCTTCTGGAGTGTCTGAAGACAGCTACAGTGTACTTACATATAATTCATAAATAAATCTTTTTAAAAAATGGCTACACCAGCTTACTTCTTGGGTTCATTTGTTAGGAAAATCTTTTTCCACCCCTGTACTCTGAGGTCTATGCTTGATTTTAAGGTGTGTTTATTGTGTGCAGCAGAAGGAGGGACCCTGTTTTTGCAGCCATTCTGTTAGTCTCTGTTTTTTATTGGGGAACTGAGAGCTGTCACTGACCAATGACTGTTAATTCCTGTTACTTTGTTGGTGGTAGTAACTTTGTTGGGTGTGTGTGCTTCCCTTCTTTTGCTTTTGCTGGTGTATATTATCATGGATATAGTTTAGTTCCTTGGGTTGGAGTTTTCTTTCTACTATCCTATGTAGGGTTGGATTTGTAGATAGGTATCGTTTAAATTTGACCTTATTATGAAATGTTTTCTCATAATTATGGTAGTTGAAAGTTTTGTTGGATATAGTAGTCTGGGCTAGCATTTGGTCTCTTAGAGTCTGCAGGACATGCAGTTCTGCAACTTTGACAGTCAGCAGGTTAGTTCTCATCCACATTGACTGTAGATTTTTGAATGTGGTAACAGGCACCTAAGTTACCAATGTGTAGAACTTGCTTGGTGAATCCTCATCCTCATTACATTTTCTGGACAAGCGCACTTGGATGCAATACGGAACACTCCTTACTCCCTTGGCCCAGACAGCTTTATTGAGCCTGGTGTCAGTGCGCACATCTGGTGTCCCCATTTCCTTCATGGCAAACGTCCGAATTTCTTTGTCCAAGGGGTGTGCTTCTTGAAGCCGGCTTGGCGGATGCGCCTGTGAATATTGTTAGCATGTTCTTGGGTCTCCGCTTCACTGATGGCAGAATGGCCCTTTTTCTCGACATCCTTCTTTGTGGGAGCCATTCTGTTAGGCCCAAGTTAGAAAGGAAGGGCGAGAGGGATTGTGTCTAGGTCTGCCTTTATATGTTACTTGTTCTTTTCCCCTTGCAGCCCTTTTTTTTTTTTTTTTTTTTTTTTTTTGGTTTCAAGACATGGTTTCTCTGTGTAGCCCTGGCTGTCCTGGAACTCACTCTGTAGACCAGGCTGGCCTCGAACTCAGAACTTCGCCTGCTTCTGCGTCCCAAGTGCTGGGATTATCTAATAGTTTTTCTTTGTTTTGTATGTTTGGCATCTTGGTTATTACGGGGCAGCCCCAGTTATCTGGTGTTTATTATGGGGCAGCCCCAGCTATCTGGTGTTTATTTTTTTAAGGATAGATTTATTTATTTATTACATATAAGTACACTGTAGCTGTCTTCAGGCACAACAGAAGAGGGCATCAGATCTCTTTACAGATGGTTGTGAGCCACCATGTAGTTGCTGGGATTTGAACTCATGACCCCCAGAAGAGCAGTCGGTGCCCTTAACTCTGAGCCATCTCTCCAGCCCCTCTATCTGGTGTTCTGAATGCTTCTTGTATATTTATAGGAGGCATCTCCTTCTTTAGGTTAGTAAAATTTTCTATGATTTTGTTGAAAATATTTTCTGGGCTTTTGAGCTGGGTTTCGTCTCCTTCTATACCTATTATTCTTAGGCTTAGTCTTTTTATAGTGTCCTAGATTTCCTGGATGTTTTGTTTTAGGAATTTTTAGATTTAACTTTTTTTTTTTTTTGGACTGATGTATCTGTTTCTTCTTTGTATCCTCAGTGCCTGAGATTCTCTCTTCTGTCTCATATCTTCTGTTGGTGACGCTTGCATCTGTGGTTCATGCTCACTTACCTAGACTTTCCGTTTCTGGAGTTCCCCCAGTTTGTGTTTCATTTGTTGCTTCTACTTCTGTTTTCAGGTCTTGAACACTTTTTAACTGTTTGTTTTTCTTGGCTCTCTTTAAGGGGTTCCTTGTTTCTTTAAGGACCTCTATCATCTTCATAAAGTTGGTTTTAAGGTCTTTGTCTTGTGCTTCAGCCGTGCTGGAATTTTTTGGATTCTGTTTCTCTCTGGTCTTCTGGCCTGTGTGACCTGTGGTTGAGCAGGGAGCCTCTCCCCAGGTTGGGGACTGGAACTTCTAGTGGTTGGCCTGGTCTCTTGTTGAACAAAGGGTCTCTGCCTGAGACGGGCTGGAATTCCGACGGTCTGCGTGACTTCTGGTCCAGGAGAGAGTTGACTGCCTACAGAGCAGGGCTATGGCCAGGAGGGCAGAGGGATAGGGTAGGTGGCCTCGCCAGTCTTCTGTGTGTGGGTAGACCAAGGGAACCAAGAGTGTAGGTGAGGTCCTTGGGCAGGGTAGGCAGGCTGGGTAGAGGGCAGCCTACCTAGTCATCTGGTGGGTGTGGCCTGTGATTAGGCAGAGGGTATCTGCCTGAGGGAGCAGAGAGCTGGCCCACCTGGTGTTCAAGTAGGTGTAGCCTGTGGTTAGGAAGCCCATGTCCTTTATTTAATATTAACTTTTGTTGTTTTCATTTATATATGAGTTTGTCTTGTTTGTATCCTCCATGTGTGCTGGTACCTGTGGAAGCCAGAAGGCATCATATCCCCTGGAGTTGAAAGTCTGGCGTGGGTGATGGGAACTGAACTCCAGTCCTCTCTGTGGAGGAGCAGGAAATGCTCTTAATCCTTGAGTGTCCGTTCACCCCTCCGTTTTGTTTTTTGTTTTTTTTTTATCATAAAGAAAATAGATAAAGTTTATGTGACAGGTGTTTTGTCTGCGTGTATGTCTGAGCATCACTGTGTGCCTGTCATCTGAGGAATCTCCTGGAACTGGAGTTACAATTGTCATCTGCCATGTGGGTGCTGGGAATTGAACTATGGTCCTCTGGAAGAGCAGTGAATGTTCTTAAGCCACCTCTCTAGTACCCAAAGGGGGTGGAAAATAATATACAACAACTATAATAAAGTGTCCTGGATCATTCTAGATATTGTTAATCTGTGTCTTCGTTGCTTCATTTTAGAATTTTGTTTGGTTGGGCACGGTCTTGCCCCGTAGCCAGGCTGTTGATCCTGCCGTAGCCTGTCAAGTACTACCACACCCCCACACCCAGCTGCATTCCCTTTTTCTTGGCTGGTTTGGTTAGTTTTATTGGTGATGGTGATTTTTCTCCGTGTTTCCTGGATCAGCCTCTGCTCCCACCTTCCGCTTGCACTCTCTCACTCCACAGCACTCAAGGTTAGGGTGGGAACTGGGGTGGGAATGAGCTAAGGTCATTAACTGAACGCATTTAGCCAGGGCTTCTGGTATTGTATCTCATTCCTACCATTCCAGCACTTGGTAGGCTGAGGCAGGAGGATCTTGTGTTTGAGGTTAGCCTAGGCTAGATGCTGAGATTCTATCTCAAAAAGTAAATAAAAGGAGCTTGTTAGGGTGGGAACTCTCTCTTAATTGCTTTAGTAGCTCTTTCTTAGTTATTCTCACTTAATTCCTTGCTGGGAGCTGGTTTAAGGATCCTATCAGGTCAAGCATGCTAAGAATTCTTTCAGTTTCCCAGGCAGGGTGGTGCACACCTTTGATCCCAGCACTCGGGAGGCAGAGGCAGGTGGATTTCTGAGTTCGAGGCCAGCCTGGTCTGCAGAGTGAGTTCCAGGACAGCCAGGGCTACACAGAGAAAAAACCCTGTCTCAAAAAAAAAAAAAAAAAAAAAACAAACAACAACAACAACAAAAGGATTCTTTCAGTTAGTGTTTTGTTACAGTGGCAAATGCCTGAGAAAAACAGGTCAAAAGAGGATTTATTGTGGCTCCTGGTTTCAAGAAATGCCCTCTTGAGCCCATCTTTTAAATCTCTGGTAACACTGACTATCACAGTGAGATGGGTGGTAGAGTCTGCTTATCTCTTCTCACCTCCTGGCAACCAGGAAGCAGGAAGACAGGAAGGGGCCAGAGACACGGTTTATCTTCTAACCTGCTTCCTAAGTCCCACCCACTATTTTCCACTAATGCCATCAGGAAAGTCCACTGGGGATAATCTATGGGTGAAGGGGCAGCCCTCCTGAGCCAGTGATTGATATTGGGGTGGGGGCTGGGGGCCTTTGGTTCCTGAGCCTTTCGGGGGTTACCTCATAGCCAGACCTTGACAGCCACAGATCTGCACTCCAAGCCCTTAGCATTCTTCCTTTTTTTTCTTGTAATTTCTGTCTTTGCAATTTTTGTCTTTGAAGTTCCTTATTTCTTCATTCATATTTGCCTTTTACATTAAAGACTAGTGTTGGAATAATAGTTGCTTTTAATTACTAACAGCAGCCTCAGGAGTTGGGGGTTCTGGGTTCTGTTTTGTCTCTTGATCATAGGCTGTCTTTTTTTTTTTTTTTTTTTTAAACAAAACAAGACAGGATTTCTCTGTGTACCCCTGGCTGTCCTGGAACTCAGTCTGTAGACCAGGCTGGCCTCGATCGAACTCACAAAGATCTCTGCCTGCCTCCTGAGCATGTGCCACTATCACCTGGCATCAGATGGGATGTCTTTTTTTTTTTTTTTAAAGATCTATTTATTTTATGTATATGAGTATGCCGTTGCTGTCTTCAGACACACCAGAAGAGGGCGTTGGATTTCATTACAGATGATTGGGAACCACCATGTGGTTGCTGGGAATTGAACTCAGGTCCTCTGTAAGAGCAGTCAGTGCTCTTAACCACTGAGCCATCTCTCCAGCCCAGATGGGATGTCTTATTCCTGCCTTTGTGTGTGTATATCATCACATTTGGTTGAAAGCAGGCATTGCCAGCATGTGGCTATTTTTCAGGGGTGTGTAGTAGTCTGAACAGACCATTGTAGGTATCATGTAGGTCAGATCCATAATAACAAGGTTCCTTTTCTTTTCTTCTAGTTGTGCCTTTGTGCATCTGTGCCTTCACCCCCAACCCAGAGCATGATGGGGTCCCAGGTGAGTTGTCTGCATAGCACTCATTTGTTCTTTCATTTCACTCTTGGAATGTTATATTTATAGAAACTGAACTAGAAAGTGTGATGAGTTAGATCAGGGCTAGAAAGCCGGGCTCAGTGGATGAAAGCCCTTGCACAGGCCTGAGCACCTCACTGTGGGTCACAGGGATTCACCCCACACCAGCATCTCGAGTGCTCTGAAGGGTGGAGACAGAGGATTGCTAAAGCTTTCTCGAAGTCTCACTCCATGGTCAGTGACAACTCCATCTGTCCTTGACATTTTGGGGGGAGTCCCTCAGGTTTTAAGGGGCTGACAGCAAAGTACAGGCAACTCTCGAATTATGTGTTTAGAGCAGTCATTCATAACCTCCCTAAAAACATTGATTATGTACAGTGTTCTCCCTGTATATATGCTTGTACACCAGAGGAGGATGCCAGATCCCACTATATATAGATGGTTGTGAGCCACCATCTGGATGCTGGGAATTGAATTCAGGACCTCTGGAAGTTTAGTCAGTGCTCTCAACCTCTGACCCATCTCTCTAGCCCCCTACTACTGCTGTACACACAGTTCCAAATCTTGTAGTGACCCCCAAACATAAAATTATTTTTGTTGCTACTCCATAACTTTTTTCTACTGCATGTAAGTTATTAATGTAAAAATTATGTAAATATCTGTGGCCTTGGGCAACCCTGTGAGTCATTCGACCCACCATCCTTTCTGAGGTTGTGACCCCACCCCCCAGGTTGAGAACCACTGATTTAGATGATGACCCTGAGTTTCTGATCTACCTCTCTCCAGGGACCTGGGATTACAGGTATGTGTCACTGTCCCTGGTCCACGCTGTGCTGGGGATGGAACCTGGGTTTTGTCTATGTTAGGTTAGCAAACATTCTACTAACTGAGCTGTATCCCCAGTCCAAGCATATTAGTCAGTTCTAAAGACATCTTAGTTGCTTCCAAGTTTTGACAGTTAATGTACAGGTTTTTGTAGAAGCTTAAGTTTTCAACTGAACCACACAGTAAAAACATGCCCAATTTTGTAAGAAACTATTAAACTAACTTCCAAGTGACTATACCACTTTGCATTCCCAGAACCAATTAGTGAGAATGTGCTCCCATATCCTCACCAGCATTTGGCATGGCCAGGATTCTAGATTTGTTCACTTTGGTGAATACATAGCAGGATCTTGTTACAATATTCAATTCTCTGACATGCTCCCACCTTCCTATGTGTGAAGTGACCAGATCTACTGCTTATTTTTTAGTCAGGTGGTTTGTTTAGTTGAGTTTTAAGAATTATTCATACATGGTAAATACTTTTTTTTTTTTTTTGAGACTTGTAGCCCAGCCATCCTGGAGCTAGCCATGTAGAGCAGACTGTCTTCAAACTCAACAGAGCAGATCCTGCCTCTGCCTCGCCTCCCAAGTGCTGGAACTAAAGATGTGTGCCACTGTACTTGGCTACTTTACATTTTCTAATTTTAGCTAGGCATGGTGGTCCACTCTATGTCAACTTGACACACAATCATTTGTCCTTATGCTTAATTTCCAAATGAAAACAAATACCAGGTCATAATTATGCCTAACACGATAGAACTATCTCTGGTACACTGCCAACACATTTATAAATTTTCATATAGGTGGCAGAGTCTCTTGAGGGACATTATTTTAGTTTCTCTACCTTAATCACTGATAATTGCTGTTACATTGCATAGTAAAAAAAAAAAAAAGAAGGGGCTGGAGAGATGGCTCAGCGGTTAAGAGCACTGACTGCTCTCCCGAAGGTCCTGAGTTCAAATCCCAGCAACCACGTGATGGCTCACAACCATCCGTAATGAGTTCTGACACCTTCTTCTGGAGTGTCTGAAGACAGCTACAGTGTACTTACATATAATAAATAAATAAATCTTTAAAAAAAATAAGGAAAGAAAACAAAAACGCATTCTTAACAAAACAAGAAACACTCAAGTCAATCAAAATCCTTTCTGCAACTGGTCATGTGGCCTTATCTGGTATTTATCACTGCTTTCCTCAGCTGATCAGTTGTATTTCCTCCACCCTCAGCTAGCAGGTCATGGCCCTCTTCCTGGAAGAGTGACTCATATTTTGATTCCTGAGGGGAATGTTCCCTTTGTCATCCTGCCTGGGTTAGGCTGGTATAGTTTCCCATTGACTTTCATCATAGGACATGGTAGCAACAAGAGAGGCCCTAAAGGATCTTCTACACTCCAGATCTAATCTTTCTTACCTCCATTGGGAGGGGCAATCCAAATCTCTTTTTAGTAATCTGAACTCGTCACCTCTCCTAACACTGTCACTTCTTTCGTAGTCTGCTGGTTTCTGGCATTAGAAGCCTTCAGGAGGAAGTCTGCTTCAGCTGAGTGAGATATTTGTTGTGTCTCACTGCAAGAGCACTTCCCCCATCTGGAACCAAAACTTCTATGCCAACAGAACTTAAGGTCAGAGGAACAGGAAGCAAAAAAACTCCTAGTGGGTCACTAAGTGTGTTAGTAAGTGGAATTATTCCATCTTCTACCCCTTGATTCCTGGACCTATGGATCTTGGCTTTGGGAAAAAAACATAGCATATCTTGGACACTGATTCAAAGCATATATTGTCTTCAGGAGAACCCTGCTCTAACCCTCCATGGTGCTGCCACCTAATTGTCATTTTAACGGTGTCTTCAAAGGCCATTCCATCTTTCTATCAGGCTAGCTGCTTCAGGATGGTGGGGAACATGGTAAGGTCAGTGGATTGCAAGTCATGGGCCCATTGTCATGCGTCTTTGGCTATGAAGTGAGTTCCTTAGTCAGAAACACTACTGTGTGGAATACCATGATGGTGGATAAGGCATTCTGTACGTGCACAGATGGTGGTTTTGGCAAAAGCCTTATGTGCAGGAAAGGGTAAATCTATAACCAGACTAACTAAATACCCATTCAAAGCATTGTCCTTTTCACAGAGGAAGTAGTTCAGTGTAGTCGATCCTTCACCAGGTCACTAACTCGTCACCCCACGTAATGAATGGTACCATATCTGGGGCTCAATATATTGATCTCTGCTGTGGGAAGATCTGGTATTCAGCAGCAGCTGTAGCCAGATCAACCTTAGGAGTGGAATTCCGTGTTGTTGAGGTATGCACTGTAGCCACTTTGTTCATGTGTCCATTGGGGAACAACAGGGATGGCTGGGGAAAGAGGCTGACTGTCCACAGGACAGGTCATTCTGACTGCTTGGCTATTGAATACCTCCTCTGCTGAAGTCACCTTTTTTTTTAAAAAGATTTATTTATTATATGCAAGTACACTTCAGACACCCCAGAAGAGGGCATCTTGTTATGGATGGTTGTGAGCCACCACGTGGTTGCTGGGATTTGAACTCAGGACCTCTGGAAGAGCAGTTGGTGCTCTTAACTGCTGAGCCATCTCTCCAGCCCTGAAGTTACCTTTTGATGGGCATTTACATGGAACACAAAAATCTTCACATCCTTTACCCATTTGGAGAGGTCAATCCACATCTTTCCCAGTTTTCTTTCTCACCAGTTCTTCGACCATGCTCTTTAGAAGTCTCTGCCATCCAGCCAGTCCATTGGCTATCTAGCCCATTTCAGTGAACAATCACACATCTGGCCATTGTTCTTCTCAAACAAAATGTATGATGATGTGTACTGCCTGAAGTTCTGCCTACTGTGACAATTTGCCTTCACTGCTGTCTTTCAGGGTGGTCCCGGGGGGGTTGTAATGCTGCAGCTGTTCACTTCTGGGTGGTGCCTGCATAACATGCAGAGCCATCAGTAAACCAGGCCCTAGTCTTCATCAGTCAGCCAATCATAGGGCACACGTCGTGAGCCAACAGGTGGCGTGCCTGGCAGTAGACAGCACTGTAATGAGAGTGAAGCCATAGGCATGTGGACAGCTTCGAGAACCTTGTTCGTGCATTCAGGACCTGCTCAGACCTGACTGTGTATACACCACTTCCTTTGAGCATGGATTGCTGCTGTGCCTGCCCTATGATGGCGTGGTGCATCAGATAGCGCCCAGCTCATGACAGGCAGTGCTCAGGTCACATCGTAACTTGGTGTCCCCTTATCAGTCATTCTGTTCTTTTTTTGGGGGGGGGATTTGGTTTTTTCAAGACAGGGTTTCTCTGAATCGCCCTGGCTGTCCTGAAACTTACTCTGTAGACCAGGCTGGCCTCGAACTCAGAAATCTGCCTCCCAGAGTGCTGGGAATCATTCTGTTCTAAGGCCAATTGCAGACCAACATCTGTCTCTCAAAATAATAGTTGTCTGCAGATAATGCCTTGCTCCAAAATCCCAAAGGTTTCTCTGTGATTCACCTACAGGGGACTGCCAAAGGCTCCAAACAGCATCCCTGTCTGTCACTGGCACCTCAAGTACCATCAGGTCTGCTGGATCATATGGTCCAAGTGGTAGAGCAGCCTGGAACTGTTGAAGGGCCTTCTGTCCAGGCCTCATACAAAGCTAGCAGCTTTCTGAGTGACCTGATATATGGGTGGGAGTAATCCACCCAAGTGAGGAATATGCTGTCTACAGGATCCACAGACCCACTAAACACTGTGCCTTTCTTGGAGGTGGGAAGGGCACTGCAGTAACTTACCCCTTACCTTAGAATGAATGTCGGCATGCCCCACACCACTGGACTCCCAACAATTTCACCGAGGTAGAAGGCCCTTGAATTATAGTTGGATTTATTTTCTGTCTCTGATGTGCATATGTGTTACCAACAAGTCTGAAGTGGTACCTTCTGTTCACTCTGTCCAATCAGCATGATGTCATCAACATGGTGAACCAATATTTTGTGGAATAGATGATCAAGATCCAATTGAAAGCTTAAGGCCAAGCATGGTGGCACATTCTAATCTCCACTTTTTGAAGGCAGAGGCAGCTGGGTGTGAGTTTAAGACCAGCCTGGTCTCCAGAGCAATTTTCAGGACAGTCGGGTTACACAGAGAAACTCCTGATTCGGGGTCGGGAAATCCAGCTGAAAAGAAATTATTTCTGGTGGTCTTATGGACAGATGCTGAGAAAAAAGGGCATTTACTAGACCAATAATTGCAAACCATGTGCTAGGAGATGTGTTAATCTGCTCAAGGACACCACACCTGGTGGTAGGAACACCACCCTGCATCTTTCAGGTCCTTAATGGTGGCACTCATGTATGCAGTCCCTCCAGGGAGGTGCTACTGGTTTTGATTCACTAGTTTCCCTAACAGAGGCAGTTCTATAAAGGTTTCCAGTTAGCCTTTCAAACCATAACAGCCCTCAGTGCACAGGTCTGGGAACCATTGTGAGAATCCGGTCAACTTCTAAGTATATGTATCCCAGTTATACATTCTGGAGCTAGGAAAATAGCCAGAGGATGAGTTTGGGGACCCAGTTGGACTTCAACCAAAACTCTGTGAATCATCTGACCTCCATATGCTCCTACTCCTACTTTAATTGGAGGACAGCGATGTTTGGGGGGTTTCCGAAATCAGCAAGAGTCAGTATCTGTGGGGAAAAAAGCTGGGGGTGGGGGGCGTGGGAGGTTCATGCAGCCCGGAACACTGGCAGGCAGGGCCCACTAAGGGAAAACTGGCTAGGCCTGCACGCCGCACTGGGATGGGGACGGCAGGATCCCGAGTACCTGTAGAGCGAGACGCAGCCTGGCTAGCGGGGAGATCTTTGCCCAGAAGGCATGGCCCCGGGTACCGGTAGCAGCCTGACTGAGAAGGGGCCGGGCCTTTCCTGGTGGCTGGAAACACTGAGGCCTGCTCCTCGTTCTCATGCGGTGGGTTTTGATAAGAGACAGGTCAATGCTTTATTATAGAAGAGTAGGAAGAGAAGAGGAGATAGAGAAGTAAAGAAAGAAAGACAAGAGAGAGGGGTGAGAGCTGGCCATGACCGTGGAAAGAGAGGAGACAGGGACACAAGGACAAGGACGAGAGAAAGATGAGAGAGAGGCAAGAGAGAGCGAGGAGGGGCAAGAACCCTCCTTTAATAGTGGGCTGGGTCACCTGGCAACAGCCAGGTAACCGTGGAGCAGGGAAAACCTGGCTGTGGCCAGGCGACTGTGGGGGTGGATGGAGTCCAGCCAGAACGGTGGCCGTGGGTTATGGAGTTGAGAAACCAGGAGTCTGGGAGCATGGCTCACGGTTCCGTCCCGTGTAGAATGTTCTACTGGGTTTTCAGAGTAAGCCTTGCTCAACCAGGCCACAGACTGCTGTACATGGATCCACAAGTATCCACCAATAGACCCAGATAATCTGATTGCTTCCTAACCCCACTGTAGAGTTCCCTTTGTAAAAGGCCATAGGTCCCTCTGGGGAGGGACTAGAGAAAGGCTAAGAGTAACATCATTTTTAGGTATTTTATCAAGGTCCTTCATCCATGGTCTTCTGGTCTGCAAACTGATTCAAGTACAGAAATCGGTTCACAGGCTGAGATCCCCTTTGCCATGATCTAATGTAGCCTTTCTTTCATTTGTTATGAGATTTTCCATTTGTACAGCTGCTTAAAAAAAAAAAAAAAAAAAAAAAAAAAAAAAAAAAAGCTGGTACAGCACTCAGGTGGCAGACGCAGGCGGATCTCTGAGTCTGAGTTTGAGGTCAGCCTGGTCTACAGAGTGAGTTCCAGGACAGCCAGGGCTACACAGAGAAACCCTGTCTCGAAAAAACCAAAAAAAAAAAAAAAAAGCAGAATTTCATGCCTGGAAGTACTGTAGTTGATCAGCCAGTACCACAGGGTGAGTTAAAAAAAACTCACCTTGCCTGTGCTGACCACCACAGATTAAACCGCTGTGGGCAGTGCTTGTCTATGCTTCCCTTTAGGAGAACTTAACTCCACTCACCTAGCCTTTGGTGACTCAGTGCTGCCACCTGCCGCTGCTACTGGCCTCACCAGTTTGCCTTTAATTCATCCAACTGAGCAGCAGCACCCCCAGCCCTAAGGTCTGGCACAGGAAAGGGGCGGGGCAACAGCCAAGCTCATGAGTGTGCCGGTGCCCCTCTCACCATTTGCAGCTTACAGGATTAGTGATTAACGAGTTCCCAGTAAAGCGTTGGCGACACACTAAAACGTGAAGGCACTTCCCCTTGGTCATGCAGGTAGGGATGCTCTATGTCAGGCTCCCTGGCTCTCGAGCCTGACTCTGCCTGCCTGAAGACGGCCATGGGAATCTCCTCTGTCCCTGTGTGCCACGTAAGTGAGGTCTGTATGAGCAGTGCGCGCCTTCTGTGTGGGAGCGGTGTCTTTGTTGGGCAGCACAGAAAGCGCCTCATGGCAGTGGGGTACTTGACTGAAATCTTTAAGGTTTACACGGGATTAAGTCCCTGAATTCAGCTCATTCCAGCTGACACAGATAACACTGTCAACTAAATATTATGATTATTTAACATTTATGGTGGATTTTAGGAAGTGGTTTTCTACTTCTGTGTTGGCTTGCTTTCAGGGCACATGCAGTGCCCTGGGTCAAGGGCATTGAAAAGTACTTAAGACTAGAGCTGTGTCTTAGCTCAGGTTGTAAAAGTGATTACTTAGTATACCCAAGGCATCTAAGGCTGGTTATTACATTGTTCCCTTAAAGGCAGGTTGAGTAAAGGTTGAAGGTATAGTCATGCTGGCAGTCTTAAATTTTAAGGGACCTTAAAATATATTAACTTTGTGAAGTCCCACAAAAAAAAAGTTCCAGTCTCTTCGAATATATTTTCAGAATATTTCATTGCTGTGTGTCTGTGCACCACATATGTGCCTGGTGCTCTTGGAGCCCAGAAGAGGGGATCTGATCCCCTGGGACTGGGGTTACAGTGGTCAGCTGCCAAGTGGGTTCTGAGAATCAAGCCATGATCTGTGGAAGAGCAGCCAGTGCCCTTCACCACTGAGCCATCTCTGCAACTCCTGTGCATTATACTCTGTCAGATAAGTGATTTTCAAAGATGTTCTTAGTACTGTGTTTTTGGTTTTTCATTGTTTTTGATTATTCAGTGGGTTAACTTTGGTTTTGTTTATTTGGGTTTGTTTTTTTCTAGACAGGGTTTCTCTATGTAGCCCTGGCTACCTGGCTATCATGGAACTCTCTGTAGACCAGGCTGGCCTAGAACTCAAAATCCTCCTGCCTCTGCCTCCCTAGTGCTGGGGTTAAAGGCACGCACCACCACCTGGCTGGGTTTGTTTTAGTATTTTTTGTGGGGGTTGGGGGATCCTGCTATATAGCTGGTGTTTTCACGGAAACTATGTAGTTGGGGCTTGCCTTGAAATCATGGTACTCCTACCTGAGCTTTCCAAGTTCTGGGATTACAGGTGTGCGCCACCATTAGCAAATAACATCTTTTAGAGCATAAGACTCATTCTTTTTTTAATGTCGTGGGGGGCATGGTGCCCACACCCTTAACCCAGCAGCTCAGGAGGCAGAGGCAGGGGCAGGTAGCCCTCTGTAATTGAGCTCCAGCTAGTGCTACACATTGAGCCGGTCTCACAGCCCGTTTTGTGTGCGCCACAGCATCTGTGTTTGGTTTGCAGCAGTTGGTTCTCTTCCATCACGTGGGTTCCAGGGATTGAACTCAGGTCTTCAGCATTGATGGCTGCTTTACCACCGAGTCATAATGCCAGCCCTCTCTCCTTATTCCTTGTTGAGTAACAATGTACACAATAAAGTACTAGGGAGGACTATAGCTCTGCTAATAGTGTACTTGCCTTGCATCATTGAGGCCTTGGGCTCGACCCCTCGCACCCTTCCTACCCCAGAATACAAACCGTGTAGTGTGAGTGCTTGTGCACACCTGGGTTAAGAAGTGAGCTACCTGCTCCGTGATGCCAGCTCAGTTGAGCCCTTCTTGGGACTTGGGCTTTTCTTAAGTTACATTTTTAAATGTTTGTGTGCATAGTATACAAGAGGAGGTGGAGGACAACTCCCAAGGGTTGGTTTTCTCCACCACATCAGCTCAGTCTGCAGGCTTGACAGTAAGCACCTTGCCCCGTTGGCCCTTTGTGTTCAGATTACACTAGCTGGTGTCAGGGTAAGGGGCAGTCTTACTGACAAATAACAATGAGGAGCTCCTTAGCAATCCCTAAGCCGTGGTTCATAGTCTAGTTGTAGCTTTCCCAAAAGCTCACAGAACCCTCATTTGGGAAGTCATCGGCAAGGTCATGAGCAGCATAGGAGAAACTCGGGGCTCAGCGCTGCTGCTGTGTCGGGGCCGGTGTGCATCCAGGGCTCCGTGTTGACAGGACGGTGATGGATGGAGTGGATGCTCTGTATTTTCTGCTTCTGGCTTTACCGTTTGACTGCCAGCTCTCTGGCGTTGGTTAAAAGCAGGCAGAGCTGTTAGATGGAGTGTCCTCACCTGATCCGAGGGGAGAGACATGTCCTTAGCCCATGTCCAGGACAAACCAGAGCAAGTGCATGGAAGGATCTGCACGTATGTCCAGGACAAACCAGAGCAAGTGCATGGAAGGATCTGCACGTAGGCGCCGTTGACGTGTGTGGCAGGGGCAGTGGCAGCGAGGATCTTGACGCCTGGCTTCAAAATGCCTGCCTTCACATTCCTCCCAACCTACACTAGAAGTAGTCTGGGGTCAGTAGAGGTACTGCTGGTTTGCAAACTTCCTGGACACTTCCCTCGGCTCTCCTTTTATTAATGTTTTATTGCTGCTTCCCCTCCCCCCCAAAAAACTGGGTCACTTTATGGCAGTGGTTCACAACCTATGGGTCTCCACCCGTTTGGTGGGTCACATTACCAGATATCAGGTATTTAGATTTCATAATGGTGGCAAGATTACAGTTGTGAAGTAGCAGCAAAATAACTATAGTCACCACAACATGAGGAACTGCATTAAAGGTCACAGCATTGAGAAGGTTGAGAACCACTGTTCCATGGCTATATAGTCCTGGCTGTCCTGGAAAACTCTGTGTGGATCAGGATGACCTCTAACACAGAGATCGCCTGCCTCTGCCACCGGAGCGCTGGGCTTAAAGATGTGCACTGGCCTTTGGCACATGTTCCAGTGGCTCCTTGAGAAAGGGTGAGAAGTACACTTTTCAGACCCTGTGTTTTTGAAAGGTCTTCATTTTCCTTTGTCATTTGATATAGGCATCTGCATCAGTGTGTAGTTGTCTCTTTCTAGCTTTTATTTTTGATCCGTGACTAGACTGAAATTTGTTATGTAAACCGGGCTGGCCTCAAACTCAGATCTGCCTGCCTCTACCTCCCAAATGCGGCTTCAAGGTGTGCACCACCACACCTTCCTGAGTAACATCCACAGTTTGTCACAGTTGAAAGCTGTGACAAACACTGGACGAGCAGCACAGCTGGGGCTGTGGACATGAGCAGAGTAACTGTTCCTGTGTCCTTTCTGTCTCCCAAAGCTAATCACTTCAGAAGGAACTGTGTCACCTCAGGGATCCGTTTCTTTCACTGATGTAACTGTGGACTTCACCCAGGAGGAGTGGGAGCAACTGGACCCCTCGCAGAGGATTCTGTACATGGATGTAATGCTGGAGAACTACAGCAACTTACTTTCAGTGGGTAAGGAAGCTCTGGGAATGGTCGGAGCTGTGGTTAGAATGGTCATTTCTGAATTCAGCTCCGAGGGAGCTGCACGGAGGAAGGTGAAAAGCTGATAGACGTGACGTCTGAGGCTGGGAACAGCTGGGGCACACGTGAAGTTTATGGGATTGTATTTGTTTGTGTTTAAGACACGATCTTGCCTATGTGGCCCTAGCTGGTCTTGAACTCAGAGATCATTGACCTCTAACCCTCCTGCCCCTGTGCTGGGCAACAGATGCATGCTGTGAAAGGATTCATCTAGCCCAGCCTAGCCCTGAACCCTATATGTAAACCAAGTATAGAGTCCGATCCCCCCAACTGTACTCTCAAGTACAGCAGTCACAGGCATGCGCTGCTATTCCTGGTTTTATGTGGTGCTGGGGATGGAGCCCAGGGCATTTTTAGGTATGCTAGGTAAGCACTTTGCTAACAGAGCTACATTTCTAGCTTCCTTTGGAGGCTATTTTTCAATTCCAAAAACCTTTAGAGATGACTAAGAACTCAGGATATCCTGTACTTCTGATCCCTGGCACACTTCCAAATAGTTATCAGTGCTTGCCACAAGTTAGACGGGAGTTAGTGTTATGTTCTCAGTTTACCAGAATGATGACCTTGTATTTAACCCATGGGAATGGGCACAGATTTTTCAATACAAGAATGACATAGCATCAGGATCATATGGAGTAGCTAGTGATACAACTAGCTCTAGACCAAGGCAGAGTACAGACTCTGTAGATCTGTTCAGGTAAAGTGGGGTCATAGTAGAAGAATGAAAATGCATCCGTGCTCAGCAGCCTTGGTGTACGGAAACAGCTGTAAACGCAGCATACAATTGCGTTGTAAGAAGACAGACTTAACATTTCCTTTTTTGTTGTTGTTGTTGTTTTGTTTTTTTGGATTTGGTTTTCTTGAGATAGGGTTTCTCTGTGTAGCTCTGGCTGTCCTGGAACTCACTCTGTAGACCAGGCTGGCCTTGAACTCAGAAATCCACCTAACCTCTGCCTCCCAAGTGCTAGGACTAAAGGCGTGCGCCACCACTGCCCGGCTAAGGCTGGCCTTTTTTATTAACATCATCATCATTATTATATGTAAGTATACTGTAGCTCTCTTCAGACACTCCAGAAGAGGGTGTCAGTCAGATCTTGTTACGGATGGTTGTGAGCCACCATGTGGTTGCTGGGATTTGAACTCAGGACCTTTGGAAGGATGGTTGGTGCTCTTAAACACTGAGCCATATCTCTCCAGCCCCATCAGGCTGGCCTTGAACTCAGAAATCCACCTGCTTTTGCCTCCCAAGTGCTGGGATTACAGGCATGTGCCACCACGCCCAGCTCCGGTTCCATTTTCAATACAATTAACTCTGGGATCTTTGTTGTTGGTATGTGAGACAGAGTCTCTCTACTTAGTGATGGCTATCCTGGAACTCACTCTGTAGATCAGGCTAGCCTCAAACTCAGAGATGTGCCTGTCTCTGTTTCCCAAGTGCTGGAACTAAAGGTGTGTGCCACCCTGCCTAGCTAACTCAAAGATCTCGCTGTCTACTTGAGAGGTGTTTCCAGAGACATGGAGCACCACATGAGGAAGGGAAAGGTTTTGAGGTATTTGGGGGCTGTTGAGATGGCACAGTGGATAAAAGGCCCTTGCCATAAAAACATCATGACGTGAGTTGATCCCCAGAACCCATGGAAAAGTCAAAGAGAGGCCTGACTGGAGAGTCCTCTGACCTCTACTCCTCCCCATATGTTTTGTTTCTTTTTAGAGACAGGGTCTGGCTATGTATCCCTGACTGGCCTGGACTCACTGTGTAGACCATGCTAGATCCACCTACCTGGATTGAAGCTGTGCTGGGATTACGGGTGTGGACCGCCATGCCTGCCCACTAGTGTTTTAGGTCATCTGGATGTCAGGGTGTAGTCAGTTGGCAGGATGCTTGCTTAGCATACGTGAAGTCCTGGACTGGAATCCTAGAGGTCCATAATAAACCAGGATGGGCTCACACACTTATAATTCTAGCACTTGTGATACAGAGGCAGGAGGATCTATGGTTCAGAGTTATCCTTTGTTATATAGTTAAGAGGAAAACAGCCTGAGCTACATGAGACCATCTAAAGAAGATTTAAAAGTTAGAACTGGAGAGGTGGCTCAGTGGTTAAGAGTACTTACTTGAAGCTGGGAAGTGGGGTATATGCCTTTAATCTGAGAGGCAGGCAGATCTCTATGAGTTTGAGGCTTCCATGGTCTACAGAGTGAGTTCCAGGACAGCCAAAGCTATAAAGAAACCTTGTCTCAAAGAAAAAGAAGGCTGGGCAGTGGTGGCACACACCTTTAATCCCAGCACTTGGGAGGCAGAGGCAGGCGGATTTCTGAGTTTGAGGCCAGCCTGGTCTACAGAGGGAGTTCCAGGACAACACAGAGAAACCCCGTCTCAACAAACAAACAAAAAAGGAAAGGAAAAAATAAAAAAGAGTACTTACTTGCTGCTCTAGAGGACCTGGGTTCAGTTTCCAGCACCCATATCATGATTACAGCCATCTGTAACTTCAGTTCCAGGGAATCTGGTACCGTCTTCCTAGCTTCTGTGGGTATTAGGCACATACATGGTGCATAGCCATACATATATACATACATACATACATACATACATACATACATACATACATACATACAAACAAACAAACAAAACATCCACATATATTGAAAAAAAGATATCTGGGGGCCAGTTGTTAAACAAATGTCTGTACTAAAGATGGTTGCTGACGGTTTTAGGCCAGCCTGGCCTGCATAATGAAACCCAGTCTCAAAAGGGGAGAATCCTGCAGCTGTGCAGAGGAAGACTGGCACCGGGCGGGGTCACTGTCAGATAGGATGAAGTGTCAGTCTGTCTTCTGTTCTCCCCCAGACACTCAGTGTCACCTGCAGTTCCTTGGTTTCTAGGCTAGCTGCTCGTTGTCCTTGAGAGCACTGGGAACTCTTCACCCCTCAACTGCTAGCTTTCCTACCTCATCGTACACTCACCGTTATTTTTGGTTGTGACCGCAGGGATGAAGAGAGTTGTTGAGACAGGATCTGTCTGTGTAGTCCAGACAGGGCTTAAACTCAGGCTGGCCCTCTCAGCTCAGCGCCCTGAGTGTTAGGATTCAGGCACGAGCCATGGTATCCCAGCTTTCACCTTTGTTTTTTGTTTTAGGGTTTTTTTTTTTTCTTGGTTAGTTTTTTCCAAACAGGGTTTCACTATGAAGCCCTGACTGTTCTGGAACTTGATGTGAACACCAAGCTAGCCTTGAACTCACAGAGATCCGCCTGCCTCGTGCCTCCTGCCTCGTGCACACACACACACACACACACACACACACACACACACAGCAGAGCTTAAGAGCTGAGAAGGGCTTGCAGTAGGGATTTTGTTGGACAGCTGAGTCAGCTCTGTGGTGGGAGCACTTGTAGGATTTCCCACTCTAACAGGGAGAGATTAAGATCCTTTCATTGTGCTTTGTCCCAGAGGTGTGGAAGGCTGATGACCAGGTGGAGAAGGACCCCAGAGACCCACATAAGCAGGCGAGGTTACTTACAACCCTCAAGAACCAACCACCAACTGAAGAAAGAGGCAATCTCTTTGGAAAGACATTAAATCTGAACACAGACTATGTTTCGTTAAGACAAGTTCCCTATAAATATGATTTATATGAAAAGACTTTGAAGTACAGTTCAGACTTACTTAGCAGTAGAAGCTGTGTAAGAAAGAAAGACGGCTGTGGTGGATTTGGGGAACCACTTCTGTACCTGAAGCAAGAGAAGCCCCATGCTGGACTGGAATACTCTGAATATAATGGAAACGGAAGGGTTCTCAGCCATAAGGACGCCATCTTTAAACATCAGAAAATTAAGAGGTTGGTTCAGCCTTTCGTCTGTAATTACTGTGACAAGGCCTTCTCCTTCAAGTCGCTACTTGTTAGTCACAAGAGGATCCACACAGGAGAAAAGCCCTATGAGTGTAACGTGTGCCAGAAAACCTTCTCCCATAAGGCCAACCTCATCAAACATCAGAGAATTCATACTGGAGAGAAGCCCTTTGAATGTCCTGAGTGTGGAAAAGCATTTACCCACCAGTCAAACCTCATCGTGCACCAGAGAGCACATATGGAGAAGAAGCCCTATGGATGCAATGAATGTGGGAAGACATTTGCTCAGAAGTTTGAACTCACCACACACCAGAGAATTCATACAGGAGAGCGGCCCTATGAGTGTAATGAATGTGCAAAAACCTTCTTTAAGAAATCAAACCTCATCATACATCAGAAAATTCACACAGGGGAGAAACGCTATGAGTGCAGCGAGTGCGGGAAGTCGTTCATCCAGAACTCGCAGCTCATCATCCACAGGAGAACTCACACTGGGGAGAAGCCCTATGAATGCACTGAGTGCGGCAAGACGTTCAGCCAGAGGTCAACACTGAGGCTACACTTGAGAATCCACACGGGAGAGAAACCCTATGAGTGTGCAGAGTGTGGGAAAGCCTTCAGCAGGAAGTCTCGACTCAGTGTCCACCAGAGGGTCCACGTGGGGTAGTGCTGAGGCTGCAAGCAGACTGCAGAAAACCTGTCAGGCCCGAGTTCTCCAGTGAGAGGAAGCCCTCGTGAAGATACTAATGGAAATTGACTTGGGAAATTCTGTTGACATGATCTATCTCAAAAACTTTAGAAAAAAGGATACCTAAGAATATTTTACTGAGGGCTGGAGAGATGGCTCAGCAGTTAAGAGCACTGGCTGCTCTTCCAGAGGTCCTGAGTTCAGTTCCCTACAACCACAAGGTGGCTCACAACCATCTGTAATGGGATCCGAAGCTGCCTTCTGGTGTGTCTGAAGAGAGAGACAGTGTACTCATATACATAAAATAAATAATTTTTTAAAAAAAATATTATACTGAAAGTTATATCCAGCTAAAGAGTACATATCCAAATATATGTATGTATTTCAGTATGTATGTATTCAGTCCAATCGTAAATAGACATAGCCAGCTGTTTCCATGAGCTTTCTAGCTTTTTGTGCTTCTGGGGATCAAATCTAGGGTCTTGTCTGCTAGGCAAGATTCTTTTTTTAAAAAACCACTGATCTATATCTGCAGTTCACAGTGAATTTTTAAAAACCTTGAATGACTTGCATATTCTAAGAGGAAATATAAAGCATATATAGACAGTACCTTAGACATTTTTATGTAAGGATATGCCACAAAACACAAATTGTTTTAAATCTGTTTATATGAGTTTAATAGCTACTGAAAATTTGAAATTCTCACCTATGATAATTGCATCACAGCAAAAGGTTTCCACACTCAGCATCATGTGTATGTCAGTACCTTTCCCAGCCAGCGCACATCCAAAGGAAAAACGTGATGGATCTTAAAGTAGCACTAGACTCTTTCCCACTATAGCTGCCCTGTACGTGTTGGTGTGACCATTGTTACTGGCTGCCTGGTCACTAAAGAAAAGGCAGTATTGCCGGGTGGTGGTGCACGCCTGTAATCCCAGCACTCTGGGAGGCAGGCAGATTTCTGAGTTCTGAGTTTGAGGCCAGCTTGGTCTACAGAGTGAGTTCCAGGACAGCCAGGGCTATACAGAGAAACCCTGTCTCCAAAAAAGAAAAAAGAAAAAAGAAAAAGAAAGAAAAGAAAAGGCAGTATTGTTGGAATTCTAACCTGCTTCTGGGTCTGAAGATTTTCTGAAGCATTATTAAATGTGCAAAAGTCTGAGGTAATTCACATCTAGAGGGAAAGGAGGCAGGTCTGCTCTGACTCAGTACACACTACAGAATAGACCTGTGTTCTGACTCAGGGTGCGATATAGAATAGAGGTGTGTTGTGCTCTGACTCAGGGTGCACTGCAGAATAGACCTGTGCTGTGCTGTGCTGTGCTGTGCAGGGAGTGTCTCTCTCACGCTCCTCTCCTTTCTCCGAGGCATTTACATGCATGTGCATGTCTAGTTCCAAAATAACCTGCACCTCAGAAAACTATGTTTGTATGTTTCTGTCATTTCTTAATAATTTATGAATTATCATTCAGAAAAATGGTTGGGGTGCTGTGTCACTCACAAATGTTACATTTCACAGACTTTAAAGAAAAAACTGAAAATCTGTTTCATTGCTTTTTTGAGTTTCCATGTACATAATCCATTTTAGAAATTGTTTTTGCTGTGTCTTTTAAAAGAGGTAATTTTGCTTTTGGAACCTGCCCCAGCCTTAGCCGCCACCTTGTCTTTTAGTGTTCACAAGATTTGAGACTCACAGTTCCACAGGGTTAGAGTCCATGGCCATCATGGGATTTGGGGAGCACAGCAGCAGGCAACCTTAAGATGGAGTAGAGCTTAGAGCTCGCCTCCTGAGACACAGGCACAGGAGAGCAAGCTAACTAGGTGTGGTGTGGTCTTTAGGACGTGGCCCCACCTCCAGTGACACACCTCATCCTTCCCAGACAGCTCCACCAACTGGAGACCCAGTATTAAAACATACGAACCCATAAGGGCCTTCTCATTCAAACCGCCACAGTAAATCAGACTTCAGTGTTCTCCATAGAGTGGTGCACACCTTTAATCCCAACACTTGGGAGGCAGAGGCAAGCAGATCTAAGTCTGGTCTACATAGTAAAACCCTGTTTGAACATAAACAATGTTTTTCCATAACTGAAAGATGGTAATTTGAAGCTGGGTTTCATATCACAAGTTGAGCTTTTTTTTTTTTAATTATGCATTAGAATCAGAAGTGGAAACCGCACTGGATCTTATTTTTAACATTTTATGTATGTGGGTGGTTTTGCCTGCATGTTTGTCTGTGGGCCATGTACATGCATGCAGTGCCTACAGAGGCCAGAAGAGGGCACTAGAACCCCTGTGCATGCAGTGCCTACAGAGGCCAGAAGAGGGCACTGGAACCCCTGTGTATGCAGTGCCTACAGAGGCCAGAAGAGGGCACTGGAACCCCTGTGCATGCAGTGCCTACAGAGGCCAGAAGAGAGCACTAGAACCCCTGTGCCTGGAGTGAGAGACCATTGTGACCCTACCTGTGGGAATGGGAACTGAACCCTGGGTCCTCTGGAGAAGCAGCTAGTGAGCCAACTCTCCAGCCCCCTGGATTTTTATTTTTGAAGACAGCTGATTCTATCTTTTAAAATTAAGAAAAGAAACATACACTCATACTCTCTTCATACCAGAAAGTTCATTCCTAGCAATCTGAACTTTAACAAAACAAAACAGGGTCACTACTAAGACTTTATGTTAACCGAGTTATAGCACAGTTTTGGTTTAGGAAAGTTTACCACTTAAAAATGAGTGACACGTTTTCACTGAACAGTGTGTAGGAGGGAACTCGCAGATCAGATGAGAAAATATGAGCGTAGGACAGTTTGTTTTTTTCAAATAATGATCCAGAGACCTACATCCGTGTGTCGGAGTATCTCTCTCTTCCCGCCCGGCTCCCGGGTTACAGGAAGACGCCCAGCTTTTTATGTGGGTGCTGCCGGCAAGCTTGCCCCCTCTGCTTTCAAGGCTAGCACATCACAAAGCCAGCCCCCAGCCCCAGCGCGTTTTCTTTATGACATGCTTTATATCAGTCTTGATCTTCAGACCCCACACCTCTGACTCGTCAATCCCGGCACATCCGGGTCCCAGACAGAATACAGGGCAGCCATGGAAGACCACGGTTTCCAGCTTTCCCTCAGAGGCTGCAGGGACCACTCGAGCAAGACCCTGTGTGCATGTGTTGAGCTCACGTTTGGCCAAGATCAAGTCCAGATCTGCATTCTCTACCTCAGTCCCATGTCTTCTCCATCCTCCCCCCCCCACAACTGTCGTAGGAGACTGAATCTGCCCTTGTAGCTGTGTCCATGACAGTCCCTTACAAATGGTTTTTCTCTGTGTTTATGGGCATCACATGGGAAGGAATGAGGGCTACCAAGGGATCAAGTCACTGACTCCAGCTAACCCAGACAACATCACTGTTTGTGAAGCAGTCGCTGTGTGTGTGTGTGTGTGTGTGTGTGTGTGTGATACTTATGGTGGACAGCCGTTCTATAGGGTTGCTTTCAACCTCTGTTTCATTGCTTTTGGCAAAACATTAGGGTCACGAGCATGGAATACATAATTTAAGATTACAGGTTGTACAGGGAATCTAAGGAAGTCCAATGGCAATAAAGTTGGACCATTACATTGTTCTCTCAAACAATTAAACAGGCTGAGTACACAGCAGGATTCCAGTCTTCATTCTTTTTGGTTTTTTTTTTTTGTTTTTGTCCCGTCCACCCCACCTCCCTATACGGTTTCTCTGTGTAGCCCTGGCTGTCCTCAAACTCAGAAATCCACCTGCCTCTGCCTCCCAAGTGCTGGGATTAAAGGCGTGCACCACCACCGCTGGCCCAGTCTTAATTCCTAAGTGACCTCAAGGTGTATTACAAACTCAAGGTCCAGAAAAAGTACCAGTCTCTTAAGAATATAAGAGATATTTTTATTATGATACACTGCCACTGGAAGTCCTTTACACTGTTTGAGTCTAGCCCATTGTCCAGCAAGGTACACTCTAAGGCGTTCCTTTGGAACCTTGTAGAAGGCCTTACTTCCTGCTTCCATGTCGGTCACTCATCAAGACCAGAGGAAGGTTGAGGGCGTCGACTCTTCTGGAAGCCTCTCTCTCAGCACAGAGTGCAGCTGGCTGAAGCAGCCCTGAGGCAAAGCTGCGTTCCTGGTAAGGGTGCTCTTCCCTCACGCAGCGCCAGTGTCTGCATACTCTTCCCTAGCCAGTCTTCCTGTTCTAAAAGACCTACAGAAAACGACTTCCACAGCCTGGAGATTCAGCTCAATGGGAGGCCTGGGTGGTAGCACAGGCAGGTGGATCTCTGAGGTCCCCAGGCCTACATGGTCTCAGAGCAGCAAAAACCCTGTTGAAGGAAGGAAGGAAGGAAGGAATGAAGGAAAGAAGGAAAGAGGCCTTGTTTTTTTCCAGGATGTCCAGCCCAGGATGTCCAACTCCCTCAGGGCCAGTTCAAGACCAAATTTCCAATTTCCCGTTTTAAGTGGATTCCTTAAATCAGCATGGCCAAACTAAGTCATTTGGCTCTGGAGTGAACCGGTTTCATCTCCACAAATGAAGAAGGCATCCATTTTCCAGAACACCCCAGCTTTGAGCATGCTTCGATCAAGGTTTGTAGTGAGACGACAGAGGCGGCACATGGCCCCACAACTCCTCTTCCTTACCTGGTGCCATGTCAGCTGCCAACCTGACACAAACCTAGAGTCACCTGGGAAGAAGGAGCCTCAGCTGAAGAACTGTCCAGCTCAGATTGGCCTGTGGCCATGTCTGTGAGGCATTTTCTTAATTGCTAATCTCCGAAAGAGACTCCCTCTACTGTGGGTGGCGCCATCCTTACATGAGTCAGAGGGAGAACAAGTCACTAGGCTTGTAGTTTCTGCTGCTTCGCCTGCCTCTAGGCTTCTGCGTAAGCTCCAGCTGACTTCCCTCACTGGTGGGTTGTGATAAGCCAGATAAACCTCCTCACTGTGCTTTTGGTTGTGGTGTTTATCAAAGCAGTAGAAAAAGAACATTGTCTTGATATGTAATCTCCCTCACACGCTTGTTCCAGAACTTTATACAGAGAATCCAGGGAGCATTAAAAAGCCATACCCCCTCTCTCAGAAACCATCCTTCCCCTTTACAAGTGGTTATGAGGAGGTCAACACCATCTGCGCACACATCCTCTTCCCTGTGTCTGACCTGTCCCAAATACACAGTCTCAACTTACCACCATCTAACCAGAGTCCCTCCGCTTCACTGTGGCCTTTGACCTAACCTTGCAAGTCACACACGAGTCTGCTCGATAGCGTTCTGTTCATGTCTGAACTGAGGAAGTTCATGCTCGACCCAGTTATAGTCAGGCCAGGTTCCATGGCTGCATCTAATATGGAACCTGCTGGTCCTGTCAGCTCACTGGCATCAGAAGCCATAGGGGAAAGGTCCTGTGGAGATCATATGAGGACCACAAACAGCTTAGTTTCCAAGAAACCTAGACACCTTAAATCTGGCTAGCTAAAACCATGCGCAAGTGCGTGAATCTGCATCCAGAGACCAGGAACAGGCTGTCCCTGCTTTACCTTTTATAAACCAAGGACGCTCCCTCTCCAAACATTAGACAAAGTTCCCCAATCTAGACTCAGGGCCCAAGGCTCTCACTTGTTAGACACAGCTTTCAAGGTCTTTAATAGCCAAGAGGAGACCTTTCAAGTCAGAAAGGCTCTAACTGTAAGAGGAAAGAGGACTGGCCAAGGGTTGGAGAGAAGGCTCAGTGGTTAAGAGCAATGGCTGCTCTTCCAGAGGACCTGAGTTCAATTCCCAGCAACCACATGGTGGCTCACAACCATCCGTTATGGGATCTGATGCCCTTTACATGTGTCTGAAGAGAGCAATGGTGTACTCACATACATAAAATAAATAAATCTTTAAAAATGAAAAAAGAAAGATGACTCGCTGGTCCTGTCTGTATGTGGCTACAGCAATTGTCTCGTCTGTGCCAAGCCTTCCCAGGAAATCCCACTGCTCTCTCTGGCAGTCAGCCAGTCCTGCCTAAAAGGACTAAGTCAGCCTTGGGTCTGAGGACTCTGGCCTGTCAGCCTTGTCAGCTAGGAGTACCCAAAACTGCTGGGCTACAAGCTTCCTGGTCTACAAAGTACACCAAAGGCAAAGTTCCCCTCGCTGTGAGAGCAGGTCAGCTCCACCCAAAAATGTCACACTCAGCCCCTCGGCATCATCTGTGAAGAGCTGCATGAGAAAAGAGGTCCAACTCTGAAGACTGGCGGGGCCTTGAGGCCATATGGGCTCCCCCGTTCTCCATTTCCGTGAATGAACCTTGGGGGACTCCAGATGTGATAGGGGCCAGAATTACATCCTTTATTGATAGTGACTTAGTCCACCATGACACTCCTTTCCAGTCTGGCCCAGTCCTCAGACTACCTCACTGTTATCAACGGCAAGCTCCACAGAGCCCATTAACACTCCTCTTAGCCTGTGTGACCCCTAGGATAAATGTCTTCTCATCCGTTTTTTCTGGCCCTCCCTTGCTGCCACTCCCAAAGACAACTTACAGAGTTGAGACTTTCTGAAACTCCAGAGCCTCTCATGACATTCCAACACCGGGTCTGTCCTGAAATGGCCCAGAGTGGCCTAGATCCTCAAAGGCCCTTCCTGTCACGTCTTCGGTAGGCCCCCTACTTCACTCAGTAAGTTCTTGCCCAAAGTCTGGAATACCTCCCTTTCTGGAGACTAACTGAAACTACCCCTGTCACGCTGCCCTGAAGGACCCTAAAATTTTTCTTTGAAGGGCCCAGTATTCTTTAAAGCCTGAAGTACAAAAGGGCTTTCCGCCTCCCATTGCTAACATCCTGCCTGCTGGGCTGTTTGGTATAACACACTAGTTGGGTAGATCTCATAGGACGTCCAGGGCCTGAAGGCCATAGAGAAAAAGCTGTGCTCCTGACCCATGCCAGACCCTTGTATCATCTTTACAAGCTTTCTTTTGGGTTCCCATCCATGCAAACTCTCAGAACCTGTTTGCCTCTTAGGGAAGAACTCCACTATCCAGTTACTTAGCAGCTTACCTAGACCATGTTACCGCAGGGCTGTGTGCACCTACGGTGTACACAGACCTGTCATCCATTTACACCGCACCCCCAGGAGCCTCTTTCAGAATACAGATAACTCCGGCCAAACTCATGTTAGATCACTGCACTGGCCAGCCTTTAAACACTTGCCTCAAAAATAGGATATATGTATCCTATATAGGAGATACATCTAATTGAACCATATTAAATGATCAAACGGTTTTTTAAAAAAATATCAAACTATATGCACAAGTCTTTTTTAAAATATAAAGATGAATGTCAAGTAAGTGAATTAGAATATTCCACAGCCAGAGGCAGGAAGGCATGATTCATCTAGAGTAAAAGTTTGTTGTTTTTATTTGTTTTGGGTTTTTTTTGTTTTTGTTTTTTCGAGACATGGTTTCTCTGTATAGCCCTGGCTGTCCTGGAACTCACTCTGTAGACCAGGCTGGCCTCGAACTCAGAAATCCACCTGCCTCTGCCTCCTAAGTGCTGGGATTAAAGGCGTGCACCACCACCATCTAGAGTAAACTTGAAGATGGTGTTTTCAGACAGAAGACTGGCAGTCTGATGGGTCATTCAGAAGGCATTAACAAGTCTGCAGAGTTCAACAAGAAGAAAGCAGACTCACGGGCAGCAAATCCCAAGCACATGGGAGAGTGTAACACTCTTCCAAACATTGATACTGAAAGAATAGAAAATACAGCCTAACTCCCACCTTCTAAGGAGCCCCAAACACTTCATATTCCAGAGCCCACTCTTTGTTAGAAACTAGGTAAAAGGTCACAGTCCAGAGCCCGCCCTTTAAGAGCTAGGCAAAAAGGCCTTGAATAGGTGATCCTGGCCCTGTAAGGTAACTGGAAATGAGCTAAGCTTATCTTGCTTCTGTAAACTGCTTACGCCATTACCCCTATCCAGGAGTTCATGCAGTTATAGACATCCAAGAAAACAGGAAACTAATTGGTCCACTGAGTGCGGGCTCCAATAATTTAAACTGATTGGCCTAAAATCTATGGAGTGGTACAAATCGATTGGCTCACACTTCGAGGGCTCTCCTTGCTAAGAAATGATTGGTTTGTGATTCGCAGGCTCAGTCCTCTAACCCTGCACGGTACGGCTGTGGAACCCAGAATTCTGGAATAAAGAAATCCTCATGTTATTGCATTGAGACTGTTTCTCGCAAGTGATTTGGGTGTCGCCTCGGGGGCACCCTCGGTTTGGGGGGGGGTCTTACAATACAATTACACATAAATTCACTGAGGAAATCAGGAACCCTGCTTTTATAAAGGTCCACGATTTCAAACCTGAGCACATTTCAGACGCACCTATAAGACCAAATGGGCCTGGTGAGGGGCTGGTAAGAACATTTGCTGCTATTCCAGAGGTGTCTGGTTCTCAGCACACGTGTCAGGTGGCTCACAAGCGTGTACAACTGCAGCTCCAAGGGATGCGAGCCCTTCTTCTGGACTGAGGGCTCCTGCACTCCCATGTGCATGCACACAAACGCGCAATTTAAAAAACAATAACAAAAAGGGCTGGAGATGTAATGCTTAGCCCCATCCCCTTTGTCTCTGAGTCTGCAGGCCAGGGCTGGGCCCGAGAGCTTACGTTACCCTTACTTACGAGTCCCAGCTGCTGCTGCTGCTGCTGCACTGCCTTTGCAGGGCCCCTGCCCATACGTAAGCCCACTCACTGCTTTCCAGGACACTAGTTTGGAGTGGATTTTATAGGCAGGAGATTGCAATGGAGGGGGAAAGACCTGCTGCCCATGCCATATACAAGAGGGAGTGTCCGGGACTGGCTAAAGGGAAGGTCACCTGGGACAAATGGGACGTGCCTCTGAGTTCTGTTGAAACAAGGTCTTACAGTGTCATTGAGGCCAACCTTGAAGTGACCATACCTCTGCGCCTATTTCCCAAGTGCACTTTTGTTATTGCTGGTGTTTGTTTTGTGTTTTAGGACTCAGGATCTGACTGTGCAGCCCTGGCTGGCCTTGAACTCACAGAGATCCACCTGTTTCTACTTCCCAGGTGCTGGGCGGGATTAAAGGCATTTAGGTGTGGTCAAATTTCCTGCAACGTCACATCCTGTGGGAAGAGAGATTTACTCTGTAACACATCCTAGCGACTGGGGAAACACAGCTGTTTTTCATATACTGTTGTTGGGGGGTGGTCTTCCTGGAATAAGCAATCTGGCATCAGTGAACGTGGAAGACACTGTCACTGCCGGTCAGTGACACTGGATGGTTGTAAGCCATCATGTGGTTGCTGGGATTTGAACTCACGACCTTCAGAAGAGCAGTCGGTGCTCTTAACTGCTGAGCCATCTCTCCAGCCCCCATTGGTCTTTTCTTATTTTACCTTAATACCATCATCCTACAGTATAGGATGCCTGCCTGCTGACAGTGTCAGACACTGTCTTTTAAAATCCTCCGGTTTCTCGAAATTCTTGTCCCCTCTTCCCATAAGCTAGGACTTCTTCCGCAAGCCCCCATCTTATTGGTCTATTATGCAAAGTTTTATAGAGTGAATGATCTGAGGCTTGTTACTACCTCGTGTTCAGTTCTAGGCTCATTCTTCAGACTGCCTGTAACTTTCCAACTGAGTTCTGAGATGAGCAGGCTTCAGGTGCCATCTAGGGAAGAGAGGCGCCCAGTGCCTCCTATTTGTCTGTGACTCTGATGAACTCTAAGGGCACTTCATACTGAAAATGGACCATTAATAAAAAGAAACAAAGGGGGCTGGAGAGATGGCTCAGCGGTTAAGAACACTGACTGCTCTTCCGAAGGTCCTGAGTTCAAATCCCAGCAACCACATGATGGCTCACAACCATCCGTAATGAAATCTGACATCCTTTTCTGGTGTGTCTGGAGACAGCTACAGTGTACTTACATATAATAAATAAATAAATATTTAAAAAAAAAGAAACAAAAATGCTAGTCTGTGGTGGCATAAGCCTTCAATCCTAGCATCCAACAGGCAGAGACAGGCGGGTCTCTGAGTTTGTTGCCAGCCTGGTCTACAGAGTGAGTTCCAGGGCAGCCAGAGCTACATAGAGAAACCCTGCTTCAAACAAACCAACCAAACAAACAAAAAAGCCTGACCCAAATTCACATTTTTAAAAAGGAACTTTGGGGGCTAGAGGGATGGCTCAGCGGTTAAGAGCAGTGACTGTTCTTCCAGAGGTCCTGAGTTCAATACCCAGCAACCACGTGGTGGCTCACAACCATCTGTAAAGGGATCTGATGCCCTCTTCTGGTGTGTCTAAAGATAGCAACAGTGTCCTTATATACATAAAATATTTTTTTTTTAAAAAGGAACTTTGCTGATCATCTCCCTCATTTATTTATTATTTTGATATTTATTTAATATTACTATTGTATGTATGAGTACAGTGTCACTGTCTTCAGAAAAGAACATCCACATACCAGAAAAGAGCATCAGATCCCATTACAGATGGTTGTGAGCCACCACATGGTTGCTAGGAATTGAACTCAGGACCTCTGGAAGAGCAATAAGTACTCTTAACCGCTGAGCCATCTCTCCAGCCCATCATCCATCCACCCATCATCCATCATATATATATATATATATATATATATATATATATATATATATAAATTAGTGAGGTGGGGAGGGGCGCATTGTGTGACACGGTGCACATGTGAAGGTCAGAGGGGCAACTCTATAGAGTCCGTTCTCGCTTTCTGCCCCACCTGGGCTCCTGAGATCAAAATCAGGTCATTAAGCTTATATAGCATCTCTCCATAGCCATGATGTCGCTGGGCTCTTACAGAATTCCTTAGCTCCACCCCTCCTGCTATGGTGCCTGTTAGCCATGAAGGCACCTCCCACGAGCATATTCCACAGTAGTTTGGTGGATGCATGCGCCTTCACAGTGTCTACCCACCCACCTTGGGGCCTCCAGCCCCCCTCCTCCATCGCAGGCAATAATTCTAATGTTTCTGCCTTGTCTGGTGTGCTCCAAAGCTTTTGCATGCTACCAGGGACCATCTAGCAACAGACTGGCACCTTCTCCTGGGGCCCTGACCAAGGTATGAAATTGCATGGCCTGGAATCACAGTCCCCAGTGGATAAACTCACTCAGGTAGTGTCAGGTTCCCAGTTCTGGGTCAGTTCCCCCACCCCCACCCCCACCCCCGTGGGATATAGTCTCTCTCCTTTCCTTCCAGGACAGCTGGGAACTAAGTGTACACAGACCAGAGCTGGTGTGTCTGTCCTTGGGTTTCTGGGGAAGGAGTGTAGCCTCTGATAGGGAAAAGGGGGCTCTGCACTCAAGAACTCTGAAGGTTTGAGGCTTCAGGCTATATCAACTCAGAAGTCTACACCACTCGAGTCTGGATCCTGTTTTGGGCGTGGTAGGCTATCCAAGCATTCAGGAGGGAAGACCACTGGGGAATTTGCTCTCTTCTGCGACTTGTGCAATCCCGAGATCAAATTCAGGTCCTCAGGCTCCTGCAAACACATCTCTGCTCTCACCTCCTCCCACTTCATTCCTAATTTTTAAAAATTTTATATGTAGGGGTTGTGTGTGTCTGCGCCCCATTTGCGTGAAGTACCCTTGCAGGTCAGAAGAGGGCGTCAGAGCCCCCGGAACTGAAGTTACAGGAACTGAAGTAAGCTGACTGTGGGCACCAAGAACCTCACCCTGGGTCCTCTGGAAGAGCGCCTGACCTCTCAACCTCTAAGCCATCTCCAGCCCCACACTTCATTTTAAATTGTCAGTTAATTACACTCGGCATCTTTCTCTTTTCCAAAGCCTTTCTGCACCTTTAGCAACAACCACACAATTCCACCATCCTCTTAGTTACTTCCTCCCCGCTATTTCTCGAACTCCTGATATTTAAAACCCACTACCGAGTTCTATTCCGCCAGCGTCCTGTCCTGTCGTCACCGAACATCAGTCAATCCTAGCACTCCGGAGGCTGGAGCAGGAAGCCATTCTGAGCCATTCTGCGGCGGAAACCCTGTCTCAAAAACAAAGCAAACAGAATAAAACCTATCATGATTCAGCAATGGAAAGATCCGATGAGCTCATTGCTGCTTTAAACTTGGGCTACAACACTTCCCCCACAAAAACTGAGGGCTCCTGGAGCCATAGGCAGTCAGCCATGCAAGCCCAGAGTCACGTCTTACCGGAGTCTCCTGTGGTCTGTTCCTGAGACTCACAGCCGAGTTTGGAGTTGACCCACAGGAAACTTACCAGGGAAATCTGAAGCTTCAAGCTGGAAGAGGCAGGTGAAGGACTCTCGGCAGCAGTAAAGGACTTTCGGCACCAGGATGATGAAGGGGCTTAAAGGGGGGAGTATAGGGGGTTAGGTGAGTGTGGCTAGGCAGCATGGGGGAAGGTGTCCAGGCGGGCCCTTGCCTGGGTACCTCTGCCCCTGAGGGACTACACACACACAGACATGGTATAGAATAGAGTTTATTCAGAATAGGGGATGGGAGTTAGTGGGAGAGAGAGAGAGAGAGAGAGAGAGAGAGAATAGAGAGTGGAGGCTGGCCATGACCACGTGGGGGAGGGGGGGAAGAGCCCCAGGGGCAGAGAGGTGAGAGAGTATGGGAGAGCGGAGAGCAAAGAGGGAGAGGAGGAGCAAGTAGCCCCTCTTATAGTGGGCCAGATCTCTGGGGCGGAGCATACCTGGCTATTGCCAGGTAGGTATGGGTGGACCTTAGACAAAACCCCAACATCCCCCAATGTTTGGTTAATTAATAAAAGAAAAAGAAAAAAGAAGAGAAGTGACGGCAAATACGGCGAAGCAGGAATAGGGTCGTTGTTGTGATCTGGCTGCTTCATGCTAACATTGGGGCGGCGTGTCTCTGGGGAACCTAGAGAACGGGGTATGGGGGGTGATTGTCCAGTCTCATGAGGACTGTCTGCTTCTTTGCTGTCCAGGATTTGTAGAGCCATTTGAGGATAGGTCAGGAGAACAGGTCCAGTAGAAGCTGTCTGCGTCTGGAGAAGCTGAGAGGAGATTGGAGCATCTGAAGGTTGCTTCTCTGGAGCTGTCCTGGATATGGCAAGGGCCTGGACTTAACAAGATGTTGGAACACATTAGTATAGTTAGGGAATAAGACTAAGTACATTTGGGAGAAAGGAAAATTTTCTTAAGATGTACAATTGAAACCCAGAGGAATCCCACCCTTTGGAAAGGTAGTAAAGTAGGAACTTGGGCAGATGTACTTATCTAGATGGAGCCTACTTGGTCCATGAGCAGTACATTTGGGTAGGTTTCCTGTAGCTAACAAGTTTATTAAAGAGATAACAACATGAGTTAACCACATGAACAGTCTCTAAGATGAGCCTTTGTGGATCAGAAGGAATAGAATTGAAGGTTGGGACAGTGACAGAGCAAGAAGAGGAAATATGAAGCATTTAATGGAAATAGAGTTTAGGTAAGGAGATAACTGTCTAGCTGTCAATGTAGTCAGAGGTCTGAGGAATAAACAATAACTTAGCAGTTATATTATTAAAGAATGACAGATTCCAGTAGCCAGCAGTTCTTTGTGGTCTCTGGTCTCCATGGCGGCTTTGGCTGTCAGTTTGGCTTTCAAGCACAGAAGATGCACGGTTTTTCTCTGTGGAATGGATACCCATGACATGAGAAATGGCTTACCTTTGTTTAGCTAAGTCATTTGACTCAAAGTATCCGGTTTTGTCCACTGCACTTTTTCAGGCAGCATCCTGTGGCGGTGTCCATCTTTCTTCTGAGACCTCCTGGGAGAAGTTGTCAGGCCTTTAGGAATTCTGTCTGTCTTAAATCTAATAGCAAACTTCTGACAAGATTGAGTGCAAGATAGGAGAGCAATAGTTAAAGAGAGACTAGGAATGGAAGGCTTAAGTAGCTTTGACAGGTTGCATAGGTAGAGGAAAGTATATTGCCTTGGTTAGTAACGATGCTAGGATCAGAGTAAGAAAGCTGGCAGCAATGGATAAAATTGTGGTGTCTAGGCAGATTTAGGCTTGTTAACATCAACTTGAGCACACAGGCTATAGGAGCAAATGAGCTAAGGGTGTGGGAACACAGATGGGGAGCAGGCAGCGCAAAGAGAAGGCTTAGACCAGAGATAGATAAAAGCTTGAATGTATAGGATTTGGTCCCATTTACCGGATAGCTGACAGTATGTATTAAGATCCCTTAAAACAATTGGATCTAGGGTGCCATTAGGTGGCCATTTGGAATTATTGTCTAGCTTATATTGAGTCCAGACTTTCGTGCATTAGTTTCAGAGACTTGAGATTTTCCAGGAGACATCCCAGTGGGGTGCCTGGAGGTACCAGCGAAGACACTCTATTACCCATCAGGTGGGTGGGAGTATTGTTATTACACAATCGGCGTCCCAAAGAGTGTATATAACAAATAACGGCAGCTAAGCCAGAGGGTCCAGACCGTCATGAGGGCCCCTGGGAGCTGAGGCAAAAGCCGGAAGTATCCCGCCTGGCCAGGGTTTGAGTGGACGGCTGTGAGCCAATGGGGAGACTCAGGATTACTTCTGGATTTGGAAACACCTGGGGTTTTGAGTGTCGTAAAACGAGTGTTAGCTGGGGAGGCACCTAGCTCCAGAAAAGATTGGCCAGATCCCTTCTGAACTTAAAAACCGTCCAGCCAACCGAAAGACCTTAACTTTTTAGGCAGATGGTGTTTGCTAAGGAAGTGCAATCTGATATCCGAGAACGTGGAAGCCAGTGTGGACCGCTTGGCTGTGGGACCCGGGTCCCCCAACCTTGCTTCTCCTGCCTGTGCGTGGCTGCAAGACCAGTCATGGCCTGCTGTATTAACAGTAGAGGACATTGGGAGACCGCGCAGTGTAGAAGAGGGAAGACAGGGTGGTAGGGAGAAGCCATAGAGCTGTGAGAGAATCGGGTAGTAGAATTGATGGAGCATCCCAGCAACCAGTGTGGAGCTGGGCGTGGGCTGTGCCTAGGCTTTTGCAGGTAACGGCCCTAGAAATCTGTGCTGTAGCCAGCAGAGCAGGACAGTATGGTGGTGGGGGGTAGAGCGCAGCAACGGGAAAGGAGTGCAGGCTTGCTGCGGCAAGGAGGCGGCATCGCTCAACGGGGATGGAGCACAGCTGATTCTGAGACCATGGAGAGACCTCGCCAAGGGTAGCAGTTGCACTATCAGAACGTGCGGCGGTTCTGATGAAAGTTAGTGATCGTGCATGCACAGGGCGGAACTTCCTGTCAGCAGCGGAAGTAGGAAGTTAGGTAGCCTGTAGTGGCTGGGAAGTAGCTTGTTTCATATCCTAGCAACGGCGCGGGAGGGGCGGAGCTGCTGCAGAGGTGGCAGCAGGGGCAGCTTCGGCAGCAGTTCTGGAGCGGGAGGGGGGTCTGGCGGTGGCGGCAGCGGCGGCGGCAGCGGCCACTGCTCTGGCAGCCAGAGCCAAAGCCAGGGCTTGGCAGCGGGGAACAGGAAGGTTTGCATGAGGCCCCCAGGAGCAACTGCAACCGTGGCCGGCGCGCCATGAGTCCCGCAGGCCGCCAAGCCAGCGCGCAGGAAAACAAGGAGAACCAGTAATAAGACGCAGGAGTGAATTAGCGGAGGGAGCGCGGGGCATTGCTGCTCCACACCACTGAGTTCCACCAGGAAAGAGGGAGAGAACAGAACAGCAGCGTCCTGCAGGGAAACACGGGAAGTGCAGAGACTATTGCTCTGACCAGTGGGGGTGTAAGACTTACCCATTGGTGAAAGAGGCTTAATATCCCATGGTGTTTCTCGTTCCCGGGTTTTAGCACCATTGAAGGACTTTCAGCAGCAGTGAAGGACTTTCGGCACCAGGATGATGAAGGGGCTTAAAGGGGGGAGTATAGGGGATCAGGTGAATGTGGCTAGGCGGCGTGGGGGAAGGTGTCCAGGCGGGCCCTTGCCTGGGCACCTCTGCCCCTGAGGAACCACACACACACAGACATGGTATAGAATAGAGTTTATTCAGAGTAGGGGATGGGAGTTAGTGGTAGAGAGAGAGAGTGTGGAGGCCGGCCATGACCACGTGGGAGCGGGGGGGGGGGGGGGGAGGGAAGAGCCCCAGGGGCAGAGAGGTAGAGAGGTGAGAGAGTATGGGAGAGCGGAGAGCAAAGAATGAGAGGAGGAGCAAGTAGCCCCTCTTATAGTGGGCCAGATCTCTGGGGCAGGGCATACCTGGCTATTGCCAGGTAGGTGTGGGTGGAGCTTAGACAAAACCCCAATAGCAGGGAACAGAAACCCTGGCAAGCAAAGAGAAGCAAAACAGGCTTCAGCAGTCGGGGGTTTGAGGCTGAGAGACCAGGAGCCTTTTGCTCTCCATAAACTAATTGCTGGAAGCTGAGGGCACAGGCGGGAGGTAGACCTTACCCAAGGCCAGGCCCTTCAGCTGAGTACTCTCTTAAAAAGAATGGCGGGCAGAAGGCTCTCTGCGAGGTCTACCTCCTGCAGTTCTGGAAGAGAGCAGCTGTTGCAAAGCACCCTGGGTAAGCACAGATGCAGGCCCTATCTGGATGAGTCTTGACTGCTGGCTTTATGTAGTTCAGCCGGTAGAAAGCAAGATCACCTGTGAGGGAACTCAGGAGCAAGGCCTGATTAACATGGGCTGACCAGAAACAGGCCGATCAATCAGGGCAGCCCCTAATCGGCTTGTTTGATTTTTGTTTTGTTTTGTTTTGTTTTGTTTTGAGACAGGGTCTCTCTATATAGCCCTGGCTGTCCTGGAACTTGCTATTTAAACCAGGCTGGTCTTGAATACACAAAATTCCACCCACCTCTCAAGTGCTGGGATTAGAGGTCTACCCATGGTATCTAGTATTTTTCCCCCTAGTTGTTATGTATATTTAGATGAAGTTGAGGGCCTGGAGAGATGGCTCAGCTGTTAAGAGCACTGACTGCCCTTTCGAAGGTCACGAGTTCAAATCCCAGCAACCACATGGTGGCTCACATCCATCTGTAAAGAGATCTGACGTCCTCTTCTGGTGTCTGAAGACAGCTACACTGTACTTACATATAATAAATAAATCTTTAGAGGAATTTGGGAATATGAGTCTGTTTTTTCTTTTCTTTGGGTTTTTGTTTTTCTGTTTTGAGACAGGTTCATGTCGTAACTCAAGTCTACATACCCCAGCCAGGTCTTGACTTCAAAATAGGGCATCACATCTCCTGGAATCAGAATTACAGACAGTTGTAAGTCCACACCTCGGTGCTCAGGTCTGGTGGAAGGGCACAGTGCTCTTAACTGCTTCCTGAACCATCTTTCCAGCCCCGGGATATACTTGAACTCAGGGTAATCCGTGCCCAACGAAGCCCCACCCCCCCCCACCCTCCTCAGCCTCCGTAGTGCTGGGATTGCATACATGAGACGCCACAACCACCTCGAGTCTGCCTTTCAAGTCTAAATCTTGTAATAGTTAAGTACTGAGCAAGTGTATTTAATGAAAAGTTAGCAAGTGAATGGAGATGTGTTAGAAATAAAAATTACACTCCGGTTCAACGAATTCTCATACAAACTATGATATCCACAATTCCAAAATAAAGTTCAAATTGTTTAATGTTGAAGTGATAATATTTGAGTATATTGGAGTAAATACGCTATTAAAATTAGTTCACCTATTTCTTTTTGGTAAATTATTGCAGTTTTCATACTGACCGCCAGGTGGCAACCCTACCTCAGAACTGCTATGTTCAGCCACGCCCCCAGAACGAACACTGGGACTTTCCTGGAGGGAAATGGACGCAGGTTTGTGTTTGCTGTTCTGTTTTTATATTAATTACACTTTACATCTGGCCTGGTTGCAATTTTTGAGGTGCCTTATTTCAAGTTTTGCTTCTCCTCTGCTTTCGCTTTCTCCTTTTGTTTTTCTTTTCACAAATTCCACCCCAAACCAAGGCTGTTTTCATGCCCTTAATAATTAAGTTTTCCGGGCAGCCATGGCCTCAACACCATACCGTCAGAACATCTAAGATTCTACAATTCTACAGGGAAGAAAAAAAGTATTATGAAGAATTCTGAGAAATGCAGAAAGGACCCCAGCCCCATGCTCACCAGCAGGCTGGGCTAGTATGACTTTGGCTGTCTCACCCGGATGACCCAGAGACAATGGAGAGGAAGCAGATGTGAACCAGGAGCTGTGGTCAGGGCTGTGGCCAGTAGCAGAGGCTGTGGGAGGATCAAACAGGGAGGAAAGGGCCTGACCCTGCTATTTCTCCTCACTCTGACACCTTGGGCAAGAGGTGCCAGCCCCAGGCTCATCTCAAACAGCTTCTTCACTCCTCAGAATACAGGGGTCAGGTGCAGGTGAGCAGCCAGAGACAATGGGAAGGCCACCTCCTGCTTCCCATCCTCATCCTCCAAGTCCCCTCTGGATGTCACTCAGAGACAATCCTTGGTGGGAGGGGAAGTGTCTCCCTGGTGTTTTGGCCTGTGAGGCTCTTCCACGGGCTCACCCACCACTTCTGTCTGCATGGAACTTTGACCCCCTTCCTTCTGCTCTAGCAGAGTTAAATAATGAGAAAAAGAAAACACTTGAAAAGAAAACCCACTCATTGGGATTACAGATTCTGTTAGAAATAAGAACATCTGTGTTGGTACTGGGACCTCTGAAACCTGTGACATCACATAGGCGACAATGCAACCTACACACCTGTTGCCAAAACAACAGCCACCATATTCCCAGAATCCACTGGGCTCACATTTACCTGTGACCACATCACCATCCATGTATATATGAGGAACGCCCCTCCCTCTCTCTCTTCTCCCCTCTTCTCTTTCCATGGCCGCCACCTTTGCCCTTTCCCCTCTCAATAAACCTCACGTGGAACTGTTGGGCCTGGTGTGGTCTTTCTGGAGCCGCCGCTGCCTGACGATCCCAACAATCTGAGGATGTGGAAAAGATTCAAAACAGGGAAAACAAGCATAGTAAACAAAAGATGTTAGCAACCAAGTAATAAAAACCATTAAAGAATCCAGTAGGACTGGAGAGATGGCTCAGTGGTTAAGAGCACTAGATGATGCGTTTCCAGAGATCCTGAGTTCAATTCCCAGCAACCACCTGGTGACTCACAACCATCTGTAATGGAATTTGATTTCCTCTTTCTGGCAGAATACTGTATACATAATAAATATTTTTAAATTAATTATTGTATTTACTTATTTATATCTGGGACATTAAATAAATACATCCAGTAGAAGTTGGGTCATGGTGGCTCATGTGCCTGTCATCCCAGCACTCAGGAGGCAGAGAGAGGCAGATCTCTGATCTAGTGACAGTCTGATCTGCAGAGTGAGCTCCAAGACTGCCAGAGCTACACAGAGAAACCCTGTGTATCAGTCAGGGTTCTCCAGGAGCTGGGCTTGCAGAATGCATCTCTCTGCATGTACAGGGGATCTATAGGAAGGACTTACAGGCTGCAGTCTAGCTAATCTGACAATGACTGGCTGTGAACACCAAGTTCAAGCATCACAAGGCGGAAGGTCTCAGCTGGTCTTCAGTATGTGCTGGAGTCCCAAAGAAGTAGGCCGGGATGCCGGGAAGGGATGCTGCGCTAGCACGGGGAGGGCAAGCAGGGGTGCTGGGAAGGGGTGCTGTGCTAGCACAGGGAGGGCAAGCAGGGGTGCCGGGGAAGGGGTGCTGTGCTAGCAAGGGGAGGGCAAGCAGGGGTGCTGCGCTAGCACGGGGAGGGCAAGCAGGGGTGCTGGGAAGGGGTGCTGCGCTAGCACGGGGAGGGCAAGCAGGGGTGCCGGGGAAGGGGTGCTGTGCTAGCAAGGGGAGGGCAAGCAGGGGTGCTGGGAAGGGGTGCTGTGCTAGCACAGGGAGGGCAAGCAGGGGTGCTGGGAAGGGGTGCTGCGCTAGCACGGGGAGGGCAAGCAGGGGTGCTGGGAAGGGGTGCTGCGCTAGCACCGGGGGGTGGGGGGGTAGGGGGGTGGGGGGTGGCAAGGATGGTGCACTAGCACGGGGAGCAGGGGTGCTGGGAAGGGGTGCTGCGCTAGCACGGGGAGGGCAAGCAGGGGTTCTGGGAAGGGGTGCTGTGCTAGCACGGGGAGAGCAAGCAGGGGTGGGCAAGCAGGGGTGCTGGGAAGGGGTGCTGCGCTAGCATGGGGAGGGCAAGCAGGGGTGCTGGGAAGGGGTGCTGCGCTAGTAAGGGGAGGGCAAGCAGGGGTGCTGGGAAGGGGTGCTCACTAGCAAGGGGAGGGCAAGCAGGGGTGCTGGGAAGGGGTGCTGCGCTAGTATGGGGAGGGCAAGCAGGGGTGCCGGGGAAGGGGTGTTGTGCTAGCAAGGGGAGGGCAAGCAGGGGTGCTGGGAAGGGGTGCTGTGCTAGCACAGGGAGGGCAAGCAGGGGTGCTGGGAAGGGGTGCTGTGCTAGCACAGGAGGGCAAGCAGGGGTGCTGGGAAGGGGTGCTGCGCTAGTATGGGGAGGGCAAGCAGGGGTGCTGGGGAAGGGGTGCTGTGCTAGCAAGGGGAGAGCAAGCAGGGGTGCTGGGGAAGGGGTGCTGTGCTAGCACAGGGAGGGCAAGCAGGGGTGCTGGGAAGGGATGCTGCACTAGCATGGGGAGGGCAAGCAGGGGTGCTGGGAAGGGGTGCTGCGCTAGCATGGGGAGGGCAAGCAGGGGTGCTGGGAAGGGGTGCTGTGCTAGCACAGGGAGGGCAAGCAGGGGTGCTGGGAAGGGATGCTGCGCTAGCATGGGGAGGGCAAGCAGGGGTGCTGGGAAGGGGTGCTGTGCTAGCATGGGGAGGGCAAGCAGGGGTGCTGGGAAGGGATGGTGCACTAGCATGGGGAGGGCAAGCAGGCACAGAGCAGACAGAGGACACACCTTCTGGTGGAAAGTGAGGCCCAACATTGAAGGTGTGTCTTCCCACATCAAGATCCAGATCAGAGGACTGTGTCTTCCCATTTCAAAGGTCCAGGCTAGGGTGGTTTCACCCACTTCAAACCAAGCAGAAAATCTCTCACAGGTGTGCCCTCCATTTTTGGATTGTAGTTCATTCCAGATGTAGCCAAGTTGACAACCAAGAATAGCCCTTATACCCAGTCTCTCTCTCTCTCTCTCTCTCTCTCTCTCTCTCTCTCTCTCTCTCTCTTTCTTTCTTTCTATGGTTTTTCGAGACAGGGTTTCTCTGTGTAGCCTTGGCTGTCCTGGAACTCACTCTATAGACCAGGCTGGTCTCGAACTCAGAAATCTACCTGCCTCTGCCCCCCCAAGTGTATACCCAGTTTCAAACAGCCAAAAAAGAAAGAAAGGAAGGAAGGAAGGGAGAAAAAAAAAGAATCCAGGTGTCAAAACTAGAGCTATTGTCCGGGGAATGGTAGGTAGCTCAGCCTATAATCCCAGCACTCAAAAGGCTGAAGCAGGAGGATTGCCAGGACTCCATAGTGTCAGGCCAGACTAAGTTACAAAGTAAAACTGTCTCAAAACAGACAAACAATAAGAAGTCTGTTGTGATTACAGTAACAATAATAGGTAGACACTCATAATAAAATCAGCGCTGGGCTGGAGAGATGGCTCAAAGGTTAAGAGCACTGACTGTTCTTCTGAAGGTCCTGAGTTCAAATCCAGAAGTCACATGGTGGCTCACAGCCATCTGTAATGGGATCGAATGCCCTCTTCTGGTGTGTCTGAAGACAACTACAGTGTACTTGTCTTAATATATAAAATAAACGAATAAATAAAATTAGTGCTTTGGAGAAATTAGTAAATTAGGTCAGAGCTAAGAAACGCTATTAGAAACAGGAAAGAGAAAAAAATGAAGACAAGTGATGTGTAAGATACAAGAGACAGGTCAGATGCCAGCACTTTGGTAACTCAAGGCCAGGGAGCCTGAGTATAAAGTCAAAAGGCTATAAATCTCCACTTGAAGAAACAATGGAGGTACATTCCTCAGATTTCAGAAAAGACACAATTTACCCAGAGGTAAAGCAGGTGGCTGGCTTCCTGTAAACCTGTAGTTCCAGTTTTCAGGGGCTGAGGCAGTGTGACCTTGGGAGGCTGAGACCAGTCTGGGCAAGCCAGCGAGATCCAAAAACAAAAACAAAACAAAATAAAGCAAACACACACACACACACCCTGAATGCTCTGCGCTGCTTTCTAAGTCCTGCTACACTGGCTGCCGCCTCAGGCTACAGGGATGGAGCTGTGGTGGGAAAGCCAGTGCAGTGGCTGCCACAGGCTGGGAGGACCGCAGACTGACAGGGCAGCTCTGGGACCTCTGGTAGCAGCAGAAATGTGTGCTCGCGGTAGGAACCCTCGTCAAACTGCACACTCCTGAGCTGTGCACCCTGCTCTCCTCTGAGAAGTGCACCGGAGCAGGAGGGGGAAGATTGCTTGGAGGTGACAGGGCTCACAGGGAAAACAAGAGGAGCAGGAGTTAAAATCCTCAGGATCCAATTAAAAGTCAGGTATGGCCCTACATGCCTGTAATCCCAGCTTTAGCAGACAGGGGGCGCCCACGAGCTTGCCGGCCTGCCAACCTCTGAAACAGTAAACTTCAGGTTGCAGAAAAAAAGAGGGTACTGTCTCAAACAAATTAAAATGGAGAGGGTCAGAGGACAACACCAGAAAGTTTCCTTTGTCCTTTGTATTCAGCATATTCTGGAAGGAGCATTCACAGGCGTGTGCACACACACACACACATACACACACACACACACACACACACACACACACCACACAGTCTAGAGATGAAGGTCAGCTGGTAGGATGTGAGGATTAATCCGCACCATCCCATAAACCGGGCATTCACAGGTGAATAATTGTAATAATGAGCAATATTACACCACAAGAAAGGGCAATTACGAGCCAAATCTTCCTCATAAATATGGTCGAAAACAAATCTTCCACAAACCACTACCTGAGCGAATCCAATAGCATATTAAAAGGATTATATGCCACGACCAAGCGGGATCCGCCCCAAGTGTGCAGAGGGTGATGTGGCACGAGAAAATCATCAGTGCAATGTACCCTGTCATTAGAAGGAAGGAGGAGAGTCACATGACCATGTCAGTCGCTGCAGAAGGGGCCCGGGACGAAGTCCAACTTCATTTCATTATCAAGGCACTCGGGGAAGTGAGACTAGGAGGAGAAAGCGTCCTTGACGCAGTCGAGGATGAAGGTATCCTTTACCATCTTCACCTCAGAGAGAGGTGGCAGCCTATCCAAAGCCAGGCGTGGTAGCTCACACCTGAGATCAAAGCCGTGGGGAGGCGGAGGCAGGAGGATCAGAAGTTGACAGACATCCTCAGTTACATATGGAGTTTGAGACCAGCATGGGCCACATGAAAATCTGTCTCAAGAAAGAAGAGAAAGAACTGGAAGGATGAGCCACCGGCTAAGACAGTGGACGGTTCTAGAGAACTGCTTACACACATTTGTTTATTTATTTATTTATTCATTTATTCATTCATTCATTCATTCATTTATTTTTGGTGTGAGCAAATTTGACAGATTATACCTCTAGAAGTAAAAATATATTACTCCTTCCTGGTTTTTTTTTAAATTTTATGCACATGGGTGTTTTGCCTGCATGTATGTCTGTGTGAGGGTGTTGGATGCTCTGAAACAGGAGTTAGAGACAGTTGTGAGCTGCTGGGTGGGTGCTGGAATTGAACCTGGGTCCTCTGGAAGAGCAGCCAGTGCTCTTAATGGCTCTTAAACCACGTCTCCAGCCCCGCTTCCATGTTTTTTTATTCAAGTCTTTATAATATAAAAATCTCATAAAAGAGCTAGGCAGTGGTGCATGCTTTTAATCCTGGCACTCAGAAGGCAGAAGCAGGTGGATCTATGAGTCTGAGGCCAGCTTGGTCTACTAGAGCTAGTCCAGGACAGCCAGGATGACACAGAGAAACCCTGTCTCAAAAAAACAAAAAAAAACAACAAAAAAAAAATCAACAACAACAAAAAACAAAAATCCAACCAAACAAACAAGCAAATAAAAGAATGACTTTAGGAGAAATTAAAACAAGAACAAATCTTCAGAGTGTTTGTTTCCCAAATCGGCTGCGACAGAGATTAAAAACAGTACGGGTTAGCCGGGAAGTGGTGGCGCACGCCTGTAATCCCAGCACTTGGGAGGCAGAGGCAGGAAGATTTCTGAGTTCGAGGCCAGCCTGGTCTACAGAGTGAGTTCCAGGACAGCCAGGGCTACACAGAGAAACCCTGTCTCAGAAAAACAAAACAAAAGCAAAACCAAACAAACAAAAAACCCAGCACAGCGCATCCCCTCACGGTTCCGGAGGCTGTAAGCTCAGCTCACTGTGCTGACATCACCGGTCAGCAGGCCTGAGGGGGCGGTGTCCCTCATACCCGGCCTCTAGCCTATGGTGTTTTTTAGCTGGTCACAGCCTCACACCAGCCTCCGTCTCCATCTTGTATGTATGCTGGGTCCCTCAGCCTCTTTCTCAGGAGCCTTGTGGTTGGATTTAGGACTCAAACCGCTCTACTCCTGTCAAGATCTGTAATGGAATCATATCGTACTATCAAGCCTGGCGGTGTTTGATGTGTTTGCTTAGCATACATGAAGCCCTGGGTTCTATCCCCAGCACCACATACGTGCAGCATGGCGGCCCAAGCCAGTCTCTGGAGTGAGGCAGGAGTTCAAAGCTGGGACTGATGCTATGACTCAGGGTTGAGAGAGCTTGCTTCTCTTTCAGAGGAGCTGAGTTTGGTCCCCAGCACCCACAACCGGCAGCTAACCACTGCCTGTAATCCAGCTCTGGGAATCGGATGCCCTCTTCTGAACTTTAAGTACCCGCCAATACTTCCTGGGCTCTCTCTCCTCCATTAAAGAAAATAAACTTTTTTTTTTAATTTTAAATTTAAGGCCATCCTCAGCTACATAGAAAGTTTGAAGCCAACTTGGGTAACATACAAGACTCTGTATCAAAAACAAACAACAACAAAATTTTTTTTTCTTACAAAATAGCATTTATTAGTTCCAGACACAAAGATCTAATGTCCCTGGTGGCCATCATTTAACCCATTTTAGCATGCATAATTAGACTGGCATTTAACCTGTTAACATACATATTAGCAGAGTCCCTAAGGCAGCTGATGATAGGCAGATATAGTATTTGGAAAGAGGATGGCTGAGAAATTTTCTTTCTTTCTTTGTTTCTTTGTTTCTTTGTTTCTTTCTTTGTTCTTTCTTTCTTTTTGAGAAATTTTCTGAAACAGGTTTTAAAAGGCAAACTTTTTAGATGTTTTAAGTTCTGTATTATTTATTATTATTAATTTTTTGTTTTGTTTTTTCAAGACGGAGTTTCTCTGTGTAGCCTTGGCTGTCCTAGAACTTCTTTGTAGACCAGGCTATCTTCAAACTCACAGAGATCCACCTGTCTCTACCTCCCAAGCACTGGGATCAAAGGTGAGTGCCACCACACACAGCTAAATTTGGTTTATTTTTATTGCATGTATGTATGTGGGGGCGGGGCACATATATGACAGTAAGTGCTTGTACAGGTCAGAGGACAACCCTGTGGAGTGGGCTCTTTCCTTCCTTTTTAGGTGACTCCCCAGGACTAACTCAGACCATCAGGATTGCTGGGCAAGCACTGAGCCATCTCACCAGCCCACGACTGTCTTCTGATCCACAGTGTAAGACTCACAGCCAGGCAGACCTCTGAGTTTGAAGTTAGTCTCTTCTACAAACATGAACAGCTAAGTTCCAGGCCAGCCAAAGGAAGAAAGAAGAAAGCATTGGGCAGGGGACATGGCTCAGAGACAGAGTACTGGCCTGGTAGTCACAAGCCCCAGGTTCTGACCCTAGTGCAGCAAAGAAACACCCAAACACCAACAGGTTCAAGCCAAGCAGAGTCATGAAAGCATCCAAAGAAAACTCAAAACCCCTCTTAAATGCAGCAAGGGGGCCTGATGCGGTGGCACACACTTTTGAGCCGGACTTCTCCAGAGGCAGAGGCGTAACTGCCCGCTGTTACCTGGAAGGGAAGCTGGGGATGTGTGGGAAGGCAGGAGAGAAGGAAGAGGCTAAGACAGCACTGCTGATCAAGGTCCCAAGGTTTAAAGGAGGACTCAGAATGTAAGTTTCAAGCGAGACCCTTCCCCCAAATTCCAGGGTGTGTCCGGGGGAGCTGATCTGACTGTTCACTGGGCATTGGCTCCACCGCTCAGGTGGCTGGGTGGGTCACCTGATTGATTCAGGAATTTGTAGATCTGGAAGAATGAGGAACCTCTCCTTGATCTCAGTGCTCCACCCTAGGTAGGGGGGATTATGGCTAACACAGGAATTCCCACTCAAGGCTGGGAGAGGAAGGCACACAGAGGCAGGTGGATTTAAAAAAAAAAAAAAAAGTTTGAGGCCAGGCTGGTCTACACAGTGAATTCCCAGCCAGGGGGAACTACACAGCAAGAGAGAATGGGTCCTAAAAAAAAAAATAATAATAAAACAAAAAAAAACAAAAAACCACCACCCACAAAAACAAAACAAAGGCTTACCTGCAGGTAGGCCTTATGTTCGACTCCCAATACAGGCAGGTAGATAGAAAGCAAGCCATCTGGCAAAGGACAGAAGATATGGAGATTTAACGGTGAGACAGTTTAATCAGTATATTGGATGATACATACATACATAGATAGATAGATAGATAGATAGATAGATAGATAGATAGATAGAAAAACGAGATAGCCCAGTCAGACACTTCCTACCAAGCCTGATGACCGGAGGTCAATTCCCAGGATCCACTAGGCAGAAGAGAACCAGCTCCAGCAAACTGCCTTATGGCCTCCACATGCCCTCCCATGTGTGCACGTGCACACAAAATGAAGTTGATAATGTTTTGTAATCGGTAAAGAAAACAATGTAACTGGTAAAGGAGTAATCAATTACCCAGTGCAATCTGTGTGAGCAGTAACATTGGCAGACCGCTGGGAGGGGGGCACTCGACTGAAGACTACACAAGAAAGAAATGAAAAGACTGAGATGAGACTTTGTCATTCTGCCTAAGTGGCATTGAGTATCACTACTGAGGTCAGGTACCCTCACAGGACCAGCCCTGACACAAGGGGGCGACATTGCATCTGCAACTGGACAGAGAGATTGAACCATGGAGGTAATCTGGCCTCTGAACTCCACAAGGGCAGAGAATACTGCACACAGGGAGAGGTGAGAATCTGGACGCTAACAGGGTGGTGATTTAACATCCAGAGCTGGGATGAGGAATTCACATGAAGCTGGAGCAAAGGCAGGGAGGGATACATTTTGAAGGAGGAAGGATGCTGATAGGATATGGGCAGCGGGAACCTAAAGGCAGAGAAGAGCGTCTCCAGCACGAGGTTCACCACCATTAGATGACTGACCCTTCAGGGCTGGGGATGATAGAGTTTGGCCAAGGACTACTGCCTTCCAGAGAATGCTGTAGGTCTAGGTGGATCCAATAGAAATAGCTGGGGTTCTGACCTAGGGCGGGTTCTAAGAAGGGGGAGGCAGAAAGAAGGGCTATCTGGTTATATGTAGCTTAGAGAGAGGGGCCAGTAACCTGTTCCCTTACTAGATGACAGGAATCATTCCAGTCTCTGGACCACAAAGACAAAGAGAGAATGAATGATTTAATTAGATGATTTTATTGTAGATGCACAGAGGGGGAGGAAAGAATGGTGAACTCAGTTGGCTTCCAAGATCTGCTGAACCCAGGGCATGAGCGCTGTCACTCGGGAATACACAGCAGGAGTGGAAGTGGAGCAGAAACCACTGCCCCAGGACACAATGCCTGCCAGAGTCCAGACTCCATCCTTCTGACAGACCAGGGGGCCACCAGAGTCGCCCTGCAGAGAAAGGTAAAGGACCGTCTTCAAACCTGACAAGGGTACCTGGACCTGGTGGGGTGCTAGGCAAAGTGTAGGGCAGTTCCTTGGGGGTCACTGACACCTGAGCTGTGCTCTTGTACTTCTGGAGGGGACCCACACCCCTATCTTCCCTCTGTAGGACACACATACAGCTCACAGGGCAAGAGTGGGGTCGGTATGGGCAGTACAGCACCAGTCTGGGCAGAGGTGCCTCTAGGGGTGTCTATTAGCCTCAGCCCATCCTTTCCTGGGCCCTGGGCTCTCCGCTAGCCTAATCAGGTTAGGCAGGTCTGTGAGTGGGTCAGTGATGGGAGGCTATACCATGCAGGAAGAGACGCCACTGGCGCCTGCGCAGATCATCGTATTGGTGATCTTGGAACCCCAGTACTCCTTGCACTCATCAGTGGACACAATGGGCAGGGATGCCTGCTGCAGCTTGTCGGGGGTCTTGAGGGCTGCAGGGATAGAGGGAATAGAGTCAGGTCCCTAGGCCTACCAGCCTACTGGATACCACCAGGGGTCCTTTCAGGCATCTGCAGGGAGAGCTGCTATTAGGTTCCACCTCAAAAAAAGCCTGGACTTTTTGGCCATGTGTAATGGATGTGTAAGATTTTCTTTCAAGAGAGCAGGGGTCCCACCCTACTGAAGTCTTAAGAGACCCCTGATGGGATGTACAATTGGGCACAGGCTCAGAGAGACTCAATCCCTCCTGCTGTGCCGAGGGTTTCCTTCAGGCCTCATCTTATCAGCAACCCTTGTGTGTGTGTGTGTGTGTGTGTGTGTGTGTGTGTGTGTGTGTGTGTTGGATGAATCTTAAATATTAAGTCTTAACTGACACATAATAACTGTTAATTTTATAGATTATGAATTAATAATTTTTTCAGACAGTGTCTTATGTAGCTCTGGCTGGCCTGGAACTCACAGGCTCTGCCTGCCTTTGCCTCCCAAGTGCTGGGGATTAGTGTAGCACCAGAACCACCTTTAATAATTCGAATTAAGAAATGAAAAGATCGCCGGGCGGTGGTGGCGCACGCCTGTAATCCCAGCACTCTGGGAGGCAGAGGCAGGCGGATTTCTGAGTTCGAGGCCAGCCTGATCTACAAAGTGAGTTCCAGGACAGCCAGGGCTATACAGAGAAACCCTGTTTCGAAAAAAACCAAATCCAAAAAAACCATAAAAAAAAAAGAAATGGAAACATCTTTTATCATTGAAATTTAAACCAAAATACAGAGAGGAAGGAAGGAAAGAAAGGAAGGTAGAAAGAAAGAATGAAAGAATGAAAGAAAGGAAGGAAGGAAGGAAGAAAGAAAGGAAGGAAGGGAGAGACAGAGAGATAAAAAGAAAGAAAGAAAGAAAGAAAGAAAGAAAGAAAGAAAGGAAGGAAGAAAGAAAGAAAGAAAAGAAGGAAGGAAGGAAGGAAGAAAGGAAAGAAGGAAGGAAGGAAGGAAGGAAGGAAGGAAGGAAGGAAGGAAGGAAGGAAGGAAGGAAGGGCTGGAGAGATGGCGGCTCTGCAGTTAAGAGCACTGACTACTTTTCCAGAGGTTCTGAGTTAAATTCCCAGCAACCACATGGTGGCTCACAACCATCTGTGATGGAATCTGATGCCCTCTCTGGTGTGTCTAAAGACAGCGACAGTGTGCTCATATAAACAAAATAAAATAAATTAATTTCACTCAAAAAGAAAGAAGGAAGACAGGCAGGCAGGCAGGCAGGCAGGCAGACAGACAGACAGATGGGACACAGCTGTAAGAGCTGTGACCCATGACCAGCCCCAGCCCCAGCCAGGCCACACTCACCATTGTATTTGGTCTTGCCCCAGCCAGTGGTGACACACCGTGTTCCAGCAGGGAAGTCATCATCAGCACTGGGCAGACACACGGCAGACACAGTCTCAGAGAACTGGGCAGGAGTGGCCAGCTTCAGCAGGGTGATGTCATTACTAACAGTGAACATATTGAACTTGGAGTTCTTAAAAACCTGTGGGGATGAGAAGCTCAGGTAAGACTTGGGGAAGGGAGACCTGTGCTCTGCCTTATTCCAGGGGACAAGCTCCTTCCCTTTTGACTCCATCTGAACAGATGGAGAAAGAGAATTCTGAGACGGGCCCCAGCTCCACTGTGCTCCTGCCCTTTAAGGAGCCAAGGGCTTCTCCTTCCTGGGCATGCTCGCCCAGCTTGTGGGCAGAGCCCCTCATGCACCCAGCAGCCTGTGTACCTTGGCGATCTTTAGGACCTGGACATTCTCTGCATTGGAGCCCTGATCAAACTCTCCAGCCACCACCACATCGGATGTCCTAGGAAATGAGACACATGGGGTGAAGATGAAGAATAGGTCTGATCCTTTCCCCATCCACAAATAGCCTGGGACTCACTTGACCCCGCAGTGGGCAGCAGTGACCACCCAGTCTTCGCTGATGAGGGAGCCCCCGCAGAAATGGAAGCCAGTGCTGTCCTGGGGAGGGGGAAAAGTAAGGTCAGTGGCTCCCACCTTGGCAGCACGTCACTACAGGCACTCATGCTCCCAGAATCCTCCTCTCACCTGCAGGGACACCTGCCAGGGCCAGGAGCCAGGAACAGCATCCTCTCCGTTGACGATCCTGGACAGACCGGTCAGCACCGGATGGATAGCAGGAACCCCACAGCCTGGGGAGATAGTAGTAATAATGTTGTAGATAGAACTCCTGAGCCAACCCAGGACCCCACTGAGACCCTGCCACCCCCTCTGGAAACATCTGGAACCCCTAAACCTCTTGGCTCATGGGTCCCTCACATAGAGGGAGTTCTGACCCTTCTGACCCCAGTTAACCTCCCAGGGATGAAGAGAGAGAGGGAGAGCTGTCTCCATCCAGGAGAAGGGACAGAAAACAAGTTGGACCATCATGCTGTCTTACTCAAACTCCAGACATTTCTGTTGTGCCTGCCTGTTTCAATATCTATAATCCTGTGAAATTTGGTTCCCTCTCCCCTCACACTTTTTTCCTAAAGAGGATTTTCCTTTTGTAGTCCTGGATGTCGTGGAGCTTAATCTGGAGATCAGGCTGGCTTCAAACTCAGAGATCCCCTGCCTCTACCTCCCAAGTGCTGGGATTAAAAGGGGGGATATCACTACCGCAGGGCTTTGTTCCTTAATTTAAAAAAAATTAGACTTGCAGGGCGGTGGTGGCCCATGCCAATAACACCTGTAAGAGGCAGGTGGATTTCTGTGTTTGAGGCCAGCCTGGTCTACAGAGTGAGTTCTTTAATCTCAACACTCAGCAGACAGGAATTGAGATCTCTGAGTTTAAGGCCAGCCAGATTTACATAAGAGCTCCAGTCCAGAAAGGGCTGCAAAGTGAGACCCTGTCTCAATGTCTTAAAAAAGGAAGAAAGAAAAGAGGAAGAAAAAGAGGACTTTGATTCTATTCCATGAAAGAACATATCACAGAAGAGGGAGACAAGCGGAGGGAGTGGTCAGGCGTCTTCAGCATGCAGGCGACACGCTTGCTATGGTGGCTGGCAGATGCTCACAGTTTGGTTGTACAGTGGACGCTGTGGCCCCTTTGACCAGCCTCTCCACTTCTGGAGTGTTCTGACCCGCTCAAGTGGCCAGCCCCTGTCTCTCTAGAGCACAGAGACTAAGACATGTACAAGATTCTCCATTGATGACTGAAATACCCCCACAAAGTCACAACCATCTATTTTTAGGCTAGCCAAAAAAAAAAAAAAAAAAAAAAGGGAAATGAGAGTGATGCATTCTCACAGTGGAGTGTATATAAGTGAGAGAGCCGGGTCTCCATGGCGACATGGTTGGATCTACCACATTCTGAGTGGGAAAAGAGCATACTGTAAAACTGACAGAGTCAACTACTATTTATGTAATTTTAAGGCTCTTTGGGGATGGGTTTATAAATATGTAGGGAATTCGTGTAAGCCTGAAGAGAAATGACTCAGAACAGGACCAGGGAGGGAGCCGAGCTGAATCTTGGTTATGATTCTTAACAAAGTATCCCAGGCTGGATTAGTAAGTAAGTAGCAAATGCCTGTAATCACAGCAGCTCTGAAAGCAGAAGATGGAGAATAGCTTGAGCCCAGGAGTTGGCAGGCAGAGCCTCCTAGTAAGACCGCGTTTCAGGAAAAGATAAGCAACAGCAATTAAAAAAAACAAAAACAATGGCCTGGCTGTGGTGGCGCACGCCTGTAATCCCAGCACTCTGGGAGGCAGAGGCAGGCGGATTTCTGAGTTCGAGGCCAGCCTGGTCTACAGAGTGAGTTCCAGGATAGCCAGGGCTATACAGAGAAACCCTGTCTCGAAAAAAACAAATCCAAAAAAAAAAAACAACCAACAAACAAACAAAAATAGCAGGGCTGGGGGGGGGCACCTCTGAAATTGACGGTGGGGGACACATGTCTGTAATCCTAGCCTATGAGAGGTGGAGGTAGGAGGATCAGGACGGACTAAAAGAGACACTGTATCTCTTAGGAATATCTGTTTCCCAAGTGCTAGGACTGTAGACTAGCTCTAGCGTCTATCTAATCCCGCCCCCCCCCCACTTTCGTTTTTCCTCCTTTTATAAATGGAAAGCAAAATAGTGAGCTGGATGTGGAAACATGATTCTTTAACCTAAGCACTTAGGAGGCCTAGGCAAGAGGATTGCTCTAAGTCTGAACTTGCCTGGGCTACATAGTAAACTCTGGGCTAACCTGGGCTACAGAGTGAGATCCTGTCACAAACAATAAGAAAACAAAAACAAACAACAGAAAGAAAACGAAACACTGAGCATCTGCCAGCCAGCTCCTGCTGGGCCTCCATAGCACCCTAACCTCAGCCATATCTGGATCTACACACCGCAGCTGGACCCAGGCGGGTCTTTTGCTCCTGAAGCAGGGCTTAAGCTAAGAATGTCCTAGAAGGACTCCTGTCTTCCCTGAGGCTTCAGGGTTACTGGTCCTTAGATGAGATTCAAACAGGATGGGTTGGGTATCAGCTATTTTGTGATAAACCCCCTCTGCCATCTCCCCATCTGATGGTGCCTGGCTTGGCCAGCTGAACCCCAGCACTTACCGAAGGTGGCCCCCACAAGGGCAAAGCAGGACACAAGCCAAAGGAATGCCATGGTGCTTGTTGAAGAAGTGAGGATTGCCGACTCTGAGGTGCTTTTATGTCCCCTAGGGTCCCCAAGCCCTGCCCAATCCCCATGACCCTATCCAACCAGTAAGGTCCAAGAGCTTCCTCCCTGTTACCCAGAGACCTTGGATGGAGGTGGGGACCAGGATCCTTATCACAGTCTTGCTTGGCTCTTAGCCCGAGTTGCTCAACCCATGGGAAAAGGGCAGCTGCCCCGATTAACAGTGCCCGTGAGCATTGGTAGTGCCCAGCACCCCCAAGGCACTGTGGGCAAGAGTCCTTCTGGAGCAGGAGCATGTGCACTGCAGAGCCCTGCTCATGCAGACTTTCTGGGAGGTGGGCTAGGAGACTCGGTGCTCATCCCGATGGCACAGAAAGGCTTCCCAGCTCTTAACTGGAGGCAGCCCCAGGATAGATTCAAAGAAGATGGTGGCTGGAGGGCCTCCAAGTGAGTTGATGGCCCATGACCAAGAATGCATTTCACTCATTTAAAACAAAGGGTTACATGGCTAGTCAGGACCATCGGAGGATCACCCCGTCTCCAGTCCCACCAAACAGTCTAGGTATGGAGAGGAGAAGCAAGAATGAGTGTAGACAACAGGGCAGTAACCCCCGTGAGGGCTGCTGTGGTCAGCGGAGCGCCTGCCCACTACACATGAAGCCCTGGGTTCAGCTCCCAGCACCTCACACACCAGAAGTGCTGGTGTATAGTGTAATCTAAGCATTCCAGTCATGGAGACAGGAGAATCAGAAGTTCAAGGACACTCTTAGCTACATAGTAAGTTCTAGGCTAGCCTAGGCTACATGAGAGCTTGTCTCAAAAGAAGACAAGAAGGACAAGGAGAGAGAGATACAATCTTTGTTTTGTATAAAGTTTTAGTTTCTTTTCAGAAAGATTTATTTACCATTCTGGAGTAATGGTTCAGGGACTGAGAACACTGGTTGCTTTTCCAGAGGACCCAGGTTTGAGTCCAAGCACCCACATGGCCACTCAGTCTGAACCCCTAGTTCAAGGGAATCCAACTCCCCCTTTCTGTCTCTTTGGGTAGTGCATGCACATGAGGCATAGACAGACATGCAGGCAAAAGACCAACATGCATTTTTAATAATTGCACTAACTTATGGGGGTTTGCACACACCCATGGGTGGTGCACATGTGGAGGACAAAGGACAGCGTGTAGGAGTCAAGCTTGGTGGCAAGCTCCTTTTCCCACCGAGCCATTTCACTGGCCCACAGCTTTGCTTCTGCAAAATGAAGAAGCTCTATATTTTGCCACAGATTGTGGGGGCTGAGACCGGTGTGAGGGATACACTGGCAGGAAGTACAGATGAACATTCTCAACAGGATGCACGGAAGTCTCTCTGTCCTGTGGCCAGGCACTGTTGCAGGCTGAGGCTCCTGAGCAAATGCTGCCTCTGGCTGTGTGGACAGAAAAGACAGGGACAAGAGGGCACACTAACTCGGGGAGACTGTGAAGCAGAGACAGGAGGGAGACGCTGAGGATCTCAGTGGCAGGACTGTAGCTGATGGAGAGGGTGCTACACAGGCCTTGCAGTCCAGATAGGTGACAGAAAGCCAATGGGGCAGGTATAGTGACACCTAACTCTGTGTGCCTATGATCCCAGCACTGAGGATACAGAGACCTGCAGGTTGAGGGTAGCTTAGGGACTATCCTCAGGCTCAGCTCTGTCTTTTCAACTATTATGTAAGAGACTGGAGCAATGGCTCAGAAGTTAGGGAGCACTTGATCTTCTCCCAGAGGACCAGAGTTTTATTCCCAGCACTTTTGTCCCATGGCTTGCAACACCTGAAGCTCTAATCTAGGGGATCGCCTTCTGAGTACACATGTAAGTGCACATTCTTGGACACAGCCACAGACACACTCAGACACACACACACATACACACACACACACACATACATACACACACATACAGGGAGAGAGACAGACAGACAGACAGACAGACAGAGACAGAGAGAGAAATAAAAATAAAATATTTAGAGGCTAGCCTAAACTATATAGCAAGTTTGTATCTAGCCTGGGTTGGAGATCATGTGTGAAAAACAATGTTGAAAGGAAAGAAATCAGGCAGGAACTGTAAAGGAGACTGCATCTAAGGCCCTGAGGCCCTCTCGTCATCAAGGCTGCAAGATGGTAGCAGAGTTGAGTCTGAGTCACAAGACCGCGTCCCTTGGCCTGCTGAGGCAAAGCTGCTCATTTGAAGTTGCTTCAGTCTTTAACTCACAGATTCAGGGTGAGCAGATGTTCCTCCAGGATGTTCAGCTCTCCAGCAGCTAAAGCAACAGTCAGGTCACCCTGGGAGGGTCCTGCAGACCCTGGGCCTCCAGCTCTCCCAGGTGCTGCTGCTGCTATAGCTCTTTCTCCATGGTAGCATCTATGCAGCTGCCCAGGGGTGTGACCCTTATCCACTTTGATGGGAGGAATCCACACTTCAGCTCCAGGCCAGAGTGACTTACTGCAATCTAGCAAATGCTATACTTCTCTCAACAGCCTGTCGAAGCAGGTGGCCCCCATTTGGACTTTATATACCTAGGGAATTTTTCCAGAACAGAAGACAAAAGCAGCTTTAAATTACTGACTGTCTGGCTTCTGTGAGAGCTACTCATGCCAGACTCAAGGACAAGGGTAGTCTGGCTCCAGACAGGAGAAGAGGCTCTAAGTTCCATCCCAAAGGGCTGCTGTGGAGTCTCTCTTCTCTTTATCTCTAGCTTCTTCTTTTTGATAAGTAAGATTTTAGAGTACCTAGGACGAGGCAATCTGATAAGATAAAGCCAAGGGTCACAAGGATTGCCCAAGGGAGTTGGGACATGTCTCATGTCTAGTCTTGTAAATGGGATTTTCGTCTCTTTCTTTTTCCTTTCCTTTCTTTCTTTTTGAGATTCCTAGAAAACTGCAGGTTTACTGCTGGAGAGGGACAAGGTTCATGCCCACTCCTATTTTAACATCCTCATCTGAAACATTCCATACAAAGAGAGCACTGTCTCTGCAGGCAACTTCTACAGAGACTGTTGTGCTGGGATTCTCAACTCTCAGCTGGTAAAATAAGACTTCAGCCAGATGTTGGGTAAGGCTGGCTTGCCTCGGGAGAGAAGAGGATCTATTCTCTGGCTCCTAAGAGGGCGGTAGGTGGCTGTCTCGCTCTCCTTAGGAGGTCCTCTCCACTATCTATCCATTCTTTCTGTGTTCTCCAACTTCTGTTAACCTTGTCCCTTTCAGCACTAGGTATATATTATATGCCAGCCTTTGCTGGCTCCCACCTCTGTAACCATGGCTTTGTTAAAGCTCTTCTCTACCTGTCTATTCAGCTGTGACTCTCCAAAACATGCTTTCTTGGGGCAGGAGAGATAGCCCAGCAGTTAAGCTCACTGCTGCTCTTTCAGAGGACCTAGGGTCAGCCCCCAACACTCACGTGTTACCATTGTCTATAACTTCAGTAACCTGCTGCTGACCATTATCTGTAATGCCCCTGCAGGTACCAGGCATACACATGGTGCCCGTATGTACATGCAAACACTCATATATATAAAATTAAATTAAATTCAGGGTAATGTTTTCAGATCAGACACGGTGGCTCACACCTGTCATTCCAACATGCTAGAGGCAGAGGCAGGGGCATTGCTGGTCTTAACCGAACAGAAATCCTCCTCCAATTACTTGGAGATTTTGTTTTTGCTTTTGGAGACCGGACTATAGTCAGGACTAGCCTGGAACTCACAATGATGAATACAGGGTAGCCTGATGAATACAGGAAAAGATGGGGAAAGGCCATCAAGGACCACAAAGGGCAACGCAGAGCCACATGAGGCGTCACTTCCTGACTACTGGGATGCCTGCAGAGTCTCCGTCTATGGCCCAGGCTGACCGAGAATTTATCATGTAGCCCTTGAGGCCTTAAATTCCATGCTGGCATTAGATACATGAGCCACCATGACTAGCCTCTATTTTAAAGCACAAAATTGGGTCTGTGGCTGTAGCTCTTTGATAGAGTGTCTCAACAAACAAACAAACGAAAACGCTGGAAGGAAGGAAGGAATGCTGGTGAGATTGGGAAGGAATGAGAGTGGAGCAGCTGTTGAGGGAAAGAGTTCACAAGCTAAAAATAGCATCGTTTAATGACCTAACAATTCCATGGGGGGGGCGGGGGGGGGGGGGGTGGGGGAACAAATCCTCAAAAGCAAGGACTTGAACAAACAGTCACACATGGTGGTTCACAGCAGCAACGTTCACACACAATAGCCAGTGGTAGCCAATTAACCAATGAGTGGCTTTATGCACAAAATACAGAATAAATACACAATCGAATATTATTCAGTTATAAGAAGGAATGCAGTATAGCCACCAGCCAATGTAGATAATTTGTGAAAACATAAAGACAAGGGAGGTTATAGGAGTCCCTTATAGAAATATGGAAGTGTGAGGTGCCTGTGGCAAATTACATGTTAGCAGGGTCTACAGAGAACAGACTAGAATTGAATGTTGGGGTTCAATGGGTAAAGCTTCTGTTCAGGGTGATCAAAAGAAGTTTGGGACTAGAGAGATGGCTCAGCTGTTAAGGGCTAAATTCACGACCAAAGATAAAAGAAGGTTTGAAGACTGGAGTGGTGGCGTACACCTTTGGTTCCAGCACTCAGGAGGCAGAGGCAGGCAGATCTCTTGAGTTTGTGAGGCCAGCCTGGTCTACATTACAAGCTCCAGATCAGCCAGGTTGACATAGTGTAGTCCTATCCAGATCAACCAAGAAGCCAAAACCCAAATCAAACAAAAGCCCCTCCCTAATCTGTGTGTTGAAGCTGAGCATCCCCTCGCCCCCCCCCCCCCCACTGGAGAGCTGGCTCAGCAGTTAAGTGTAAGATGAATTTGTAATTCTAGCTAGCCTGTATAAAAGACACGTAACCCAGTTATTTTTATTTCTAAGTCATAAGCCGAGATTGGGCAGGTTTGAAGCTCTATTAACTTATTCCCCAGCTAAAAGTCCCTTGTTACTTGCAGTTTCTCCTAGCCATAGGTCATGGTCCATCTCCTCTCCTGGTGGTCTCCCCCATTTCCATCTCCTCTCTTCTGCCTTCTCTCTCCCTTCAACCCCTCACCTGATCTTCAAGTCCCACCTTTCTCCCTCCGCTGCCCAATCATAGGCTCTAGCCTTTTACTGACCAGTTAAACCGACTATGTTAGGATTCACTTGGGTGCCAGTATTTAACATCAGAATACAAACAGCATCAGACCAACCCACTACAATTAAGAGCACTGGCTTTGCTTCCAGAGGACCTGTGTTTGATTCTCAGCACCCATATGGCGGCTCATAACTCTCTATAACTCCAGATCCAGGGGAGATCTCAAGCCCTCGTCCAAAGACAACCTCTAGGATACCAGGCACACTTGTGGTACACATATATATGTATAAGCAAAACACTCATACACATAAAAAGAATCTAAAAATAGTGCAGATTCTTCCCATGGGGTTAAGGCATTTGCTGCAGACCTGATGCCTGAGTCTCCCTTGACACATTGTCATCCCTTCCCCGCTGAGGAAGCCAACCTTCCTCTGTATAAAAGCTTCCAAGCACACCCTGATTGGGGGCTTCTCAGGGAGATGTGAACTCTTCTCAGAACCGGCCCCGACTGGGTCCCCATCTCTCTCTCTCTTCACAAGAGCAGGAGACTGGGAAATGGACCCAGCTCTTTCAACCTCCTTGCCCATAGTTTGCCAAGAAATGATGTATGGACTTTGAACGCAAGGAACAATGTATGAACACAGAACCCTGGCCCCCTCAGAACAGCCAGACTCAGGAAGCAGAACAGTAACAGAATTCAAACAATGATACTCTGGCCAAAATGGCAGGCACTCCACACCTAGCTAAGGCTCTGTCTTCTACTGCTGTGAAGAGACACCATGCCACCATGGCAACTCTTAGAAGGGAAAACATTTCATTGGGGCTGGCTTAAAGTTCAGAGGTTCAGTCCATTGTCATCATGTTGGGAAGCATGGCGGCATCCAGGCAGACATGGTGCTGGAGAAGGAGCTGAGAGTCCTACATCTTGATCTGCAGGCAGCAGGAAGTGAGGGAGTGGAACAACTGGGTCTGGCTTGGGCTTTTGAAACCTCAAAGCCCACTCCCATTGACTAGCTTCCTCCAACAAGGCCACACCCACTCCAGCAAGGCCGCACCCACTCCAGCAAGGCCGCACTTCCTAATCACTCCCAAGTCCTGCTACCCTGATAACTAAGCATTCAAACACACGAATGAGCCTATGGGAGCTATTTCTCATCAAACCACCACCGCGTCCCAGTCTTCGTCACCCAATACAACCTCCCCAACCCCAAACAACCTGGCATGATGTCACACTTGTGTTGTTAGCTCTTTCCTGCATCTGGCTTGTGCTGCCACAACAGGACATCAGTGTCTGGATTCTTAGGGTCAAGTTGCAAAAGGTACCTTGGCAGGTTAGAGGCCGAGGTGTGCTATGCTGCTAAAATGATCTAAGCGAGAGGTTTATTGGGGATGCAGGGTCAGGGTAGGGCAGCAAAAGGCTGTCTCCAAGTGGGAACATGAGAGAGAAATAGAGAGAGACAGAGTCAAGGAGCCAGAACAAATAGGACACAGAGCAACCTGGGCTGGGTGGGACCTTTTAAGGGCCGCCATGTTGATGTTCAAGCCACAGCATTGGTGTAAATGGGCCACACCCAGTCTCAGCCTGGTGCTTCTGCACTTGCTGTGTGGGCCCTCTAGCACTGACCTACTGCTACAGCCTCTTGTAATTGCTCTTAAAGAGTGCATTCAAGTCCCATCCATCCTGTAAGTAAGATTTCTATTATTTAGGTTGGGGTGTAACACTGGAGAGATGGCTCCATGGTTAAGAGCACTGGCTGCTCTTCTGAAGGTCCTGAGTTCAAATCCCAGCAACCAAATGGTGGCTCACAACCATCCGTAATGAGATCTGACGCCCTCTTCTGGTGTGTCAGAAGACAGCTACAGCATACTTACATATAATAAATAAATCTTTTTTTTTTTTTTAAGGTTAGGGTAGCTCAGCAGTACAGCGTTTGCCCACAATGCGTGAGAACCTGGGTTCAATCCCCGGCACTTCCCTCCCCCTCCCCCAGTGCTGAATGTGAGTGTAACAAGGCGTAAGTTAATTCCCAGGACTGGAAAAAAAAGTGTAAGACTTAAGACATAGGTACATTTTTTTTTTTAAAGATTTATTTATTTATTATATGTAAGTACACTGTAGCTGTTTTCAGACACCGGAAGAGGGCGTCAGATCTCTTTTCGGGTGGTTGTGAGCCACCATGTGGTTGCTGGGATTTGAACTCATGAGGTGAGCAGTCGGTGCTCTTACCCACTGAACCATCTCTCCAGCCCCCAACATAGGTACATTTTTAAGCCAGTGGCATGACTCAGTGGTAAAGGTGCCTGACACCATGCCTAATGACCTGAGTCCAGTCCCAGCACCCACATGGTGGAGAACTGATTCTACTACCTCTGGTCCTCTGGTGTCCAGACTGAGCACACACACACACACACACACACACACACACACACACACACACTGCTACCCACAATCCTATGAAATAAAAATGATCCACAGAGCCAGGCATGGTGGCGCATGCCTGAAAAATCCCATCATTCCAGACACTGTAGCATGAGGCACGTGCATTTGAGGTCAGCCTTTCTGCTTAAAAATAAATAAATAAATAAAACATGGTGATATCTGTAGCTAACTCTCAAGTAGTTCGGCAAAATGCATGTCAAGTGCAGTCTGACATGGTCCTGTAATCCAAGGACAGTGGTTCTCAACCAGTGGGTCCTGACCCCCTTTGGTGGGGGTGCATATCAAATACCCTGCATGTCAGATATTTACATTATGATTCATAGCAGTAGCAAAATTAGAGTTATGAAGTAACAACAAAATAATTTCATGGTTAGGAGTCACCACCCATGTGAGGACCTGTAATCAAAGGGCTACCGCATTAGAAAGGTTGAGAGCCACTGTCCTAGCAAAAGGGAGGCATGAGGATTGTCACAAGTCTGAGACCAGTTTGACCCACATATGAGTTCCAGGACAGTCAGGGTTGTGTGGTAAGATGCTGTCAACCTGTGTGTATCAACCAACATGTGTCAAAACATGTTGTCGGTTGCCGTCAGAATCTTGGTTTCTTAAAAACAAAAAAAATAAACAAACAAACAAACAAAAAATCCCACAGAAATACTGTAAGAATGTTTTTGTTTTAATCCCAGGTGTGGGAGGTGGGGCTGCTTTAGACTGTCCACAGCAGCTGACTGTGATTTTCCTCGTGCTCTAGCAGGGGCATGGCTTTGTTACTTGCAGCCAGTTTCTGCAGCTGTGGTATATAAATGCTAGAGCCCTGCTAGAAGAGGCTGGTTACCTGGTTGGTTGTGGTTTGTCAAGTAGTCTTGTGCAAAGAGACAAAAAGAAGAAATTAGGCAGCCTGAGGGTGAAAATCAAACTTGCCCTAAGGAACTTGACACCTCTAAGCAGCAGGAAGTAGTCTAACGAAACTGTCAGTCCCTACCCCCCTCCTTTTTTTCTCTCCTACCTAGTGTTAGTTGGTTGAAAGGGTGGAAGATAAAAGAATCTACCAAGCTGGGCGGTGGGGGCGCATGCCTTTAATCCCAGCACTTGGGAGGCAGAGGCAGGTGGATTTCTGAGTTCAAGGCCAGCCTGGTCTACAGAGTGAGTTCCAGGACAGCCAGAGCTACACAGAGAAACCCTGTCTCGAAAACAAAACAAAACAAAACAACAACAACAACAACAACAAAAAGAATCCATTAAGTAGCCAAGAGACCAGCTACTGCTGGTAAAACTAGGTGAATAGTTATTGGGGTGATCACAGGCCTAATTTAACAGATTTTCTGAAGACCCAGAGATTCTCTAAGAAAAGTTGGAACAAAATATTCTTCTTAAAGCGTCTTGAATGAATGGGGTTGGAGAGGTGGCTCAGTGGTTAAAAGCACTGGGTGCTCTTATAGAGGAACCAGGTTGGATTCCCAGCACCCACGTGGCTTCCAATTGGCTGCAGCTCAAGCTCCAAAGGGCCCTATACCATCTGTTGGCACCAAGCACCCATGTACATGGACAGACATGTAGGCAAAACACCCATATACATAAAAACAAATCAGGGCTGGAGAGATGGCTTGGTGATTAAGAGCACTGACTGCTCTTCCAGAGGACCTGGGTTCAATTCCCAGCACCCACAAGGCAGCACACAACTAATTTAACTCCAAGATCTGACACTCTCACACAAGATATACATGCAGGCAAAACACCAATGCACATAAAATAAAAATAAATTAATTAAAAATAAATACATAAATAGATCTTGAAAAAGCAACAGTCTGGCTTCCACAGCACTGACAGCAGCCACCAAGAGAACCCCACACTGGGGGTTCCAGGGCAGGCTAAGCAGGTGGGTTCCAGGCTGGCTGCAATCTGCGGTTCTGCGTTCATCTGTATGGTGGCTTCCTTTGGCACCATGAGACATCTGGAAAGAAAACATAATAGAGGTGCCACCTGGGCTGAGTCTACAAGTGGAGAACATCAGACACTCCATAGTCCAACCTGGGCCACATGACCATGACCTCTTCTGAGAACTAGCCCAGGGAGGGATGTGGGAAGCATTCATTAGGAACACAGGAGCTAGGGACACAGAGAGTCCCTGGTGTTCCATCTGGGGTGTTGATGACTGTGATATGTCTGTTCTTAGCACAGGTTGGGTGTCAGGCAGGTGTGGGCAAGTTATTATATTTATCTCTCTGACCTATTTACTTATAGGTATATGTGTGTATAAATACTTGCATATACAAACATTCTTGTGTGTGTGTGTGGAAAACATACATCACCATGAGGTGAGAAGTTTCTTAATTTTTTAAAGATTTATTTATTGTTATATGTGAGTACACTGTAACTGTCTTCAAACACACCAGAAGAGGGTGGCAGATCTCGTTAAGGATGGTTGTGAGCCACCACCTGGTTGCTAGGATTTGAACTCAGGACCTTCGGAAGAGTAGTCAGTGCTCTTAACTGCTGAGCTATCTCTCCAGACCCTAAAGTTCGTTATTTAAAGGCCAGGGACCCACTCTGGAGAGGACAGTCTGCCTAAGAACATAGAGGGCACAGAAAGCATCTCTGGAGGAGATGTTGTCTAGGCCATCAGAATGGCAGGACAAACACTGTGTGTTTGTCCCTGGAACATTAGGAGGCCCACATGGGAGGTAAAGAGCTCAGGGCAGCTGTCCCCAGGGCCTAGTTGGCATGGTTCCCTAAGAATCCAAGGCTGGCCATGAACTTGCCACACTCCTGTCTAAACCTTCAGAGTAGCTGGGTTCCAAACGAGTTGTGGGCAGGGGAAGAAGTGTGTGGGCTGCAGGGTGCGTGGATGCTTGGTGTTGATCAGGTCACAGTGGGATTTCTGGTTAGTTCAGGGGCCATCAGCTGGAGATCAGCCTGGGAGAGAAGGATTAGGCAAAGAAGCAAGTAGCTGGGTCTAGTCACACCACGCTGTGATGCGGGCCCCACGTCTTATGTAAGCCCCCAGGTTTTCGGCTGTTCAGAAGCAGGGAGGTTTCATGAAGGCGATTCTCAGAGCAGGGGCAGGGTTTGAACCTTTCTGTACTGCTATTAAAAGAAAGTTCTAGATAATCAGCATGGAAAACTGCTAATAGCTTCCACTTCCTAGCACAGCCCATCACAGGTGTGCGCCCCAACACCTGGCTGCCACAGGGAAGGGGGAGGGGCTGTCTGAACAAACAGACCAACTAAATCATTTGTCCAAGGTCCTCAAGGTCACAAGCAACCGGCGAGCGCTGGGACCACGGAACTTCTAGACTCAGGCTTGGCGGACGGAGACCCAGGGCCAGCCCTCCCTTTCGGCCTTGGTCCCAGGGTCACCTGTAGCCTGCAGATGTCATTCTTCTCGGTTCCCCGCCAGCCCTGCTTTGGAATATCCTGTCTACCCAGGTGCAAGCGCACAGACAGGGTTATCACCTCAGTACCTAAGGCAATACAGCCCAGCCTGCAGGCAAGGATATAATAAACCTCTCCCAGCTTCCCACACAAGCACAGTACACATCTGGGTCCACGGCACCATGGCCTGCCTGGGGCACCTCTCTTGCTGGGCCCTCTACCTTTGGAAGACCTGAACCTGACCTAGGCAGGAAGGCTGACCCCTTGTCTTTGCTCACTAAGGGGTTGAGGGTCCATGACAGTCTGTTCTCCTGAGCCCCACCAGTGCTGTCTCTACAATGGAGCCACGGAAGCATGGCTCTGAATCACTTGCTCCGGGCCCAGGCCAGGATCACTTCAGAATCTGGCAGCTGCTGGTCCCACCCTCTTCCTCATGCCCAGCCAATCAGAGGTCCCTCTTCTTCCTCTGAAGAAGTTGCTCACCTGGGGGTATTAACTCAGTGTGACCTGCGTTTGTTAGGAGGACTCAGCCTCCCACTAGCTCCTCAGCACTGGCAAGTCTTTGATTGTGAGGAGAGTGGCAGGCCCGGGGTTTGGACCCGCATCCCATCGGTGCCTAGGTCAGTCACTCAGCACGGAGTCTCAGTGTCGGTAACTGAGGCAAAGGTCACATCATTGCCAGCTTCGCAGGATCAGTGTGCAGGATTCGTGTGAAGACGTGTGACAGATGAGTGACAGAGTTCTCACTCTGTCCTTGATATGCATCAAAGCAAAGACATTAAAAATGAAACCAAGCACCTGAGTGCTCTGTCTTCCTGTCCATCTGTCTGCCAGAAGAGGGCATCGATTCCATTACAGATGGTACTGAGCCACCACGTGGTTAGTGGGAACTGAACTCGGAACCTCTGGAAGAGCAACCACTGCTCTTAACTGCCGAGCCATGACGCCGTCCCCAAAGCACATACATTTAAAGGGTCAAATATCAAGGTCCTAAATGTGCCAGGTCACCAGCACCCAGATGCTCATCTCCCAGTGTTAAGAGAATCTTCTGTCCCTCCAAAGAGGCAGGGGGCAAAAAGAAGCAAGACTTAAGAAGTCCTTGGAGATGGGGGTGGGGAGATAGGGGGCGGGGCCAGAGAGATGGCTCAATGGAAGGTCCTGAGTTCAAATCCCAGCAACCACATGATGGCTCACCGTGTGGTTGAGCCTCTCACTCAGTGGCTCCTCTGTAATGAGATCTGATGCCCTCTTCTGGGGTGTCTGAAGACAGCTACAGTGTACACGCGTATAATAAATAAATAAATAAATAAATAAATCTTTAAAAAAAAAAAGAGAGAGATCTGATGCCCTCTTCTGGTGTGTCTGAGGACAGCTACAATGTACTTACATACATATAATAATAAATGCGCTTTGTTTTTTTTTTTTGGATTTGGTTTTTTTTTTTTTCGAGACAGGGTTTCTCTGTGTAGCCCTGGCTGTCCTGGAACTCATTCTGTAGACCAGGCTGGCCTCGAACTCAGAAATCCGCCTGCCTCTGCCTCCCAGAGTGCTGGGATTACAGGCATGTGCCACCACCGCCCTGCATAAATAAATACTTTTTCTAAAAAAAAAGTCCTTGGAGTCAACTTTGGGTCCCCCCCTCCAGTTACCACTCTCAGGCTTTGGAGAATTGTCACTGGGGCTCTTGGTTTTGGTAGGTGTCCCTCCTACAGGTGAGAGGGGGGTTCTGGGAATCTGAGGTCACACTCTGCGGTGTTGTTTATCTGAGGTTGTTGCAAAGGTAGGAGTTGGCCCCCTCTTTCTCCTCCCCGGAATAGCACTGGTGTCCGTTTCTGTGGGGCTGTCTCATCACGGCAGATCGGGGGATCACCACTACCTACTGTAACATCAGGGAGGCCTGGCTTGCCCCGAGGCCCTGATTTTTGTTCCATTTGGGGTGGGCGAGGGGGGCAGGCCTATTTTTCGTCCTCATGCCCCATGTATCTCAATGTTTAGGATGATGTCTGACATGATGGTGGCTGGAGAGTTTGTCCAGGACTCTGATGTGGAGACCCTCCTGGTCCTGAAGACTGCAAAGGCACACACGGGCTGCTGGCCAGGCAGGGGCTCCCTGAGGGATCGCTAGGGGAGCAGACCTAGGAAGGAGAAGCCCTGGGCGGCTTGAAGGATGGGGCACGGTGTGTCTGAGACTGGCCTTGGAATTCTCTTTCCAGGCTTGGACATTTGTCTCCTTCCTGGCAGCCTACTTGTCCCAGGGATCTGGTTCTTACCGGCAGGTTTCCCGACCACCACATTCAACACGTTCACTTCCCACAGACACACTACGCTGCTTGAAGCTGGCCACTCCTGTGCACTTCTCTGAGACGGTGTCTTCTGTGTCCTACTCAGTGATGGCTGCAACTGCCTCTCCAGACAGACACACCCTGGCCAGGCTGCAGCAGGCTGTCCAGTCTGCCCCACCTCCTCAACCGCTTACTGTGAGTTCTGGAGTAGCATGATCATAGATGAGTCGGTTTGCACTGGCGCTACCCATTGCACAACACTGCCCCCTGGGCTCTTCCTCTCCTCCCTCCCCTCTCACCCTGCTGGAGATTCAGGCAAAAGCCTTAGGCCAGGTCTTGGGCAGAGAAAGTGATGGAGGTACCAAGTGGGCCTTTCTACAGGGTCTTCTCAGTTTTCCCTGAACAAATCTGCCCAACATGATCAAGGAGCCAAGAATCCAGTCGGATCATTGATAACCTTAGCTGAGGGTAGGCCGGAGGATTCCAGAAGATGCCCAGGTCTTCCCCTCTGCCAGTGGCCCCATGACCACTTCCTTTCAATCAAACCAGATCTACTGAACTTCTGTTACATGATGTTGCCCTGGGGGTAGACCTGACTTCTGAGGAAATCGACTACACAGGAACTGGGGTCTTTCGTAAATTTACCCAGTAAGCATGAGCGGCATTGTCTACAGGTGTCAGGTCTAGCCCTGGGGTCCAGGGTCACATTCAGTGGCTTAGATTGCCTGATGGCCAGATCGAAGCCCTTTCCCTTTCCCTTTCCCTGCAGTACAACTCTGTTGGCCGCTTGATCTACTAGAAGGATGGAGCCTGCGCTCTTACGGGCATCATGTCCTAGGGCAGTGACACTGGCTCTACCTTCATGCCTGCCATGTGTGCCCACGGCACAGTGTTTACATTCTGGGTGCCACAGATCCTGGCAGCCAGCTAAGTCAAATGGTGTTGCTCCCACGAAGCCTCGGCGAACCATGGAGTGCCAGCCAGCGTCTGCCTCCTGTTTGGGGGCCTCTGAGGCTGCACTCTGCTCCTGAATTTCAAGCTCTACAAGGTCAGATAAGTTGTGGGGGGTTCTGGAAGGGTCCCTTCTTGCTCCACCTCCCCAGAGGGTAGTAAGGAAGGACACAGGCAGATGAAATTGAATGTCACAGGGAGGGATCTAGCTGAGGGGAGTCTGGCTCCTCTACAAGCGAGGCAGCCGGGCTGTTGCTTGCTGGAGCTCAGGGGCCCCAGGCTGGGGGAAGGCATGTGGGAACCGGCGCATTCTGACCTCAGACACCTGTGGCTCTGTGACTCTTCCCCACAGTACTCTCTCCAGGCCCCGCTAGAGTCACTGGCTTTATCAGCCCAAGGGCTTGTGATAAAGGGGAAATGTGGAGACAGGCTGTGACCGAAAGGCCATCAGGTGGGGCTCTCCCAGCTGCGCACTACGGAGACCTTGTTCTGGGTAGTTCTCAGCTATCAGCTTCAGTGAGTAGAAAGTCTGGGAAGCTTAGGTTACACCTACCCATTGTGGCCCAAACACCCAGCAACAAGGAGTGGAGGGCAGGGGAATGGTGTAAGGGCTTGTTTGCTCTAAGAGCCCCACCCTATCCTGGTGGCGTGCTAGTACATCCTGGAAGCCAGATGGGCCATCTCACGCAGGACCTCTCTACACTCCCTGGCTGTCTTGGAACTCACTCTGTGGACCAGGCCTCACACTCAAGACATCTACCTGCCTCTGCATCCCGAGTGCTGGGATTAAAGGCATGTGCCGCCATGCCTGGCTTACAAGGGGAGTCTTAAACTCAAGTGGATGGACCCTGGTCCCCCTCTGGCCTTGATCCTGTTCATCTGCTCAGCCGCCCATAAGGCTCCTCATTTTCAAGCCCCTCCTGTCTGATGCTCAGGTGGCCCTGTCACCTGGTGGATGTGGGCCTCCTCCTTGGGTTTCTCTCCTGACACATGCTCTTGGGACATAGCAGCCAGCACCCCAGGAGCAGCATGTCCTAGGACTCAGCTCTGACAGGATGACATTCTCCGTGTACACAGCTGGGCAGAGGCTATCTATTGTGTAGCTCCTAAACCTAACTTCTGAGCCCCAGGCCCCAACTTTAGATGTCCGAGCCCTTACCCCCTCCCCCCCCACAGGGGCTGAGGATGGTTGCTGGGCTGAGCAGAGCTACAGGCCTTGGAGAGACTAAATACCTGAATGTTAGGGGGCTGCACAGGTCTGGAGCCCCCACGTCCTTGCTGTGGCCTGCGGTGAGCATGTTCACTGACCACCCTGTCCATGGCGGTCATGCTCTGATCACCTAGCTCCGCATGCTGAACTAGTAGCCTTTTAGGATTGTCATCGGGAAGGACACTGCCCTATGCCATTTCCTAGAATCCTGGCGTCCTCTACTCAGCTCTGCCCAGCCTGGTTCCAAAAGAACTGTCTGCACGCCCGTGTCCTCCATGACTGTCCATACAGTGTCCCTTAAGGACTGTCTGCACGCCCGTGTCCCCCATGACTGTCCATACAGTGTCCCTTAAGAACTGTCTGCACGCCCGTGTCCCCCATGACTGTCCATACAGTGTCCCTTAAGAACTGTCTGCACGCCCGTGTCCCCTGTCTGCCTGAACATCAGCATGCCACAGACCAAGTCCACAGAGCCTAGAGCAACACTACCCACAATGCCTTGTGTCCCTGTAGGGCTCATGAGAGGATGAGATCGGTCTTGTTTAGGGGCCTGAATTCCAAAGGTATTCATGAATTTTAATTTCCCACTTCTTTAAAATCCTCTAGATTGAAAACCCACCAAACATGGGGTCTGTGGAGACGGCTCGTGGTTTAAGAACGCTTGGTACTTAAGTTGTGGTTAAGAACATGTGGTTCACGGAACGCACATGAGGGCAAACACTCACACATACAATTTGTGACTCCAGCCCCAGGGAGCCCAAGTCTCTTCAGGCACCTGCACTCAAGTGCCTATACCCACACACAGGTCCACACAGAGTTAAAAATTAACCTTAAAATCCACCCAACAGCTGAACAGGAGCTCAGGGTCACCCTTGGCTGGGCTGGAGGCTAGCTTGGGCTATAAAGTCTCCTCAACGGGCAAATAAATTCAAAACTCATCAAACACAAATTAAAAAAGCTAATAACTGGCTCCTGGAGAGAGCTTTGCACAAAAGATCGTAACCGCCCAGGAAGCCAGGGCCCCCAGTGACTAGCTCTGCCCTGTGGTCTCAGCTGGGAGGATTTTGTTTTTGTTTTCAAGACAAGTTTTTCTCTGGGTAGCCCCTGGCTGTCCTAGAACTTGCTCTGTAAACAAGATTGGCCTCAAACTCATAATGCGCTATGATTAAAGGCGGGTGTGCCACCATCGCTGGCCCTCAGCTGGGAGTTTTCTGGGTAAGCAGTCCCAGAGTGTGGTCCCTGCTTGCCTTCCTGTGAGCACAAGCATGTCTAACTTTTGTCCTATAGATTCTACAGTTGTGCTACCCAGGCCTCAATTCACCATGGACCGTGTCTGCCATCACGGACAGGGGTTCCAGAAAAGGGACACATGCTAAGTCCCCTCTGTATCTATCAGGGACATCTACCCACACACCTCAGAGGGCCACAGTGCCAGGCTCCTTGCCCAGGGACAGCTTGAGGCCCAGCTCGCCTGGAGTGGAACCTGACAGCAGCTGTTGCACAGATGTTCGTGAAGACCCAAAGCTATTTTCAGTGAGCTGGTAGATCAAGGGTCTATGACTGAAACCAAGATCTCACACAGTGCCATCGGGTGGCTGTGCCCTGTGTGTTCTGCCTGCAAGCCCGGGGGCAGTGAGATCGCCAGCATGAGGATCCCTGTACAACCCCCGTCCCCTCCTGCATGACACAGCCTTCTCCACTCACTGACCTGCCGAGACCCTGCTCCCCTGGCTTCCTCTATTGAGCCTCAACCCTTCCTGGTGTACCAAAAAGACAAAGTGGTGCTGACGATCGTGGGAGGAGCCTCTCTGATCAAAGAGGTTGCCTAGGTCCCTTAGGAGATGAGAAGTGAGAGATGGGGTTACCATGGAACCTAGACCTGAGTAATGAGTAAAACCAAGCAACTGTACCAACACTACCAAACTCTACATACCCTTCCCTGCTGAGGCACCCCGAGACTTTGGAAACAAGTCCTGTACCCTCTATGCAGGATACTCTGATAGGCCCCTGGTGGGCATCTTGTCCTGAGGCACCATTACCCACTCTACTACCTTTCCAGCCTGTTATGTCTAGGTTTGGAAGGTACTGGAAGCTGAACCCCTCCCATCTCTGTATCTGAGTAAATTCCAAATAAAACCAAGAGCAAATACCTGTGCCTTCACTTCTGCTCTCCCGGGCAGCTTTGGGGTAGGAGGCTGGGCACCCTCAGTGGGCCTCCTTGGTGGCAGATACCCCAGTCCTAGCTCCTTTACGTAGGTAAGGAATCTGAGGCCCACATTCATTTCATATCACAATGGTTAAGGCTGAGACCACCAGGATGCCAACCATACACTCTAGTCTCCCCTCCGGGCCAGAGGCTGCCAAAACTCCCAGACAGCGGCCAGCTCAAGGACTGTAGGTCTCAAACCTCCCAGCTTATTTGATCTAGGGAAGATTCTTGGAGTATCCCAGAACTAAAGTTCTCTCTAGAGACCTTTTCGAGTTTGATAAAGACTGGAAGGTGAGGTTGTGTGCAGTACCTTGGCTTGTAAACTTTCTCCTTGGGGTTCAGCGGACCCAGTAGGTACCTCGCTGCTATGGGCCTCAGGCCCTGGATCTATAACATGCTCCCAGGCACAAAGGACACTGCCTTGCCAGACCAGGCCCCGCCTTCTCCACAGGTCCCTCGGCCTTGATTTTGTGCTGAAGGGACCCAGCTTCTGGGAAGTGACTTCACCACTTCTAGTCACTTTGGTGGGTCAAGGACACATCCGCCTTCCCACCTAGGCAGTCTCAAGCATTTCTGTAGGCTCCTTCTCATTTTTAAAATTTTATTAAATGTAGACTATTAGTCAAATGATTGGAAAAATCAATAGTGAAAAATAGTTCTTTAGGGTTTTTTTTTTGTTGTTGTTGTTTCAGATGTGTACACCACACCGTACTTGCCTGTCACAGGGAGCCCTGAGGATTGGGCTCACGGTAGGCTCCTACCCAGGCCCTCAGCTTCTCTGAGGAGGCGTCCCACATCCTGCCCTGATAGACATATGTACAAATCCCTGGACAGCTGAGGGCACCAGGCCCAAGGCAGAGCTGGGGTCACCTGTCCCCACACCTGCAGGAGCTCCACTCTCAAGACGCACACCTGGGTAGCTCAGCCCAGCGCTGCTCACCCCCAGTCTCACATCTTAGTCCTCTGCTCTCAGGCAGCTGCCAACTGGCCCAGGACGCGGCGGAACTGCTGAGTGCTGTGGCCGAGCTCCTTGACCCTGTCTACCATGTCCTGGGCAGCAGAGGGGCACGGGTACTGCAGGGCGGCGGCCTTGGTGGTGGCCACGATGCCACGCAGGAGGTCACACAGCAGATTGCTGTAGTGGGTCACTTGACTTCGCACATCAGCTGCCTTTGCCTGCCGCGACAGTGTGTCTCCAATAAACACAAGTTTGTGTGCACTGAGAATGACAAACTTGCTGTGTGCCACAAAAATCTTGGGTGGCTGGTTGGTGGCCACTGCAGTGAAGAAGGCGTCCACTGCATCTGTCAGTGTGGTCAGGTTGGCCTCGCACTGCTCCAAGTAGAAGAGTAACAGCTGTCGGTCTGAAGGCCCCAGGCCCCCTGTCCGCCCCGGCACCAGGGGCTGGGCGGGTGTCCAGTTGGCCAGGTCATGGTCGATTGGACGAGACACCTCCTGCTCCAGTCGCTCAAACTGTTTCAGCTGTGGGAGGCAGGACAAGGTTAGACTCTCAGCTGACAGACACGTGCAAACACCTGCACTCATGAGAGCACGGCTCCCCAAAGCAGAGCGAAGCACCACTGTCAACAGCATTGCCGAGGACACACTGTGAGTGCACATGAAAGACAAAGCCGTGCCAGCTTCTTCAGACGTGGTAATCTGCGGCTACACACGTTCAGCTATTTAACTGTTATTAGGGAGGAGAGTTTTGCCACATATCCCGGCTGCCTCTGCCTCCTGAGTGCTGGAATTACAGGAGTGTACTGGCTTACTTTAATCAACATGCATTCCTTGACACTTGCTATGTGTCACACATGTCCCAAGTAGTTCACACATGGCTCCTTTACGTCTACCGTCACAGCTGTGAAGCGCCTACCCATAAGCCCCCAGTGAGCAGCCCAGCTGGGGGGGTAGGGGGAGCTATCCCTTGCCTTCCTTCTCTACACTTGGAGGAGAGTGGTGAGAGGTTCTTGTATTCACTTTATTATCTTCACAATCATAACTGAATGGCTTCAGTATTTTTCAGAAATACTTTCTTACCCTGAGAAATGATTCAAAATATACAGACAACTGTGGCTAAACACAGTACTGTTATTTGTAAGGAGAACTGGATACAATGTAAACATTCAACAACAGACATTATGTGACCTATAAAAAGGAGTTAAGAACAACATTAGTGGAGAGCATGACAGTTCACAAGTGTCATCTCCCAGGCACAGGGAGGCACAGTGTGTGGAGAGCAGCTGACTGGGGGAAGCAGCTTGTCTCAGCTTCTGTGACTCTAGTCACCAGTGTTTCTAGTCCTACAGTGTTCTGTGTTCTCTATGGTAGTTACCAACATTAACTACATTGTGTTTTTCTGCTGTGCCTGTAACGTCTCAAGCACACTAAGCAACTGCTACAGCCTCAGCTCTCTGATGACAGCTTCAAAACCAGTCACATCAGACTGAGTGGTGGCACACAGCCATGGTCCTAGCTCCTCAAGAGGGTGCAGTGGGAGGATCAGTTGAGTTCAGGTGGCATTCGAGATGAGGCAACACAGTGAGAGTGACATATTTAATTAGGCAGTGACCTGGCTGGACAGAAGGCAGCAGGGCTCCATCCCTGCCTGGCGTGTCACTGTGAGAGATGAAAGTGGAAGCCTCACCTGCTGCAGCTCCAGTTGGCCTTTGCCCTGCCGCATGATGTTACCCTTCTCTAGCAGCTCCTTCTGGGTCTTCTCAAATTCCTCCTTCCCCTAGAGGAAAGAGAAGACCTGGACTGAGACGTCTCTTCTAGGACAGAGGCACTAGCAGGTCCCATGGGTGCAAGGGCTGGAAGACCACCAGGTGGCAGTGTAGCTATATCAGTCCCAGGAAGAAGTGGCTTCTAAAGCAGGCAGCTTGGCACAGGAGGGTTCCCATGCAAAGCATGCGCTCACTCCACAAGGCCATGGCCCTCCTGGAATGGCCCCCATACCAGAAATCAAATCCAAATTCTGCCCTCGGCCCACAAATAAAATGGCCTGCAGGTGTCTTTTCAGAAGTCCCCTCTTACCCACCTCCCCATTCCCCTGTCCACTCCCCTCCCCAGGATCCCAGTGTCTGTTTCCTTGGAATGTCTATACACAGAATGAGTTATATTTATGGACACCAGAAAAGCCCATCCTCAAGGTTTCTGGAGCCATCCTGGTTAGCATTTCAATCCTCAAGGGCATAGCCAAGTTGGTTATCAGTCAAAAATAGGGCAAGACACAGGGAGGGCACTAGGGTTCATCAGGGGCCAATCCTGGAGCCCAAATTCCCTCTGAGCACAGATCTGTGCGTGTGATGAGAGGATACTTGGGGTGTCAGGGTCCTGGCGACGACAGTGGCAGAATCAGAGCTTTTGGGACAGGGCAGGGTGAGCACCCACCTGCAGATGGACGTAGTCATAATCCTCCATCCAACCCCCTTCACTGTTCTCATACTGGCCGTCTGGAGAGTCCTGGGAAGTGAACTTTGGAGGCGAAGGGAGAGGGCGTGACTGGATGCTGCTGGTTTTATCGGTGGGGTTGGGGTGCAGGGAGCTGCTTCCCTCGGGCCCTGGCCCAGGGGCTTTAGTCCGTCTGAAAAGCAGCGAGGCATTGCCATGCAAAAAGGAGGCTAGCTGCTTGGCATCCTCGGGCACAGCCCGAGAGCAGGCCACCAGGCGGTCCAGGTCTTCGAGAGTGAATCCTGGACCTCCCCGGCCACTGTCAAGGACCTGACCGTGGACCACCAGTGTCTGGTACACATCCTCCATCTTCTGTAGCTGCCGGCTAAGCTTGGCATGTAAGGTGCGGTCAGAAGTGTGGGTGGCATTGCTCACAGCACTGCGGGCGAACTCCAGGAGCTCCTGTACTGCCCCATGAACTGCCGCCACCGCGGCTCTCAGGTCCTGCACGGGAGGCTCCTGAGGCTCAGAGGCACTACGCCAGCCCCCAGGCCCACTGGCACTGCCCACCAGGTCCAGTAGGTAGGCTACGGTGGTGCTCACACTTTGCTGCAGCCGAGCCAGAGACTCCACAGCCACCTCCAGCTCCAGGGGCTCCCGGCCTGGCACCACTACCTCCAAGGAAGATGCTGACTGGCTGCTGCGTGTGCTGCCCGTGCTCGAGGCCGACAGGCGCTTGCCATCCAGTGGAGGCTCCCGCTCAGCTGGTGGGGGCACAGCATACACACCATCATCACTGACACCCCCATCAGCCACCTCAGGAGGGAGCACCCGCTCGCGAGGCACGTCATACAGTGTTCCAGGGCCAGGCCGCCGCAAACCAGGGGGCACATCATAGAGGTCAGGCGCAGGAGGCGGCACATCATACACATCCTCAGCTGGTGGGGAGTCCGGAGGAGGCGCAGCAAGGATCAACGGGTGTCGGGTTGGATCAAAGGGCTTGGGCTTGGCGAAGGCAGGAGGCACATCGTATGTTTCCTCACGCAGCAGTGTGCCGTCAGGCACATCCTTGCTCACAGACGGAGGAACATCATACACCTAGGGGACCAAGGAGTGGTTAAGGCTCTTGTTCATCTGTCCAGCAAAGGAACTGAAGGGAAGACGCAGCTGGTGCACACATCGAGCATGAGTCTTAGCTATAATAACTATGTCAAGAGTCTAGCTCGTAGCCGGGTGGTGGCGGCGCACGCCTTTAATCCCAGCACTTGGGAGGCAGAGGCAGATGGATTTCTGAGTTTGAGGCCAGCCTGGTCTACAGAGTGAGTTCCAGGACAGCCAGGACTACACAGAGAAACCCTGTCTTGAAAAACCAAAAAAAAAAAAAAAAAAAAGTCTAGCTCTGGGCCAGATGACTAATTCTCTGTGCCTGACTATTCACCTAAAAGATGGAGAACTCCCCACAGTATGAGGGTTGTCTGTGTTAGGTGTAGTGTCCAACTCTTACCTGCAGACATGTAGGAGAGACTTGCTACCATGCTGCCAATGCTGCCTCCGTCATCCTCACCACGTCACCTGACCTCGAGGTCCCTGACAGACTTTCTGTTCTATAGCGAGCACCTGGCTGGGCTTGGGGTTACAGTCCAGTCGGCTATCAAGACAGCTCTGTATGACTTCTGGTCCCCTTTCACACGCTAGTGTTCTAGTTGTGGATAGAGTTTGTGGTCGCCTTGCAGATACCTCTCAGAGCATATATAATAAGAAGGCCGTTGTCTAAGGTACAGAAGGGCAACTTTCTTTTCAAAATTAATTTATGTATTTCATGTGTATGGCTGTTTTGTCTGTGTGTATGTCTATGCACACACCATGCCTGGTGCCAAGAGGTCAGAAAGATGCACAGACCAACTGGGACTGCAGTCACAGACAGCAGCCAGACACTGCATGGGTGCTGGGAACTGGCCCTGGGTCCTCAAGAAGAGCAAACAGTACCTTGACGACGGAGCCATCTCGACGGCCTGGGCATTCTGTTTCTGTATCTGTTCCCAGAGCAGAGCCAGGGTCTGCAGACAGCAGCCCAAGCCCAGTGCACAAGCCCAGCCTTGCCTTTCTCTGCCTCTAGAAGCCCCGGCCTCAGCACTCAGTGACTCCTTACCGAATGATGGTTGGACAGTGGCAGGCCTTTCTCCACACTCGGGGGCACGTCATACACATCCAACAACGGGTCTCGGCCATTGGGGCCTTTGACTGCCATAGGGGGTGTGTCATATACCTGGGGGGGCACAAAAGCAGATACAGTGACACAACTGTCAGGGACACCTGGTCTAGGGGAAGAGTGGAATCCCCAGAACCTAGAAACCTACCTTAGGAACCTAGGTTGTGCTACCTAGGCCTTGGCTAAGCTGAGAAAATGCAGTTCCCAGAGCAAGGCCCAGTCGCTGCCCTCTCCCATGCCTCTGGTCCCCAAAACTCACCTCCTGGCCATACTGGTTGGGAAGCAGTCCTCGAACAGGGGGCACGTCATAGATGTCCTGGGGACCTGGAGCTAGCAGGTGCCGTGGGGTGTCATACTCGTCCTGCTCTGCCTGGGAGGCCTCATACACATAGCCTTGTCCTACCCGCGTAGGAACCACCACCTGGGGACAAATGACAGCTGTGCCACTGGCCCTATGACCCACCCACAGGTCCTCAGGGGAGTCCCTTGAGAGGTGGGTGAGACACACAAAGTCACACATCTGCACAGCTGGGCCTGGAGGCCCTGCTTCTCATTCCCTGGGTACTTTACTCCTCTTCTGGAGTGGAATGCAGTGTTTGTGAATAATGAGACCTCTAGGTTTTGTTTAGAGCTCCTTGGTTCTGGGCCATGAAACAGGAAGTCTCTACAGTTGGATAACAGAATAGGGTACAATTACGGTTATACACAGTTGACAAGATGGAATAGGAAGGGTATGAAGGCTTGGCTCCAGAGGCAATGCCAGTGGGCACTGGGCAGCCTGCACTGGAGTCCAGAGCACAGCAGGACCCCATGTAAGGGCTCCTGTGTTATACCTGTTGATACCTCTTAGCTGCCCTGCCTCAGAAAGTTCTGCTCAGCAAGAGAATACCTAATCACCATCACCTCTAGGCTCTGGAGGCAAAGAACACTACCTGGAATTGCAGCAAGCAACCTTCCCTTTCTCACAGCATAACTTAGAGGGACTCTTGAGCACAATGACCTCAGGGTTAAAAGGCATACAGGGCTAGACTATACAGTCAGCTACATGGCAAAGGCATTCTAAGTAGGACCACACCCTATGCTCTCTGTACCCATAACCACACCCACAGCTGCCTTGCCCACCTGAAAGCGTAAGCCCTCAGTGGGAATTACTGGTCAGAGACCCAGCTGCTTCCTCCCCAGGGCCTTGACCCTGGATCCATGGCAGTGGGGCATAGCAGAGCTATAGCTCTGTAGGGAGAAGAAGCAGGGTCAGGAGGTATGCTCTGTGGTCACACACTAACCCCAGACCACGCTGTCCGCTGACGGCAGCACTCAGCCTGGTAGGGATGGAAGTGGGCCAGGCAGCCTCCCCTCCACAAGATTCTCCAGCCAGGCTCAGGGTAACCTCCCCCATGGGGCTCCCTGCTCAGCCTTCTCCACAGAAAGGCCTTTTGTTTTCTAATCAAAGGGGATGTCTGGGACAGGGTTGACCAGGGCCTCCACACACATACCCTGCCTCCTTCGGGCTCAACATCCTAGACTCCAACTGAAGCTTCAGCAGACACACCAGTGCCATCTCCCCAGTCCCAGTCCCAGTCAGTCCCCCAGGACAGGGCACTCAGCAGACGCAGACCTGACAACCTCCCAGACAGTACATCTGAGCTAGGCAGTTGACATTCAGGCCAGCTGGGCTTCTTTCTGGGCTCCCTCTAGCAGACAGCCTGGCAGGCTGGTGTGTGCCACTGTAGCAGCTTCAGGGTCTCTTCTGTGGGGTGTCCCCAGCCACCAATAAGAGGGCCTGGGGGCGGAGTTGCAGCTGCCTCTCCAGACTCATCTCCCTGCTCAGGCCCCAGACTTGAGTCCCCTCCAGGGTTATTTTTAGATGTTGGAACCTGCCCATGGCAGAGCAGACCGGGGCTGGAGGGACGTGGCAGGTTAGAGAAGCCTGTGGCAAGGTCTGAGGCTTCTCTAGGCCCAAAGCTTCCTAGGTGGGAATTCAAACCCTAAAGGGGCAGACAGTGTAGCTCTCGGACAGAGGCAAGCCAGGCCTCAGTATGGAGAGCGGCGCACCCTTGCCTTGTTAGCCCCCATCCTGGGCCTCGTGTAGATGGGGCTGCAAGCACAGGCCGGAGGATCTCACTCCACCCCCTCTACCCCCCCCACCCCCCACCCCCCACTCCCGTGGTTAGGCCTAACGTTAAATGGAGATCCTATTCCTACACTCGCATCAGGTGACAGTAAGCAGCTATGTTGGCTAGCAAATGTTTTTCTGTTAGGAATTTTCTGTTAGCAAATGTTTCTCTATTGCTCAAGAGAATGCAGGGAAAAAGAGAAGCTGATTAGGGAAATGGATTCATCAGAGAGCTACTGAGTCCTGCTAATCACAGGCTACACTGCTCTGCACCTGATGCCCCATTAGCAGGTCCTGGAGGGAGACAGAGACAGACAGACAGGCATGTTAGGCTGAGCTGGAGAGTTGTTTTTCTTTCTAGCCTATACCTCTCCACAAGTTTGAAGGAGAAGGGAGACCAAACCCAGAAGCACAGCCCAGCCTGTCAGTTCTAAATGGGGATGAACCCTCCAGAGCAGCCCTGGCTCTGCAGGGACCAAGGCAGGAACCCGAGCAGCAGGAGTCAGCAGGAGGAACAAAGACTAGAGTCTAGCTCGGCTGTTCATTCTGTCGGGGGCCACACCCCTGCAGACAGCTTGGCTGCTTATCTTTCCCACTGCAAAATGGACAACATCTCACCAGCCTGCGCCAGCTGCTGGCTTGGTTGCTCACAGTCTATCCTCCTCCCACAGACAAGTTGCCTATCCTCCCAGGACTGGAGTGCCACAGGAATGTCCTGGGGTGACAGGGGCCTACCTGGCCGAGCAACCATCGCCTCTGCTGACCAGAAGTGCTACTTCCCAGACAAACACACCTTAGCTTACCCGTGTTTCTCTCCCCTGACCCAGGAACGCTCCTTCAGAAGCCGCCTTGCACAGACAGCCGCCCTCCCTGCTGGGGTCCCACCTGTATGTCTAGAGCTTCTGCCCCTCTGCCCTTGGTGCCCGTGCCTGGCCAGAGGCCCCTGGGCACTCCGGACCTTGCCTTCTCTGCCTACACAGCAGATGGCCACTCTTCCGGGGCAAGCTCTCCTGGCCCCATCCTTGTCACTCCCACAGGTAACACACGTTTGGCACTGTCCCCTCAGTCCCTGGTACAAGGGGTCATAGTTTCACAGACATCACAGGTTTTTGAAAGTAAGACCTGAAGATGTAGGCACAGATGTGCACATTAGGTGTTTGCTGCTATGCTCTTTGTAATAAAATCAAGCTACGAGCTGGGCGGTGGTGGCGCACGCCTGTAATCCCAGTACTTGGGAGGCAGAGGCAGGTGGAGTTTGAGGCCGGTCTGGTCTACAGAGTGAGTTCCAGGACAGCCAGGACTATACAGAGAAACCCTGTCTCGGGGGGCAGGGGGGGGTGGGGACCAAAAACAAAAAAAAAATCAAGCTACATGATTTATGAAGAGAGAGGACATAAATTTAAAGAGAAGAGAAGAGAAGAGAAGAGAAGAGAAGAGAAGAGAAGAGAAGCGAAGCGTAGCCAAGTGGTGGTAGTTCATGCCTTTGCAGAGGCAAGTGGATCTCCATGATCTCCATGTTTGAGGCTGGCCTGGTCTACAGAGTCAGTTCCAGGACAGCCAGGGCTACAGTGAAACCCACCCTGTCTTGAACAATCAAATGAAGCAAAAAAGTATTTACATGCACTGTAAAAGACAAACAGAAGATGCTAGACAAACTGTGCTAGCGGTTCTCAGTGACTGTCCCAAGTCAGGATGATCTCTAGAGTTTCTCACACATCATATACTTTCTATGGCAGATGAGCATTGCTTTCATGTTCATAAAAGCAGATGCAATGGTGCTGAGCCCGGGAAAGACCAACCTTCTTAGGAATGGGCACAGGGCTTCCCTCCTAGGCTGTGGGTTGGGTCAGAGTCTCAGGAACACTGGCCTGGATGGCTCCACAAAAGGCAGGCAAAGTCATAGCTAGCGAGCCTCTGGGTGAGTGAGGGCAGGCTTCTTCCAGTCCAGAGGAACAGCTGACCCAAGCTTTACTGCAGGGCAGGTGAGGAACTGACTGGGGACGAGTATGATGGCTGTGCACATGAGTTTGTGTGTGGGGAGGATGAACCTTGGCCTGTTTCAAGGCTCACTGGACACAGGATACGCCCACCCCCCTCCCCCGAGGGCCTGGATTTGATGGTAGGCTTCTATTACCTGCTCTTCTTTGGTCAAGTGACTAGAGAGGCAGACTGTGCACTAAATGGTCAGGCCTGTAGGCCAGGGTTCAAGAAATCTCATCCTCTGCAGACCTGCTCAGGCCACCTAGATGCCAAGCTTCTCTGTGGGCAGGCATGGGGTGACACTACCTGCTTTCTAGCTTGGCCCTCAGTGGCTTTGAAGACAAAGGCTTGTGCCATGGCTGAGCAAGCACAAGGCCAATGTCTCAGCAGACACAGGTGGCTCTGGACTAGACATTATCAGAACACGAAACTGGCTTAGTCTAGGTCGTGCTGTTCTCCTACGGGCTGCTGTGCCCACCACAGGTAGCTCTCTCCACCAGAGCTTCTGTGGCACCTGTCTAGCTGTTAAGACCTTCTAGGGAACAGCAGATGGAGATAGAGAGGAGATCCAGGGAGCTGAGAGAGGCAACTCTATCCTCAACATCTGGAGGACAGGCCTAGTAATTCCATTCCCTAGTTTTTTTTGAGACTGGGTCTTCAGTATGTAGTGCTGGCTGTTCTAGAACTCACTATGTAGACCAGGTTGGCCTCAAACTCAGAGATCAATCTACCCCTGCCTCCTATGTGCTGGAACTAAAGGAGTGTGCCGCCACGGCCCAGCTCCATTGCCTAGTTCTTACAGGAACTAGGAAAAGTGTTACTAGGAAAACAAGCCAAATGAGCATGAGGAAAAGTGGCTCCTGATTCAGTGTGACGTCAGAGATCTCTCTATTTCAGTCCTGCCTATTCCATGAGCAGAGAGAGAGAGAAAGAACCAGGGGAGAAACTGAGGACCCAGACATAACCTAGAGCCCAGAGGTCCTGCCTCAGGGAGATGGAATTGTTCTGTGGAGCAAGAGACAACTAGATGTGCTAGGTCTCAACTCAGCAGACAACTCCTGAAGGACAAAGTAGCCCGGAAGGCCAGGGTTGGGTTGGAGTTGGGAGTGCGGTGCAAATCCTTCAGTAGCATGACCCTTTTTTCTTAGGGAAGTCTCTTTAAGTGACATACACGGACAGGGCTCACACCTCACCTCCCAGGCAGCTGGGCGGACAAAGATAACTGAAGCTCCTTAGGAAGTAGGCTGTCTCTTTGGTCCCAGCCTGCTGCCTCGAGATGCAATTTCCAAGAGGAGCTGCTCTGCTCTTCTCAGCTCTCCCTCTGCTGTGGTGCTAAGCCAGACAATGGCCTTTCCCTGGCCCACCCTCCGGTTTACACCAGAGTAAAGTGGCCACAGTGTGAGCTGGGGCAGGCTCCTCCTCCCCGAGCTCTTCACTTTCCACTCAGGCCCAGAGCTTGCTGCTCTGGCCTTTCCTGGAACACAGGACACTTCTCTACACCTCTAGACCTGTCTGTCACAGGTGTCTAGCCTGTAGGTAACATTCTCCAACTCAGGGCAGCCTGCTCAAGACTTCCTCATCCTCTACAGCCACCTCGATGTCCCTTACTCACCCAGATAAATGGGTACATTTATCCAGCTAGCTCCCTCCTTGACCTCAGACCACATACATAATGATACTGGAGTATGGGCACTGTGGTGCCCAGGGCCCTAGGCTAACCCCATGGGGTTTCACAGCTGTGCCAAGTTGGCCTTACCTTTGCTGGTGGCTTCGTTCCTTCCCAGCTGCGGGTGTCCAAAGATGGAGGGACTTGGTAGATGTCATGCCCTATGCCAGCGGAAGGTGGCACCTGGTAAATGTCCTGGGCTGGACTTCCAGGCCCTGGGGGCACCTGGTAAAGGTCTGTGGCTGGGCTGGGAAATGAGTGATGAGGTGTTTGTTTTGAGAATGTGGATGTCTGTTTGGCTGGGGGTGACTGGAACTGTGGGCTGGGCCCAGGGGCTTGGTAGAGACCTTGCTGAGTCTTGCTGGGAGTGGGTACCAGGTACACATTGTCAGACTGGGGCTGGTATGCAGTGGGGAGCATGGGACTGTACTGGGAGGCCGGAGGTACCGGAGCATGGACGCCTTGGGGGAGGCTGGGCTGGGCTTGGGGTGGGGTGGCAGGTGGGCCTGGTCCAGGCCCTGCTGGCTTCTTGTCGTACATGCCAACTAGAATCTTGAGGCGGTTACCAGGCACAATGCCCTGGCGCCCATGCAGTGAGCAGAGCCACCAGCCATCCAGGCCCTGAGTGTCCCGCTCGAGCACTGTCATGATGTCACCCTTTCGGAAGGAGAGCTCATCCGGGGATTCAGCTACGTTGTCATAGAGGGCTTTGGCCAGCACGTTCTGGGGAGAGAAGACATGGGTGGACATGAAGTAGGAGGCTGGGCACAGGCCTCACCCAGCTCCACCCACTCCAGAGTTAGGAGGCACCAGCTGTGGCTTTCAAAAGAGGCATCTGACAGTAGCAGGGGCCTTTGCTCTGTCCAGCAGGAGCGAAGTGGAACTGCCCCCAGGGTATCTTTCAGCTGGGGGTGGGGGTGGGGGTGGGGGTGGGGGCGCTCCAGTGCTCTATGGCAGCACCTGTGTCAGCGCTTCCTGCTATAGCAGAGGAGCTGACTTTGGTTTCCAGCATTAATAATGGATGACTCACAGCCCAGGTCCAGGGGGAGCCAAAGCCCTCTTCTGGATTCTGTAGGCGCCTATACTCATGTATGTGTGCAGGCACATCGTACACACCACACTTTTTTTTTTTAAATAAAATAAAAATTTTAAAATATTCCTGAAGTCTGAAGTCATGTGACAGTCTATGCCAAATAAGGATATGGCTATTCAGTCACTAGGTTACCAATGAACAGTTTCAGTACAGTCATGAAACAAACTGACAAAAAAGTTTCTTTTCTTTTTCCTTTTCCCTTTCTTCCTTCCTTTCTTGGTTTTTCGAAAGAGTTTCTCTGTATAGCACTGGCTATCCTAGAACTCGCTCTGTAGACCAGGCTGGCCTCAAACTCACAGAGATCCACCTGCCTCTGCCTCCGGAGTGCTGGGATTAAAGTTGTGTGCCACCAATGCCCAGCAATCATAGTTTTTTAAGATTAAAACACTGGGTAATCCCAGCACTTGGGAGGCAGAGGCAGGCGGATTTCTGTGAGTTCCAGGCCAGCCTGGTCTACAGAGTGAGTTCCAGGACAGCCAGGGCTACACAGAGAAACCCTGTCTCAAAAAACAAAAAACAAAAAACAAAAAACAAAAAAACAACAACAACAACAAAAAAAAAAAAAAGGAAGAAAAAAAAAAGATTAAAACACTGGGGATTTAAAAAAAAAAAAAAAAAAGAGGAACATTATCTTAAGTTCATCTACCAAAAAGTCAGGAGAAACTTAATGCATCTCTTAAGCTGAGAAGTAAGGTGTTCTTCCCACTCTAGCACCAAGGTTCAGACCTCTCTCTATATCTAGGACATTGCAGTTCTTCCAAAGGAAGAAAATGCTGGGTGGGGGAGGAACACACACATCACAGGAAACAAACGGTCATTGTGCAGACACATGATTATCTTCTTAAAGAATCTGCAATTGAGCCCAGCGGTGGTGGCGCACACCTGTGAGCCCAGCACTTGGGAGGCAGAGGCAGATGGATTTCTGAGTTCGAGGCCAGCCTGGTCTACAGAGTGAGTAGCCAGTGCTACACGGAGAAACCCTGTCTCGAAAATACCAAAAACAAACCAAAACAAACAAGAATCAGCAATTGGTGAAAACATCACATCAAGCCAGAACAACAGAAGCCATCTGCTTACCACACACACCTTGTACAAGACTGGAGAGGACAAAATGTTTTTACTCAAGTAAAAACCTGAGCAAAAGGAAAAACTGCAGCCAGTGGTGTAGCGTGAGGTCCTTATCTCACATTCTCTTAGGACAGCGGCCTGCCCATCATTGATGGTTCCATTTCCCATGCTTTAGTTACCCATGGTCAACCATGGCCCAAAAATATTAAATAAAAAATTCCAGAAATTAAAAAAAAAATCCAGAAATAGGCAATTCTTTTTTTAAAAAAAGATTTATTTATTATGTATACAATGTTCTGTCTGCACATATGTCTACACACCAGAAGAGAGTACCAGATCTCATTATAGATGGTTGTGAGCAACCATGTAGTTGCTAGAATTTTAACTCAGAACCTCTGGAGGAGCAGTCAGTGCTCTTAACCTCTAAGCCATCTCTCCAGCCCAGACATAGGCAATTCTAAGAAGCATAAAGAAACCTCTTGGTCGGGTAGTGGTGGTGCACACCTGTAATCCCAGCACTCTGGGAGGCAGAGGCACGTGGATTTCTGAGTTCGAGGCCAGCCTGGTCTACAGAGTGAGCTCCAGGACATCCAGGGCTATACAGAGAAACCCTGTCTTGAAAAAAACCAAATCTCCCCCCCCCCCCAAAAAAAAAAAGAAACCTCTTGCTATTCTGCTCCAGCAGCCTGGGACCAGCACATCCATTCTGCAGTGATTCTTGCTTGCTAGTTACTTGGTAGCTATCTGGGGTCAGACCTATTCAGCTACTAAATTCAAGAAAGCCCTATTGCAATGTTCCTAAAGCACACAAGCAGTAACTCTTATCTAATTCAAATTTGCCAGAGAGAAGCTATAAAGGTGCTTCTGTTAAGTGAAAAGGTTAAAGTTACTAATTTATAGTTTTAGAGGGACCAATAACTCAACTTTTATAATAATACATTACAAATTGTTCTATTATTGTTATTCATCTCTTACCAAACCACATTTATAAGTTAAACTATTATAGACAAAAGCCAGGCATGGCAGTGCACTCCTTTAATCCCAGCACTTGGGGGAGGGCAAAGGCAGGTAGAGCTCTGTGAGTCTGAGGCCAGCCTGGTCTACACAGTGAATTCCAGGACAACCAGGGGATACGAGGTAAGACCTTGTCTCAGACAAAACAAACAAACAAACCAAAAACAAAAACAAACAAACAAAAAAAAAACAAAGAAAAACCTATTATAAACAAATACATACTGGAAAAAATATAGTATACAGAATGCTTAATACTAATAGATTTTGAGGCATTCTTTGGGAGTCTTGAAATGCACTCATGACCGAGCAGAGAATAATGTAAACTCAGATAACTTAATAGAGCATTATAATAATTCATAATAAATTATTATGCCATAGGGCTTTTAAATTTTATTTTTGAGGAATTCTTTTAGAATGAAAAGGAAGAATAGAGGTCAATATATGAACAAGCCACTTCTAAAAGGCACAGGCACTCTTTTCTAGCTATGAGGACAACTCTAAGCAGGGGTGGGGCAGGACAAAGGCTGGGAAGCAATGGGGAAAAGCTAAGACCCTACAGCAGGCGAATGTAGGAAATTCACTGTAGGAAGGCAGCCAGTGTGGACCTGACCTGGCACCACGGACTACCAATCAGGAATCAAATACAAAAGGCCTAGTGCTGGACAAGAAAAGTTAGGAGGAAGCTGGAGGAGGTCATACAATCAAACAGGAAAAGACAAGACCAAGAGAAAACCTACAATATACAGAGAGGTCATCCAAGGGAAATCAAAGACCAAGACCTGCTGATAGGTACCAGTTCCATCAAGTACAGACACAGGGGGATCGGGTCACAGGGTCCTTCGGGTGTTTATGGTGTTTAAGGAGGGGAGCAATGAGGAGGTTGAGGTGGGTCAGCCCTGCCCTCTTGAGTAAGAGTAACAATTATCCAGGAGCAGATTCCAGACACACTGCTACTATGAGTGCTTCTGGGGCGTGAGGAAGATGCAACAGGAAAAACAGAGGCATTAGGCAAAGGAAGAGCAGCACCCACCACCTTTACTGGAGCTCTCGTCAACTATCACAGCTATAAGAAATGGGTCCTATGATGGCCTTTCTATAATGGGGAAGACACTCCCAAAGTGCACTTCACGTGGCCCAGGAGCTAAGTAGCCTGTGATGGGGCTATGTGACTTGAAGCAGAAGGACAACAGGACAGTGGACAGGGAAGAAGGCACAAGCCCGAGTGGGAAGCTTTAACCCTCTGTAACCTGAGCAACCCTGCACTTACTGCCTCCATCCCAGGAGCTGGCCTTAGAGATGACAGAGCGCAGGAGGAAGGCAGGTCTGGGTGTGGCTAGGACATCTGTCCTCTGAGAGGATCAGAAGACTGTCTCAGCGGGGCTGACTAGACCCCCATTGGGCACTCAAGAAGGGCAGCTGTACCCCTCTGGCCTCCACGTGAACATTAACTATGGGTGACCTACAAGGTCCCTCCTAAGTTTCCTGGGCTCTTGGCTACTTGCTGTGTGGCCTTGACTACTTAGACCCAAGAAGTAAAACCATCCTGGGGCCAGGCTAGTGGTATACAACCGCAATCAAACCAAAGCTAAACCAACAACAACCAGCATCCTACGGACCTCAGCTCCTTCATGGAATCAATTAGGAGCTGGAATTCCAGGCAGCAGGAAGGGCCATGCCGCTGGGACAAAAACCCAAAGTGGGAGTCCAGGCTCTGAAGCAGAATTGTCCCAGAGGGCTCCCTCTAATTATCTCTCAGGCCTGCCACTGTGACAGGTAAGGAGCCAACTGGAATTCATTATGTAGACCAGGCGGGCATAAGAGTAAATAAGAGAATTCCAGTACTTCAGCATTCAGGAAGCCCAGGCAGGAGGACTAAGTTTCAGGTTACTTTAGTCTATAGTGATATCCCCACCCCCCCAAAAAACCCCGGCCATAATAAAACATCATTTGAAATTTTAAAATGAGGTGTCAGATACCACTGAAAATACTCAAGACAATGGGGGTAGATATGCTCTCTTCTTGTTTACAGAATTTTCCAACTTGTATTTGATAAGTATTCCTTATTTTGAAGTTGAAAAAAGTATGTTTGAGGAGGAAATCAATCAAAATTAAATAGGTATGAAACTGTCATTTAAAAGTACTATCATTCTAAATACAATTTTTTTAAAGGAAAGGAAAAAAAATACTTATCCAGAAAAAAAAATAATGGACCACCTCCCAGGTTCCAGGTCAGGCTGGAGCAGAGGCAGACAGACAGCTAGTGTGTTCAGAGACCACAGTCTGATGCAGGCCTGGGTGGGAATTACCTTACAGCCTACCAGGCTCAGAGGCCCCATCCCCAAGCTGCAGACAAGAAAAACCAATTTCCCAAATATGGTCTGAAGCCTGCCTCCGGGAATCACCAGGCCCACCCTCACTCAGTGACCCCAGAACACCAAGCTGCCTGGCTGGGTCCCCCTGGCCCCAGCCCTGGTGACCACAGGAAGTGCCAGCAGAGTGAGTCACAGGGAAATTCCCCCCAGCCAAGTCAAAGGCGGGTGGAAGTGTAGACAGAAGGGCCCCACTACTGAGTCCCCTCACCTCTATGACTGCTGTCCAGGCTCATCAAGAGGCCCCACTGGGTGGGCCTGGAAACACCAAGAGAGAGAGTGAAAGCATGAAGACTAAAAGGGTCTGCTGAGGAAAAGGTTCAGTGACAAACCATGCAAGAAAGAAACTGCCCAGTCCAGGGGAGGCGCTCGGGCTTCCAGCCTCCCAGAGCTTGTCTGTCTGTCTGTCTGTCTGTCTCTCTCTCTCTCTCTCTCTCTCTCTCTCTCTCTCTCTCCCTCCCTCCCTCCCTCCTTCCCTCCCTCCCTCTCTCTCTCTTTCCCTCCCTCCCTCTCTCTCCCTACCTACAGCACAAGCTCACTGAATGCCTGCCAAGCACGCCTTGGCCAAGTAGGGCTGTAACTAACTGTACAGTCAAAGGCAGCTGGAGCCAGGGAAGCACCTCATGGACTGGGCACGTGGCATCAAGAGCCTGGCACCAAGGGTTCCTCTACTTGTGTCAGCTGGTGTGCGCTGGCCCAGAGCCCTTGCAGCAGACTGTCTCCTGCCCAACCCAAGTCCTAAGCACTGCCAGTGTCTGACCTATCGACTTTTTAGCTGGCCAAGCAAAGGGCTTTCAGCCTCTCTGCCTCCCCAGTTAGTTACTATTCAAGGTCACATTGCTCCTTCCCTCTCTCACATCACTAGGCGACAGACCAGGTCTAGCTCTCACTCCCACAGATATGTGACCTTGGGTAAGTCCCTTCTCCCCTAAACAACCAGACTGTTGAAGCTAAGATGACAGCTGGTTTCAGAGGATTGTACTTTTGTTTAACAACATTACCCTGGTTCCTGCTCTTGCCAAACTCCTAAAGCACTGGTTCTCAACCTGTGGCTCACAATCTCTTTGGGGTGGTTGCATATCAGACAGCTTGAGGATTAGATATTTACATTACAATACATAACAGTAGCAAAACTACACTTACAAAGTAGCAACAAAATAATTTTATGGTTGGGAGTCACAACATGAGGAACTGTGTTAAAGGGTCGTGGCATTCAGAAAGTTGAGAATCACTCCTATATTCTTGAAGTCAGGTCAGCACAAAGCTTACCACTGCAGTAGGGCGGAAAGACATCCAGCAATAATTTGCCATGTCTAGGACTGCAGCTCAGTGCCTAGTTTATGTGAAGCTCATAAAATTAATAATTTGCCAAGATGGGGGGGGGGTGCCAGAAATAAAGAAGGACAAGACCTTTGCATATATATGACTTTCGGGTTTTTTTTTCCCCCTTCCCGAGACAGGGTTTCTCTGTGTAGCCCTGGCTGTCTTGGAGCTCACTCTACAGACCAGGCTGGCCTTGAACTCAGAAATCCGCCTGCCTCTGCTTTCCAGAGTGCTGGGATTACAGGTGTGCGCCACCACTGCCTGGCTTATATATGACTTTCAAAGGAAGTAATACTGTAGTGACTTAACTGGCTAAGCACAACCACACAGAGACTTGTGACTCCAGAATGGCAGGGGCTGACTGCTCTAGGACTCCACGGATTATCCCTCTACCATCCCAGGACAATAAATGCCATCCGAACAGTGGCTTTCCACAGCCAAATAAGCCCGGATGGGTAAGAGTCACAGCAGCCTAAGCATTCCTGCTGCGGCCAATCTTCTAGGCCCTAGCAGCCTGCCACAGGGCTCTGTTTTTGGAAAATCACAGGGATTCTGTGTCATGACTGAAGTTGGAAAGATAGTCAGCTTCCTACGCCCTGTTTCCCAGTCTCCGTCAGCTGGACAGTTGTATGGCCTATGATATGCTATATATGTTATGTTCCAAACCCACAATGGGTACAACCAGGACTCTAAGGGATACAGAACCAGGTTACACTGATCTCTCTAGATCAGTGGTTCTCAACCTGTGGGCTGCAAACCCTCTGTCAAACCCTATTTCCAAAAAAACAATTTACATTACGATTTATAACAATAGCAAATTGTTTGGGGGTCACTACGACATGATGAAACTGTATTAACATGTCACAGCATTAGGAAGGTTGATGTTGCCATGATGTTACAGAGACACCATGAAGGCTGCTTGCTGCCTGACTTGCCAATCTCTAGCCACCTCACTCTGGGAACCTTCTGATGCATCCTTCACCTACAGGACCCAGTCAGACATCAACCCCTCTCCTCCTTCAGGAAGGCCAATGTCTATCTTAAGACACCCACTTCCCCTTATATACGGCCATTTCTCGTTCCTAACACAAGCATGGGAGGCACAAGTCTGTCCTCAGCAGAACCCTGGGTGCTAGAGCAGCAGGCTTGTCCATGGAAGGTGCCACAGCAAGGGCCTGCTGTGAGAAGAGCCAAGAGAAACCCTCAGCCTGTAGCCAGTGCTCCCCATTCCACACTCATCCTAGAGAGCTGCCCCACAGGTACCATCTAGTTGCAAATGACTCTAATTGTACCTGGGGCTGGTGAAAGCTTCAGACCCAGCAGGGTTCCAGCTAACTTTGCAAAGAAGAGCAGAGAGAGGCCGAGCAGCAGCGGTAATTCTTAGCTCCAGCTGCCTTGGGGGAGTCCTGAAGTGTTGTGAGATTTCCCAAGCCAGCAATAGGGCAGGGTACAAGCTTGGAGTACTAAGAAAAGACACTACAGTTTCCTCTCCACAGAGCTTTCAAGCAGTGCCAGCCTGAGCCCACTAACCAAAGGACCCTCTGCAGGCATGCCTAGTTCCACGACTGGCTCATATTTATTTATACAGCAAATCGTGTTCTCCGTGGCCCTAAACCAGCTCAAGGTGGGAATGAGGGGAATTGGAAAAGGAACTGGGCAACATGATACAACTGATAGGTTCCTAAGGACAAGAACAGTGAATTTAGCCGGGCAGTGGTGGCGCATGCCTTTAATCCCAGCACTTGGGAGGCAGAGACAGGCGGATTTCTGAGTTCGAAGCCAGCCTGAGTTCCAGAGAAAGTTCCAGGACAGCTAGGACTACAGAGAAACCCTGTCTCAAAAAACTGAAGGAAAAAAACCATAAAAAACAGTGAATTTATCCTAGGCTAAGCTCCTTCCTCCCATGATCATCTCACTAAATCTTCAAAACGACCCAGTCACTCAGCTTTATGTCTATCTTGCCCAAAGGAAATTGGAAGTTCAGAATGGGTACACCTGTCTCACCCAGGTTCACAGAGACAAGACAGGTTTACAGAGGCAGGTCTAGGGTTCTGAGATACAAGTGGAATTGAAGATTTTGTGGAAATGTCGAGCTTCACAGAATCCAGAGTGTTAGTGGCACAAACCTTTCTTACCCTGCTTAGTCCCACCCCCCAAAGCATACACACAGGCACCCACCCAAAGCACAGAGCCTCACACACAGCAGGCACTAAAGAAACACTGGTTCCCTTCATACTCAGAACCACTGCAAATGTGAGCCAAGTTTATTTCTGGGATATTCTGTTTGTTTGTCCCAAAGAGCCCCGCTGTTGGTGGTGGCCAATGGCTATAGGCCCGGTGACTGTGTGCCCAACTGGCAGTCATACTCACCATTCCTCTTCACTCATGCCCAGGCACCCACCTGGAGCAACATGCAACCATAAGCTCACTGACTAGGGGCCTGGCAGCCCTCCTTGCCCCAGTCCAGGATCCAACGGAGCCCTGAGAGACGCTTCTTCCCTCCCTTCCCTGTCCTGTTGTCTGGGGAGGAATTCTAAGACAAACCAGGTTTGGCAGCGTCCTGCCCTAGCAGTCCCATAGACAACTGAGCAGCCAGTTCACGTCCCTGATACACTGATAAGGAACAGCAGTGTGAGAACTGGTCTCAAAATGGCCTGTGCACGAGCCCCACCTTCCAGAGCCAGCTCGAGGGAATCACAATTCCAGCTTTGCCTTCCTCAGGAGAGAATGTGCCAGGACACGGGCAGAGAGGCACAACAGGTGGCTCCCAGCTCAATGTCTGGTACCCCACAGCCAGGGCAAAGGTCTGGCTGTGAAACCCACCTGCACTGGGGGTGGCCATTGCCTGAGATTCACCCTCACACACAGATGCTGGCCTTGGCTCCAGTAGCAACAGCAAATGACTTTGTGTCTAAATCCAGCTACCGGAAGCAGGTTCCTGCTTCAACTCCTGCCACAGTGTCAGATACTGCCTTGGGGAGTCTGGGCAGAGGTGAAGAGGCATAAGGAATCCTCCTACTGAAGAATATGGCCTCTGCAAGCCCCCATCGCACCACATAGGGTGGGCTAACCACTGCTTCCTTCCCTGACCCTAGGATTCTAACGGAGGACTGGTGAAACTATCAGTGGGTGAGCTCTAGTTCACTTTGGTGATTTGCAAAAAAAGCCTTAGCAAAGCTCAGTGTTAAGACTGACCCTTCACTGTAAGGACAGCATAGGGCCCAGAATAAGGTAATCCTTATCCCTGACTGTCATCACAGCAGGATCCAGAGATCAGAGCAAAGGGACAGTAGGATCTTAGTTTACTCTCTTCAGGTCTTAAGGCCCCTGGAGCTTTGACACTACATCCTGAGCTGTAAATAACAGCCTGCAGTAGCTCTTAGTGTGGTTCATGGTATGAGTACCTCCTCACAGGAACTGTCCTCCTCCAGCACACAACACAAGCGCAAGCGTATCCCTTCCACTCCTACCTCTCCTACAAGGCCTGACCTTGTGCCTCACCTAGAGGTGGGAGGTTTTCACCAAGAAAAATATGGAGCCTTGACTCTTCTTAGAGCTCAGAGGACCAGACAAGAGTGCACAGACCCAGATGATGGTCTGAGACTACCCTCCACCCAGTGCATCTGCTGGAGAATGATAACCACCTACTTCCTACTCCCCAATATCAAGCCTGACTAACACTATCTCTTTCCAAAGCCCTTCCAGACTGAGAAGGTTGGGTTAGGGGGTGGGCAGAGGATAAAGCTGTCTGGGCTTGGGGAAAATTTGTGGTGGAGCCTCCTAAAAAAATGGATTCTATCAGAGAGCCACAGTACAGCCTGACACCTCAGCCCAGGCAAGGAGGAGGGAGCACAAATGGTACAGTACACAGAGACCATGCTGCTCCCGCTCTCTGCCTCAGTTTCTACACTTAAAACCTTACAACCAGGATGGGGAGCAGCCCTGGCCTCAAGGGTCTTTCTTGTGCAGACAGATCCCCTTCAGACACTGCCTTGGCCAGACCTAGGAAGGTCACACTGCACTCACTCTCCTGCTCAAGCACAACCACTAATGGCCAGAAGCTCCATTCTTCCTTCTCTGAGCAAAGGTGACTTCACAGGCACAGCCTAGGACTGCCTTACCCGGCCGTCTCCACCCAGTTTCCAATGGGTTCCTTCCTTGCTCAGGGCAAAGGGGAGGTGAGTACTGGTGCCAGGAGGGTGTGCCGGCAGTTACTTCCCAAGGGCTCCCTTCCCTAAGGCACCACCTGGCTTCTGGCTCCTGATCCTCTAGGCATCCACACCTGCTATTCTGGCCCGTCAGCCCTGGCCGGTCACCATCCAACTCTCCACCCGGAGAAAGGAGGGCGTGTCCCCTGGCCCAAGACAATCGGAAACTTTCTCACTTAGCAAGGAACGGACACATGGTCGTTATATATACGTGACCAAACACACAGCAAACCCTAGCTCGGGAGTGTCTCTCAGCCTAGACCTTTCTACAATCCAGAGTCGTGAAAATAAGCTGCCGCCGACACTGGGAACGACTCCCCAGATGTCCCCAGGTTCCGACTTATCACGGCTCACTGCCAGTTTGTAACCCTCGGTAAATCTCGGTTTCTCAGTCCCTCTGCGTACCGCCTCGGGCTTAGCCTCAGGCAACCCGGGCCGGTGGCCCGGCTGCCTGAGGACGTCAGGATCCAAAGGGCTGCGGTGAGCTTCACGCTGGCTACATGGGCTGCGGGGAATCGAAAGGCGGACCGAGGGAGGGACTCGGTTACGCGCCGAGTTGCTCCATAATTGTGCGGCTGGTACAATTCGCTCGGGCCCGCAGGGAACGTCCTCCTCCCCGCCCGCCCGGCCCCGAGTCCACACTCACCAGGGACTTCATGGTGCTCCCCGGCCAGAGGCCGCGCTGCCCGCGTACCGCCCGCCGCCCTGCCTCACGTCTCTGCCTCGGCCGCTCGCAGCCCGTCCACTTCGCTCCGCCCGCCCTGCTCCCGGCATGCCCAGCCGCGCTACCATTGGCCGCCGTGGTCCCCCCATGCAAATGAGCCGCCGAGGTGGGCGGGCCGAGCTGGCCACTGCCCGTTACGGACATCCCCGCCTCTCACGGCTGCGGGCCCGGCTAGCGAAGGTCCTTAGTAGACACCGCCCAGCCCCATCGCTCAGCTCCGGTGCAGCCCCTCCTTCCCTTCCAGATGCTGGCCTTGTGCCTTCCTTACCCAACAACACTGGAGTATTCACGCGTGTCCGCGGCATACGATTCAGATCTGAATTCCTACGCAAAATGGGGGGAGTACGCCCCAAAAGCAATTACTAAAAACAATAATAGTGTAAGACTATTGTAGACAGGCCTTAGTGTGTAAGGATCCCGGAGTGATGGTTTACATCTAAGATTCCAGTAATAGGGAGGCAAAAGCAGGAAGCCAGCCTGGGCGATAGGGTAAGATCCTGTCTCATAACAAAACAGACCCCAGGGTTGGCCAGCCCCAGTCTGACCTGCTGCTTTTCACTGGCAGCACCAACCACTACCACCTTGACTTTTGAGGATTCCAGCTGGTCCCCTGAAGCCCAGGGGAGTGAAGCTAGGACTAACTATGTCCACTCCATATATGCCTCTGGGCACTAAGCAAGGAACCAGAAGCCCGCCAACTCCTGCCCTAGGAGTGCCCCTCCACCTTTCCTGAGTCAGTCCTGTCCAGATATAAAACTCGTGCCCAGCAATCTTCCTGAGACCTGCCCAGCTTGTCTGTTTCGGCAATGTCCAAATGTGCGCGCTGAGACTGAGAGGAAGAAGCACCTGGGGAGAGCAGTGGACAGCCTCAGCCCTCCCTCCTCGGTGCTCACTCCTTGCTAGGTAACCAACTGTTCAGTGATGTCATCCCAAGCAGCAAAATGTGGGTGCCAGAGTCTCCGAGCACAGGCTGCTGGAGAAACAGGACCGAGCCTTATTTCAGAGCACACAGGACCCTGACTGCACACTCTCCAGCAGCTGCTGATGTGGGGAAGCGGTGAGCCAGACTGCACTTCATTTTAGCAGAGTTCTGAAGAAGAGTGGCTAACACACACATGCTCAGGCCAACCTCCACCTGACAGGCACCAGGCAGGCTTTTGCCCAAAGCTCCTTCATCAGGAGCTGGGCTACAGCAGACCAGAAAGCGCTCACCTCACGAGTCCTGTGAACATCTGGTCAGACCAGATTCCTGGGTCTTAACCCTCCTGAAAAGCTAGACATCTGCATTTCCCTGGGGCTCTGGCTTAAGAGCCAATGGCCAGAACTACCCCCAGTATAAGGGGGTAGGAGGCAAGGAGAAATGACCCGGTGTCTGGAACACTCCTGCTGGTCACCATACACTACTCTCTGTCTGTCTGTTTGTCTCTCTCTCTCTCTCTCCTACAATCCCCCTCTCCTCAAGCTACTCAGTGGCCCTAAACCAGTGGAAACATGTCCCACTTTGTGGGGGTTGAAGGGTCCATAACATGTCACTTAATTTCTACTTTGGAGGGGAGGAGCAAGACCTGGAGACCCAGGAGGTCTCTGCAGGATGGATAGGAACACAAAAGGCTAGGCTCAGAAGGGATAGCCTCTATTCCACCCCTGGCCAAGAGAAGGTACCACAGACAAGCAGTGACTAGCTAGGATCCTGGGAAAGGGAGATAGATCCTCTCTCAGAAGAGGGCTAGGGGTGAGAGTGCGGAGGTGGGGGAAGGGAACTGGCTCGGGCTCAGGCATTTCAAAAATTTGCTCCTTTTCCACTTAACTCCCCCCAAGCCTGTGAACCTAGGAATGGCATTTCCGCTTTGGAAACAAGACCCCAGGATTGACACCCCACTGTGCTAGGGGAGTACCCATTGGGGAGGAAGTACCCATAAGGGTGGTTGTGGTCGACAGGGATGCTACACACACACACACACACACACACACACACAGAGGTCTATGCTGGCCTGGACACACGTGCTCAGTGATTCGGTCCTCCATCCTCCACACCGACCCCACCTCCGTGATGCTGAGGGACTCATGGGTCTTCCTCTCATGCCCACAGCAGTTTTCCAACACACTTTACTGCTGGCCTCTTTACAGTGATGAGACTGACACAGTGCAGGGGTCCTTGTCTCATTGCACACAATCTGTGCCCAGGTGGGGCATGGTGGAGATACTACACCTTAACCCACACTGACTTCATTGCAGTGGAAAGGGAACTTAGGGACAAAGACACTCCAAAGCTGAAGACCTCTGCCACACTCAATCTGACTCCGGATGGACAGGGGTCTGAGACCCAAGAGACCACCTCTCTTCCATCTCCCCAACAAAAATAAAACAACAACAACAACAAGCCTGCACCCAGCACTGAGCCAGCACTCCCCAGAAGTTGAGCTCATGGATAAGGAGGGTGTAAAATAGGGCGGAACCTAAGTGGTTACTCCTGTGGGAAGAGCTAGCTTGAGAGCTGGCAGAGTGTCATCAATATTGGAAAGTCAAGTCACCTATAACCATGCCTGAACACACACAGGCACACATAGAGGCAGCACATGCACACATAAGCACACACTGGAACAAGCTCACATAAGTATAGCCACAAACATACAGCTGCAACAGACACAGAGAGTCGAGCATACACAGGCGTGTATGCACAGGGACTGCTCAGAGAGGGTGGTGCTGGAGAGAGACTGCAAACGTCTGGCCAGGCAACAGTTGCCACTCTCCAGGACAGGTGACAGTCATCCCAGGAGTGGCCTGGAGTCTCTTTGCCAGGTTAAGGATGAGTTTACAGGCTGCAGAGGGGCACCCCTATCCTCTGGGGTATGGAAGGGGCATTTGCACAGTAAGCACAGTAGCCACTCTCCTGCCTCCTACTGTTTGTCCTGGATCCCCGCTGAGTGTCGAGGGTTGGAGCTTTCTAGCCTTCTGAGCCTCAGAAGCAGCGCAGGCCCCACAGAAGAGCCAGTACCGCTTATGCTCGCCATGTTCACTGTAGCACTTACAACAGCAGAGGGGGAGGTCCAGGGGCAATGTCCAACTCTAGCGGAATGGCTGGACGAAGCAGCCCCAAGAAGACCTCGCAGGCACACAGAGAACCACTTCCAAAGAGCAAATCGCACAGAGGAATTTCAGCTTGTGACTAAGAAGAGTGAACAGAGCAGGCCTAAACTGACCAACACAAGATAAGACACACAGCCTCTCCCCTCCTGAAGCTTGGGCTGGACAGGTCAGCTGATGGCCAGCTCTGGGAGGGGCAGAGGGAAAGGATTTCCTGAGACCGGAGGTAAGCTTCGCAAGCCCCAGGGGCAGGAAGATGTGTTGTCCCTAAAGGGCCACAGGGGCTGTTCCTTCCTTCTGAGAGGACTACTCAGTGTCAAGCTCAAAACCTGGGCAAGGCTATAGGGACCCTAAGGACACAGCCTATCAGTCAACCCTCCCCACCCTGGGGACCAGGAGAGGGCAATGCCACCTCCCAGAGGCTCAGAGGGCAGTACCTCTGCCCCTTCACACAGGAAGTGGTAGGAGAGCTTACTTTGTAACTGCCCATTCAGCATTCTACGCACATCCCTAAAGCACCCCAGGTGACACCCCCGCCACCCCACCCCAAACAGCAGAGCACACACTCTTAGGAGCTCTTGTAAAGAGCGTGCCTGTACTCCACGGCTGGAAAGAGCAAGAGCATTCACTCTTCACTACAGCAGTGAACTGTAGAAAGGTGGGCAGGGCCTACAGCCTGGAGCCAGATTCTTCCTGGGTGGGTCCCCATGTCATCCTTTTGGCAAGTCCCTATGGACCTGGATGGATACAGAGGTAGGATGGAAGGCAATGCTACCTGCTATGAAGGGACAGAGCCCAGGGATGAGAGGGCTCCAAACAGACAGGCTTTCCAGGAAGCCCAGCCCCACCCCCACCCCCAGATCCTCTTTCTCCCTCCAGGTGTGGTCCTGGGACAAAGCAGGGGTAGGGGTGGGGCTGGGGCTGGGGCTGGGGGAGGGGGTGAGTGGGGCCGCCCTCTGTTCACGTTTTCCTGCAGCAGTGGCCCCTTCAGGGATGTGCTTATTTCAGACAGGACTTCCCTCCAGCAGACGCAGACAAGAGCGGGCTAGGCCTGAGGACCACTGCTTCATGTGTGGACCAGAGGCTGGGGCCCAGCGTGCCTGCCCTAGAAGCTGCTTCTGGATCTGGCTCGCCTCATCCCCTCAGCTTTAGGGAGGAGAGTAGCAGAAGAAACTTGTCAAGGGAGAGCAGGACTGGTCCCTATCCCTGGGGGCAACTCTGCTGCCAGTGGCTGCCCTGCTTCCGTTAGCTAGGCTGGTTGGGCAGGGACAGGGTGTGGTCAAGAGACCTCCAGAGCTGGGCCATCTGCTCTCCCTCTCCCATGGCAACCAGTAGTTCAGACCGAGAGGTGACTTCACATGCCATCTGCTACACGCCTTCAGCAGCTTCCACTGAGCACCCACGCCCACACCCACAGATACCCAGATGGGCAGAGACTGGACAGGGCTGTCAGCCATGGGGGCTGGAGTTACAGGGCCAGCGGGTCACAGTGCCTCCAGGGACTCCAGAGGGTATAAAAGCAGCTCCTCCATCGTTTAATACACACACACACACACACACACACACACACACACACACACACACAGTGGATCCCACATGAGCGCAGGGCCCATTTGTTTCTCTAGACTAAGCCTACACAAATGACACAGCTGTCTGTGGCACCTTCAGCTGGCCATTGCCCTTCAGGTGGTGGTCATGCACCTGAAGGTCATGCACCATACACTGGTAAGGACAACCATTACCAGCATCTGAGCCCACACTCAGGCACTGATATGGGTGCACACACAGCTGTACCAAGCAAGCACAGGGAGGGCACTGTGATGTGGCTCTGTGCCAGCATCCCATACCACCAGCCATACATCAAGTTCTACCCACTAGGAGCCAGGACCCATACCCTCTCTTGCACCACACCCACAAACACAAGTGCACACTACTAAATCTATTTCCCAGCCTTCCTTGCTCTCCCTCCTCCCTCTTCAGATGCTCAAAGGTTCCCCAAGTTCCCTCAAAACATCCCTTGAGGACTTGGGTGCAATTCTTCCTTGGCCGCAGCTGCCCCAGATCCATAGCTAATGCTGGAGGTGAGCAGGACTTCCCTCACACCAAACTGGGGGTGACTGGCTACGGCATCCACCTCTCTCAGCTGCGCACATGGTCTGAGCATCACATGCATGTCAAGTGCTGTGTTGTACTAGGACACTGCCATGGAGGGAGCCCCGCCTCTGAGAACTCACACTGGGGCTGTGGGAGGTGGGCATGAACTGCAATCACACCTGTCTGTGGTGACAAGAACTCAAGGAGGGTGGGAAAAGGTGGCAGGGGTAGGGAATTGTTTCATGTAAGGTATATGGGGGCCTCTCGAAGGAGGAGGCACTTGAGTAAAGGTGTGCACCTTTTGCTAAGGCTCATGATGCCAGTCAATCAATCAATAACAGTGAATACTGATGTAAAAAGTACAGGCAAGTGAGCAGCTTGGGAGTGAAGAGTAGACTAAGGGCCGAGGCGCTGCAGGAGGAGGCTCTTGGCAAGCTGGGACCAGCTCTGGCCTCTGGCTTCTTGGAGGGTCAGGTGTATCCTGGCTTTGGGCTCTCACAGTGGCTTATGAGTGGGAGTACCAAGCCGGAGTGGTTGAGGAGGGTGGGAAGAACCAGTCAGAATTCTTGTGCTCAGAATTGATCTTCTCTGCCATCAACTCTGGCAGAACTGATCAGCCAGATCTCTTGGGACAGGATGAGGCCCAAGGAAAATCACAGGTGACACACGCAACAGTTGAATGTTAACCTGTGACAACTGTGAGAGAACACAAACCCTTTTGGCCCCAATGGAGGGCTGTGAACAGGGAACACTGTGGTCTACACAGTCTCAGCAGATCATTTTGGTAGTTATGACTAGATATCAGACTTTCTAATACCAACAATATATCAGTGTTCTGATACTTTAAAATCCACATTAAACAAATAAGACAGCTTCCCATCAACCAGAGGATGGGCTAAATGCATTGTGGTATATTCATAATATCATTCGTATCATTCGGCAACCAAGAAGGCACAAGCCAGTTAGACGCCCATGTGAATGGCGATTTCTAAATTATTAGAAGCCAGAGCTAACATAGAGTGAAGAGGAACACCTAAGTCAGTGATAGAAACAGAGTGGGGGCTGCCTTCTGGGAGCCTCTGAGAACATTCTGAGGAGATAGTGACATTCCTTATCTTGATGGAGTTCTTCATCAGCCCAAACCTATTTACTGTACGTTTAGTACCTACCTGTGCATTTCATACCGTGGGAAAATCTACCTCAATATAAAAGTCTCAATGGACTAAAATGAAACAACGCCCAGAAGGACAGACAGTACTGCAGTACTTCGAAAGACCCCAGGGCAGGCATTATGATCTTAAGCCCACTGAGTCGCCCTTTTCGTAAGTTCCTCGCTACCTAGGAGACGGAGTACAGTGAGGTCTCTATGACACTCAGCCCAGGCTTCCTGGGACGACGCTCACCTTTCCTCATCTATTACAAACTCTGCAGGTTTTGATGATCTCACACTATTGTGCCTTCCACTATAATCTGTTTCAAATCCTTCTTGGAATTTGGCAGGGTTTGATAATAAAATTACAGAAAAGTCCCCTTAGTCCCTAATCTCTCCCCTAGAAAAAGAGATTAACTTAGAGCTACAACTTGTGACCACCTCTCCTGCCAGAACGGGAGTCCTTCATCACCTCTGTTGAGGCCCTGGCTCTCCTGGGAGAGATGAAGATGACGACTCAGCAAACAGTGAGTGTAAGAACCACAGAAGGAGTGGGGCCAGGGAGAACCGGGAGCCCAGTCTGACAGCCGTAGGTCCATCCCTAGAGCTACATAAAAGGAAGAGAGAACTGGTCTGCAAAGTCATCCTCTGGCGTCTACACTTGCACATGTGTTCACACACATGTCATATACACACATGATGATAATGTCAACAATGACCACAAAAAGGAAGGAAGGAAAAAAAATAGTGAAGTTTGGCCAGGAAACAAGGGAAGCAGGCAGCCATGAAGAGGCTGAGGCTGGGAGGTGTAAAAGATCCTTAGGGCAGTAGGTAGGAGGGGCAAAGTTGACCACCTGGAGTGGCCTAGGGCCACTCACCTTTCCACAGCCAATATTAGCATTAGCATCTTAAAGTACTTAACATCTTAGATTAGCATTTTAAGGTACTGAGGGCTACAGCCTGGGGTTGAGGTCTTGCATTAACTTTCATTGCTGGACCACACTGCTTGCTGCAGACCACGTCTGAGGACAAGCCAGCACATCAGTAGTTTTACCCGCACGTGACTCCGTCCATTCCAAATAGCACAGCGGCAGAGTGCCCAGATGGCCTGAGATGTGGTGGGCTAGCCAACAGCTGCGTCAGAGGATAGGATACCCCAGGCTGTGCACAGCAGGACAGAGGCCAGGGTCACCTTGCCACTAAGGCCTTCCTTAACAGGAACTAAACTGAACCACAAAGAAAAAGCCACCAGAGGGAGATGGTATACCACAGAGGATTGTGCAGGGGTCAGCAAAGGGTGTTGGTTACCACATCTGCCAACAGAGGCTAGAAACAGTGGCTGTCTCCCGGCGGCGATGGTGGCGGCACTACCCAGCCTCTCATGAAGAGCTGCATGCGCCCCTTGTTGATTTCCCCCAAATGCTAGGGCCCCATGAGTTCTGGTAACCTCCAAGAAAGCTGAAGCATCATGAGGCTCTGTAACTGGCTGTTGTAGAATCCAGCATGATGATGATTCCTTCTGGAGCCTTCGTCCTGACCTACCAAAATATTCACCCATCTGGAAGCAGCCTCTTTAATCCTAATTGGCCTTCAATAAAGCTACCTGGAAAGAGACTTAAGGCTTGTGTAGGGCCCTGGCATTCCCTGCCCTGGCATGATGGCAGAGAGGAGAGAAGAGCTGCACTCCACACCCTCCGCAGGTGGGTGAGCTGGGGCAATGAGAGAGAGAGACAGAGACAGAGAGAGTTCATAAGGGGTCAGGAGGTCATAGGTCCTGCCCCATGAAGCCTGCAGTCCTGTGACAGAATCTGCTAGCAACCACACCATCCCATCTTCAAATACACAATGGCGAATGAGGCCAGGAAGTGTCCTGGGGGGAGCTGTGGGGGTGAGCAGGGGTGATCTGCCTGGTAAAGTGGGTCCAAGGTTTGAGGCCAGTTCCTGCAAGGGGGAGGGCAAGAAGGACAAGGGAGGGTAACGGGAGAAGGCATGGCATGGGCTTTGGGGGTTGAGTCAGGGACTGGACACTTTCTCCCACCCCCTGTGCCCTTCCTCCGAGGAGGCTGCAGAGTGAACCCCAAGACCATCCGAGTTCAATCAAGTGCCGACTGAGTCCACTAACTGTTGCTAGATTCATCAAAACTAGACCAATTCTGCTACCCAGCCCTGAGCGAGCTGCCGGGCCTCTGTGAACCCAGGATGGCTGTCTGCAGGGACAACAAAGAGGCCCTGGGTTTGCTCTCTAACACAGTGAAAGAGAAAACTTGGAGAGCTACAGGGAGCTGTCAACAGCTCTCTGGGCTGCAGCCCTGAAATCAGCGTGGCCATGCAGGATGGTGGTCATTTCGCCAGCCTGAACGTTGTCAGACTTGGTTCCCACCCTGCCTGACCTCCATTGGTCACGAGACCATGGCCACTTATGGTCCTCCCTCAGGCCCAGCACATGGGACATGCTTACACTGGGAAGCATCTGTGTTCCTTGAAAGGGACCATCATCCAATAAAGGGCATGGTAGAGGCTAGAAGAACCACTGAGTTTCACAGCAAAGAAACGATAGGCAGCGCCGTCCTGCAGTGGGGCTGCTCTGCACAGGACTTGTTCACCTTACTGTGACAGGGCAGCCAGCCTCTGGTCACTTGTGAGCATGGGTCTGAGATGGCAACCAGTCATTTTCAAGGGCAAACTTCAAGCTAGGACAGACTGCCTGATAGGCCTATGGTATTGGCCGGCCAAGCCCAGAAGGAAGGCAGATGTCAGAGGAAGCCAGGAAATGAAGAGCCAGGTACCTGGGCTCCCAGCTGCCAGCAGAGGGGTGAGCATGAGCTGGCAGTCAGGGCTGTCATGGTGCCTGCCCCTCCCCCAGCCCCATATCCCACATGAGCTGGCAATCAGGGCTGTCATGGTGCCTGCCCCTCCCCCAGCCCCCATATCCCACAGGGGTCGAATAACACAGTTAAGACCCCGGCACAGCTGGGAGTGATGGTGCACACCTTTCAGACCAGCATTAGCAGGAGGCACGAGCAGATAGACTTCTGTATGAATTCAAGGCCAGCCCTGTCTACAGAGTAAATTCCAGGCTATTCAGGGCTATACAATGAGATCTTATCTCAAAAACCAAAACAAAACCCTATTCAGGCCCTGCTTAGATACCCAGGAAACCACATCAACTCAACCTAGACCAGCCCAAGTTCCCTCTGCCGTCATTTCCCACCGTTTCCCATCGCCGCCTGTTAGCATCTTGTAATTTCCGTGGGCCAAAGTGCCTGCGTCAGCTCTATCCAGGAAAAGACTGCCCAAATGAGTGGGTGCGCTTAAAACTCAAACGTGTCCCTAAGTACCACATGGCCAGTCACCATTCTGGGCTCCCTGAGCAGGGACTGAGCGGGCAGATCTTTCTAGAAGCCCACCAGGGATCCCAGCAAATGAATGCTGTTTTCTGCTTCAGAAATGAACTCTCCGTAGCCCCACAACCTCACACATGACCAAAGTCCCAGGAGAGAGGACAATGGACTGACAGCCTAGCTATACACCATGCTGAATTACTGAGGGCTGTGGCCACAAGCAGATGGGAGGGAATCAAATGCAGTGGATTGTGGTGGGGACAGCCCTTCACCCCAGTCCTTCACAGCAATTCTTATCTGTACAAGTTTCACCAGACCCTTATCCTCTCTAGTTACAGATGGTGCCACTGTAGCACAGAGCAGAGAATAGCTACCTGAAATCTGTGAGGTAAGGGTCTGCGTGCCACCTAAGACTGCAGGTCCTATACAGAGCTCTATACCTGGTCCAGACTACTATACCAATCCTGGACCTCCCGACCAGAGGCCTGTCCAGAGGGGTACTCCGTGGTCATTACTGCCTTGGGGACCCTGGCCCTTCAGCATACGCAGCAGGTCTGCCTTGTTTTTCTGACCAGTGTCCACAGGGGTGGAGCTGGCTGGTGCCCTATGCCCCGAGCCAGAGAAAATCCTGAGCTTTGCAGAACAGCAGAGCAGAACAGAAGAGAGGCTTGGCCGGCTTTCTCTGTCTCTTCCTAGAGATGAGACAATTATGCCTTGAACCAGAAGAGATGGGGGTGGGGGCTCCCATCAGCACTGCCTGGAAGCCCTAATTTTTTCATCTGTAACTCAGAATTACCACTTCTAGGGGCGGGCAGGAGCTGAGATCTCTAATTCTGTAATAACAATGCTCTGCACTGACAGAACCCTCTCTTCTCCAGGAATCTCCATACCCTACGGGGGTTAATTAAGAGGCCACTTGCCCTGCCAAGAAACTTGACTGTCTGCATCGTGGTGGCGAGAACCCAGTCCGGGAGTAGATGAAGAGCAGTTCCAGAATAAGGCCAGGCTCTGGCCCATTGCCCCTTCCTGTCATTAGGAAAAATGCCTGAGTCAGCAGAGAAATGGTGGCTGCGGGCCATTTACTCCAGGGCAGACAGGATGAAGGTGTGGGCTCACACCTCTGTCTGTCCATCTGTAAAGTGGGCCGAAGCCTGTATCTAAGTCCAGTGCCCTGATGGAATTATCAATGACCACCTCAGGAGGAGACCCAAGGTTCAAGTGTTAAGGACTGGACCAAGGGCTGCTCAAGTCTGCCCAGTGGGTTAGGAAGACAGAAGACGGGGTGTCAAGCAAAGGGGGAAGCCCCTACAGAAATGAGCTGCTAGTCGAAAGGCCCTGGGGTTCAATGGGCCAACAAAACTTCCCACAAAGTGAGTGTACAAACCAGAGGTAGGGGGAGGTACGCTATTTCCATCAGCCAGCCAAGCCAACCATTCTGGGGTAAGGATGTCTCCAGGGACAAAACAGACCCCGCCCCACGCTTGGCCATCCGGGTAGGGACCCGAGAGCACAATAGGGCAGCCCTCCTAGGCAGTTTTCTGGGAGAACAGCACGGACCTTCCCACCCTTCGCTCGGCCCAGCTGACCTGGCCATGGGTTTCGAAGGAGTGACAGAGCCCTCCTCTCGGTAGGCCTGGCCACTCTGGTAGGAGGTCGGGCAAAATCAGGGACCCCACCGACCCCACCAGCCCAAGAGGCTCTCAAGAGGTTCCCAGATACCCCCTGCCCAACCCAACCGTGCCGGGGAGCTCCCCGTGGGGCCAGCACGGGCCCCCGTCCTCCTCGGCTGTCCTGGAGGAAGAGGCTGGAAAAGCCGGGTCAGAGAAGCCGGCTATGGGGCGGGGCCCCCCACCCTGACCCCCACCTCGGCCTGAAAAAAACCTCCGGCGACCCCCGGTGGCCCAGGCCTGCGGCGGGGGGCGCGGGGGTCTCAGGCGGTCAGCACTCACCGGCACGGTCATCTTGGCCGCCGTCCCCGGGGCCCTGCGGCAGCGGCGCGGGCTAGCTCGGGCTCGGTGGGCCCGCGCCGCTCACAGCCCCCGGCGCGGGGTCCCGGCGCTCTCCGCTACCCGCGGGCTGCTTTCCGCCACCGGACTGTCCGGCCGCTCCCCCCACGCCGCGCATGCGCTGCGCGCGCCGCCCCTCCCCCTCCCGCCTGCTCCGCCGCCGGCCGCATTAAAGGCGAGGACCCGGGACCCTGGCATTTTTCTGTCGGCACAACTGGGCGAGGAGGCTGGGTTCCCACACCTTGCCGGTCTCTCAAAGGCCACCTCCAGACTCACTATTAGACAATCCCATCAGGTCCGCCCACCCGGTTCTGGAGCCCAGAACCCCACCCCCCACACATTACGTCCCTCACTGCGGGTCCCAAGGCTCCTACACCCCTAGTTTGGGAGCAGATTGGTCTGGCTGAAGCCGATCTTAGATCAGCCTGGCACTACACCAGAACTCCTCTGCCCTCCCCTAGCTGAGAAGGCTCCTAGGTCTCCTCCAGGGTCCACTCCAGCCCCCAGAGAGCTCCAGACCCCCCCCCCCCCAAGAAGCAGCCTGATTAACATTGGATCCCCCTGAAAATAAAATCTAGAGTGGCTTTTAGGGAGGGACCCACAATGGGCCTTCCTGCCCAAGGCTGGAAAACAGGCAGGCCTTCGGGGATCTGAGCCTTTCTTTCCTCCATGTTAATCACCCCTAATTTCTTCAGCTGTTTCACACTTGGTATGATGCCCAAACATGCACCTGCAAGCGGTGGGCACACGGTCTTCCGACTGCCACACCCTTGCTGCTTTCACCTTCCCTCTCTGTACCCTGAGGCTCTGAGCTCCGACAGCTACCAAAGGCATAAGAAAAGACCCAGTGGTCTGTTCTGCTGCCCAGTCACATACAGCCTGTCACTGCTCCATGGGACTTCTTCCTGGGTAAGGCCAGACCCAGAGTAACTAATGGTTTCCATGCCATGAACTCCTATTCAAGTGGGAGATAGAGTCTATGGCTTTGTCTAGGAGGAACTCAGCCTGCTGCTTTCCTAAGGGAGCCTGTTCCAAAACGCAGACTAGCAGCAACCTTCCCTCAAGAGGGCAAAAGCTTCAGCTAGCTAGTATGGTACCTGGGGACAAGGCTGTTATGGTGGCAGCTCCCGCTCCCTCCTCCTCCTCCTCCTCCTCCTCCTCCTCCTCCTCCTCCTCCTCCTCCTCCTCCTCCTCCTCCTCCTCCCCCTCCTCCTGCTCCCCCTCTTCCTTCTGCTCGTCGTCTGGTTTATTTTTTGTGTGTGTTTGTACATCCATGTGTGCACACCGTGTACCTGCCTGCTGCCCTCAGAGGTCAGAAGACAGCACAGGATCCCCTGGAACTGGAGTTATGGAAACTATCAGCAGCCGTTTGGGTGCTGCGAACCAAACCTGGGTCCTCTGCAAGGGCAGGGGCGCTCTTAACCACGGAGACATCACTCCGGTTCCAGGGGCAAGCTTTTTTTGTGTGTGTGTGTGGTTTTTTTTGTTGTTGTTGTTGTTTTTGGTTTTTTTTTTTTGTACAGTGGTTAGAGAGCCGGGTGACTGGAGGAGCTAGGGTGGGTATCTGACTTCCTCAGAGACTCAGGGGTGGCCTCAGATCCCCCAGACTTTTCCCTCCTGAGGTCTTGGGGGGCAACCTTAGTCCCCTCAACTCCCTGGTAGATTCTGAGAAGGAACTCATCAATGAAGGGAGATATTCGAGAAAGAGGGACATCAGGACAACCACCAGAGGCAGGTCCTAGTTCTAGGACTGATGAGGGGTCTTCTACGCTTTGAATAGGGTCACCCCGTACCTCTTGAATAGATGTTCCCAGGGCTGTGTGCAAGGTATAGCTAGAAGAGGGCAGACAAGGCCACATCAGCCGGAGGGGTGCCTGGGCCGACAGCTGCCATCTCCTCAAAGGGCATTCTGTGTGTGTCTGGCACATGGCCCTACCCGTGCCCACCCGCCCGCGCCCAGCTGGCACCCGGGCTTCAGAGCTGAGAACAGCAGTTCAGCCTGGCGCCTGGGCTCCGGGCCACACGCGCCGGAGGTCCCAAAGCCCCACCCCTCCAACCCAGGCTCCGCCCCCTTCCTTTTCTTTTCCTTTGGCTGGAAAATGCGCAGGGATTTTAGCTCCTCTTCCTTTCTGTTTATTCTAGGTGTCCAGGCTAGAAGTCGGTGAGTGAGCAGTAAGTAAAATACCCCTTTCCACACTCTGGGTACAGAGAAATGGGGTCTTAGGGGATAGCTCATGTGGGGTCTGGCTTTGGAAACCAGCTAGTCCTTGCCTCCAGCATGACCCATACAAACTCAGGGAAAAGGCTCCCTGGCAGACCCTTTGCTTCTGACAGAGATCAGGAATTTGGGTATAGGGTGTGAAGCAACTAGAGAAGGCTCCCTCGGGGATCTGACTCTCCTGTAGCCCTAGAGGCCACGGCTGCTCTTCCCTCACTAAACCTTGCAGACAAATTATTCCAGAATGACTCACCAAGTTCTTCAGAGGCTAGCCTGTGGGGATGTCCAGATCAGACGCAGCTGGGCTGCCTGACTAAGGCGCCACACTAGAGAGGGTCCTTGAGGGTTGCCCAGGACCCGGAGTGGCGGGCACTCCCTCTGGACCACAGGGAGGAGGGAACATACCCAGCTGTCCAGACACTTCTGTTCCCTGGGGAACATCACTAGGGACTGAGGGCTCGGAGGTAGCTTCTTTCTTCCCTTACTATCCTTAGTCAGGGACCACCGTGGTCCAGAGAAGCCTCCGGCCCAGGAGGATGCATTGAGTCTCTGACAGCCCTTTTCAGACACTGTGTGACAATTTTACTTTAGCATGGTATGTTTGTCACCATTAGTGAACCTGTATTGCATATTATTATTAACCAGCATCTACATTTTTTAAAGATTTTATTTATTATTATATCTAAGTACACTATAGCTGTCTTCAGACACCCCAGAAGAGGGCATCCGATCTCATTATGGATGGTTGTGAACCACCATGTGGTGGCTGGAATTTGAACTCAGAACCTTTGGAAGAGCAGTCAGTGCTCTTAACCACTGAGCCATCTCTCCAGCCCCCAGTGTCCACATTTTGATCAGATCTTAGTTTGCCCCACTGTCCTTTTCTGTTCTAGAACCCTATCCAGGACCCCACATCAGACTTACTGGTCATGTTCTGTAAGTCCTCCAGGCTATGACAGTTTTGGCTTTTTTGTTTTGTTTTTGTTTTTTTTTTGTTTTTTGTTTTGTTTTTTTGGACATTTCTTGTTTTGATGACCTTTGATATTTTTTAGGTGTATTGAGTCAGGGAGTTTGTAGAATGCCTCCCCCGCCCCCCCCCCCCCCCCAGCTTCTTATTCACTTAATATTTTTCTCATGGTTACTTTAGGGTCGTGGTTTTGATGAGGAAACCACAGAGGTGAAATGCCATTCTTATTACCTCATATCAGGGCACATACCGTCAGCATGGCTCACTGCTGTTTATAATGGACTCTGATCTGACTGAGGCGGTGCTCCACCACCGTGAAACTCCTCCTTTCCCACCAGTTTGTGTTTTTGGAAGGAAGCCAGTGTGCACTGGCCCCTGACTGAAGAATGTCTGATTGTGCTCCACCTCCTTTAGAGGCTCCTATTTACCGGGCAGTGGTGGCACATGCCTTTAATCCCAGCACTTGGGAGGCAGAGGCAGGCAGATTTCTGAGTTCGAGGCCAGCCTGGTCTACAGAGAAACCATGTCTTGGAAAAGGAAAAAAAAAGATAGAGGCTCCTATTTAAATTACTTGGAATTTACTTTCCATATGAGAGAATTTGCTTCTTATCTATCTCAATGACTTATCTTGTGGGTCCATGAGTGTCGCTTGAGACAAGGTCTCCTGTGTCCTGGGCTGGCCCTAAAGTTGCTATGTGGCCAAGGATGACCTTGAACTCCTGATCTTCCTGCTGCTGCCTCCCAAGAGCTGGGATAACAGGTTGCTGGAAACTCCAGTCCTCTGGGAGAACAGCGAGTGCTTTTAACCACCGCATCTTTTCCGTTCCTATTTTCTAATTTTTCTTGGGTTATTTTTTGCAGTAAACACTTTTTAAATCATGGCAAAATATAAATAACCCCAAACTAGTCATTTTCATCCGTGTTTTGTGGTTCCATTGTACTCATCTCAATAATTCAAGAAATTCCTCCCATCTCAAAACCCTTCGTCACATACACAAAGTGCCTTTTCCTTTCTTAGGTCATAGATTCTAGAGATCAGGTTGAAGATTAATTTGAGGGTCATATTCAGTTGAGCACTGGGAGGCATAGGCTTTGCCCCTGCCATTCTTGCAGACAAAGACCAATTTTCATTCAGTATGTCATCCATGCCCCCTCAGAAAACCTGTCCCAGACACAGGTCTGACTAAGAGGCAAATGATTCACTCCCAAGCAGCCCAAGTGGCAGGCACAGTGCAGTCCTTTCTCCCTCACTAGGCGGCATGCCTGAACTCCTACCCTGGTTTGGTCAGTGTAGAAATCCTTTGCTTAATTTGAGTATCATCTTCCCTGCTCATGGAAGTAGCTACAAAAGAAAGGGCTGTAATGGGCAGTCTGACAAGAGACCCGACTTCCCGTATGAACCGTTCTCTGACACCCCAATCCAGAATTATTACATTTCAGAAATCCTCACAAGTTGTCAAGAAGCCATGGGATATGAACATGGAAACTTTAGCATCTGCATGATCAAGAATGGGTCTCAGTTGAACAGATCGTGGCTGTTGACCACTCTGGTGGCCAACGTGAACCTGGGAGAGAGGGGCCTAAAAATGAGAGGGACTAATGTCTCAAGCAGTAGCCAACTTCCGGGCTGGGGAGATGGCTCAGGGGTTAAGAGCACTGATTGCAGCTGGGCGGTGGTGGTGCATGCCTGTAATCCCAGCACTCTGGGTGGGAGGCAGAGGCAGGCGGATTTCTGAGTTCAAGGAACTCAGAAAAAAACCAAATCCAAAAAACTAAAAAAAAAACAAAAAACAAAAAACAAACAAACAAACAAACAAAAAAAACAAAGAGAGAGAGAGCACTGATTGTTCTTCTGAAGATCCTGAGTTCAAATCCTAGCAACCACGTGGTTGCGCTCAACCATCTATCTGTAAGGAGATCTGGTGCCCTCTTCTAGCGTGTCTGAAGACAGCTGCAGTGTACTTACACATAATAAATAATCTTTTTTTTTTTTTTTTTTTGAGACAGGGTTTTTCTGTGTAGCCCTGGCTGTCCTGGAACTCACTCTGTAGACCAGGCTGGCCTCGAACTCAGAAACCCACCTGCCTCTGTCTCCCAAGTGCTGGGATTACAGGCGAGCGCCACCACCGCCTGGCCATAAATAATCTTTTGGGAGCATGGGAGCATTTATATTCTGAGGGTTAAGAAGAAGCACCCAAGACAGTAAAGGTTAAAACCCTTAAGAACAAACCACAGGTGGCAAAAAAACATGTTTTTTTTTTTTTCCATAGAGGAATCTGAATAACAACAGTCGGAAGTAAATTCACCTCTATCCGCTACACCTGGGAAGGGCACAAAAACACATTCCAAGAAAACCCCGTGTTGTGAAGGAACAGAGACCACAGGACTCTTGTTTACGTGGAGTTCTCACAGGGTCTCAAACCTTCACGCGGACCGTGCTCCAATAGTGGGACCCCCGAGCTCGAGGTCCCGAGCGCAGAACAGCGTGGCACGAAACTGTTTTCTTTATCAGGAGAAAAAGGAAATAAGCTCTCACGCTCGCACGAAATTGACATTCGTGTCGTGGGTTTGCGCTGGGCAAAGCGATAGAGGAGGAACAAGAAGAGACCGGCTGCGGTAGTGTTGAAGGTGGGTGTTGGCACTCTAAGCTCCACCCCACGGTTACCTGGCAACAGTCAGGTAGGCCTGGCCGACTATAAAATGCGCTGATTGTCCCTTCCCCCCCCCCCCCTTTACTCCTGCTTCCTGTTTGTTTCTCTCTCGCCCTCTTGGGCTCTTCTCACTCCCCTTCCCTTCCCCCCTCTCTCCACGTGGTCATGCCCCGCCTCTACTTGTCCACTCTCTCCCTCGCTGCCTTTCTCTGCCTCTACTATCCTCTTTTTTTTTTTTTTTTTGGATTTGGTTTTTCGAGACAGGGTTTCTCTGTGTAGCCCCGGCTGTCCTGGAACTCACTCTGTAGACCAGGCTGGCCTCAAACTCAGAAATACGCCTGCCTCTTCCTCTCAAGTGCTGGGATTAAAGGTGTGCCAAGAAAAGGATGTCAGATCTCGTTAAGGATGGTTGTGAGGCACCATGTGGTTGCTGGGATTTGAACTCAGGACCTTCAGAAGAGCAATCAGTGCTCTTAACCACTGAGCCATCTCTCCAGCCCAACACTTTATTTATTTATTTATTTATTTATTTATTTATTTATTTATTTATTGATTGATTGGATTTGGCTTTTTCGAGACAGGGTTTCCCTATATTCCTGGCTGTCCTGGAACTCACTCTGTAGACCAGGCTGACCTCGAGCTCAGAAATCTGCCTGCCTCTGCCTACCAGAGTGCTGGGATTACAGGAGTGCGCCACCGCCCTGCTGAACAGCCAGTGTCTTAACCACTGAGCCAAGTGTCCAGCCTGAATGTAAGTTTGTTTGTTTGGTTTGGTTTTTTTTTGAGACAGGGTTTCTCTGTGTAGCTTTGGCTGTCCTGGAACTCACTCTATAGACCAGGCTGGCCTCGAACTCAGAAATCCACCTGCCTCCGCCTCCCAAGTGCTGGGATTACAGGCGTGCGCCACCACACCCAGCTTGTTTTTTTGTTTTTTTTTTTTTTTTAATGAAGCTTATCGTTTTTATTTTATGATTTTTGTGTATGGACATTTTGCCTTCGTGAGTTTCTGTGCACCTCACCTGTGCCCAGTGTCCATGCTTCGGATCCCACGGAACTGGTGTTACAGATGGGTGGGACCACAGTGTGTGGGTGCTGGGACACAAACCTAAGTCCCCTGGAAGAACAGCTCGTGCTCTTGACCACCGAGGCATCTGTCTAGCCTCACACCTGAGAAAGCAGAGGATGGTTTCAATCCCTGAGTTATGGACCCCCAAATGTAACTGTTTTGTTTGCTTTTTGACACGAGGTTTCTCTGTGTAACAGCCCTGGCTGTCCAGGAACTCTCTGTAGACCAGGCTGCCTCCGACTCACAGACATCCACCTGCCTCTGCCACCCTAGTGCTGGGATGAAAAAAGGTGTGTGTCATCTATCACATCTGGCTTCCAAGTGTAACTTTCTAAGGACAATTCTTTTTTCTCTTCTTTCCTTTTCTTTTTCTTTTTTTCTTTTTTCTTTCTTTCTTTTTTTTTGTTTTTTGTTTTTTTTTTTTTTTGAGGCAGGGTCAAGTCTTACTATACAACTCTGGCTGGCTGGGATTTTGATATGTTTACCAGGCTGGCCTTAAACTCTCAGAGATCCATCTGCTGTTGCAGGATATTTGATCACACTGTGAACCCTGAGATTGTGTTATTACTGAAAAACCTGTTTCTAGTTGTGTTGCTCAGCCTTAGCACACACCATTAATCCCTCTGGCTGGAATACAGACACACCTTTAGTACTCACCTTTAACCCCAAACAATGAAGGTAAGGTTAGTTTGTCGAAGGAAGCAGCCATGTCTGAAAGTGATGCCTTTTTTTGTTTTTTTTGTTTTTGTTGTTGTTGTTTGTTTGTTTGTTTTTTGGATTTGGTTTTTCGAGACAGGGTTTCTCTGTGTAGCCCTGGCTGTCTTGGAACTCACTCTGTAGACCAAGTTGGCCTCGAACTCAGAAATTCACCTGCCTCCGCCTCCCAGAGTGCTGGGATTACAGGCAAGTGCCACCACCGCGCGGCTGAAAGTGATGTCTAATTGACAGGCAAACTGTTGAGGTTTGGTCTATTGCTATGTATAATAATGCCAAATTCTATACCCAAAGGTCTAGACTTACAAGTGACTTCTCACGTTTACAAGCTTTTGCTGGGCAAACCTTGATTTAAAACTATTGGTTAAATAAAATTGGCTACAGCCAATTACTGGAGGGATTAGAGGTGTGTGGTTAGGAGTGGCCTGGTTGGAAGAGGACAGAGGATAACGGAAGGGGGGAGGAGGAACCATGAGCAAGTGGCCAGGAGAAGCAGCAAGCATCTGGGGTACACGGGGGTGGGGGGTGGGGTGGGGAACCAGGCCTGCAGTTAGAAGTGAAGGGGGCTTAAAAAGAGAAAGAGAGGGGTTTAGGGAGTGTGGCACAGCGGTGTGGGGGAAGGGGGTGCCTAGGCACCTCTTCCCCCTGAGGGACCACACGCACACAGGCATGGTATAGAATAGCTTATTCAGGGCAGAGGATGGGTGCTAATGGTATAGTGGAGGGAGAAAGGCAGAGAGAGAGAGAAGAGAAGAGAGTAGAGAAGAGAGTAGATAAGTGGAGGCCGGCTATGACCACATGGGGGGAGGGGAGGAGAGCCCAAGAGGCAGAGAGGTGAGAGAGCAATGAGAGAGAGAGAGAGAGAGAGAGAGAGAGAGAGAGCGCTCGCACGGGGGGGGGGGGGGGGCAAGCAGCCCCTTTTATAGTGGGGCCAGGTCTATGGGGCGGGGCATACCTGGCCGATGCCAGGTAAGTGTGGGGTGGAGCTTAGAATACCAACAAAAAGAGTAGATTAGGGGTGACTCCAGTAATTGTCAAAGCCAAATAAAATAACTGTAGTGTGAGTCTCATAGATTTGTAAGCTAGTTGGGGATCAACTTAAATTGTAGACAGACTGACAAATCTGGGGCTGGAGAGATGGCTCAGAGGGTAAGAGCACCAACTGCTCTTCTGAAGGTCATGAGTTCAAATCCCAGTACCCACATGGTGGCTCACAACCATCTGTAAAGAGATCTGATGCCTTCTTCTGGTGTTTGAAGATAGCTAACGTGTCCTTACATATAATAAATAAATAAATCTTATTAAAGAAAGAGTGATGCAGGGCGATGGTGGCGCACGCCTTTAATCCCAGCACTTGGGAGGCAGAGGCAGGTGGATTTCTGAGTTCGAGGCCAGCCAGGTCTACAGAGTGAGTTCCAGGACAGCCAGAGCTACACAGAGAAACCCTGTCTGGAAAAACCAAAAAAAAAAAAAAAAAAAAAGATAAATGAGAGAAGGAATTGACAGAATAGGAAATACCCAACTCTCAGGAGAAGAGGGAGGAAAGGGAAGTTACTTAAGAGAGAGAGGGAGAATGTTTGGGGAGGGAAACTTGGCTTCTGTTTGCACCCAGGAAATAAATGATAGGCGGGGCCTCCCCATCCGAGGGGAAGGGAGTTTCATTTCTGTTTTATTTGAATGGAGCCCTGAGGCATCAGCTACTACTCTTGGGACTCTACCTCTCACTGTACGCTAACTAAAGCCATTCAACAAGAGTCAGGTAGGAACCTGAAGCTCTCTACTCAGAGGACCCCTTTTTTAGCTGCACTGTGTGAACGCCCCACTGGTGTCTGTATTCCAGAGCCACTCCAAGAGTTGTGTTCCTTCTGCTCGTGTACGTGATTTGACAAACCAATTTTTTTGAAATAAATGGCTTTTTTAAAGAGAGAGAGGGAGAGAGAGGAGGGAGGAAGGGAAGAGAGGGAGGGAGAGAAGGAGGCAGTTTTACTGAGAGAGTTTTATAGAGACAGGTTGAAGAGAGAAGCCAGAGAGTGAGAAGGAGCCTGGAGATAGACTAGAACAAATTGCCAGAGTTAGGTTGAGGTCGAGCTGAAGTGGACGTTTCTGGATGAACCAGGTGATACAGACTCACGAGGTGATTTGCTAAGGCCAGACCCTTGGGAGAATGCGTTACATCCTGAGAGTATTGACAGGCCGGGGCAGTGCACTTGCACAGCTAACTGTGCAATGCTTTGTTGGCTTTGTGTCTTCCTCTCTGCTGATCTTCACTTTGTTGAGAGAGGCACAGCAGAGAACTTTTCCTGTCGTCTCTGTTGGTCCTGGTTGCTGCCTCAGACTCGTACCGTTTCTGCAGCAGAGGACTGCCACTGCTGCTGATTCGTGTTTGCTCTCCTGATGCTACTAAACCAGGCTGTTTGTATACTGACCATCAGAGATTGAAATCGCCCAAGAAACTACTTCTAAACAGGTCCACATCTCCTTATCCTATTTACCATCTTTTCTCCCCTATTTTGTATGGTGGAGGAGAAGCGTGTGTGTGTGTGTGTGTGTGTGTGTGTGTGTGTGTGTGTGTGTGTGAGTGTGTGTGAGTGTTTGTGTGCCAAAGCATTGCTGGGCGGTGGTGGTGCATGCCTTTAATCCCAGCACTTGGGAGGCAGAGGCAGGCAGATTTTTGAGTTCGAGGCTAGCCTGGTCTACAAAGTGAGTTCAGGACAGCCAGGGCTCCACAGAGAGACCCTGTCTTGAAAAAACAAAAACAAAAAACAAAACCCCAAACCCTTATTAAAAATAGGTTTTAGGGCTGGAGAGATGAATCAGCAGTACTGCCTGCTCTCCCAGAGGTCCTGAGTTCAATTCTCAGCAACCAAATGGAGGTTCACAACCATCTGTAATGGGATCTGATGCCCTCTTCTGGTGGTCTGAATACAGCTACAGTGTACACATCATATATATAAAATACGGAAATGAAAATCTTTTAAAAAATAGGTTTTAAAAAACCCAAGCGTGGGCTGGAGAGATGGCTCAGTGGTTAAGAGCACTGACTGCTCTTCTTCCAAAGGTCCTGAGTTCAAATCCCAGCAACCACATGGTGGCTCACAACCACCTGTAATGAGATCTGATGCCCTCTTCTGGTGTGTCTGAAGACAGCTACAATGTACTTACATATAATAAATAAATAAATCTTTAAAAACAAAAACAAAAAAAAACCCCAAGCGTATCTCGGGTAGAACAATGAGAGAGAGAGAGAGAGAGAGAGAGAGAGAGAGAGAGAGAAGAGGCTAGACTAGACTAAATCAGTTAGCAGGGAGAGGAGTTTTAAGCCAGATCAGCTGAGTTGAACCAGCCAGAGATCAGGAAGACTAAGAAAGGGTGAGCTTATTCAGCATCAAGTCTCAGAGGCTGAAAACATTCTAGGCTTAGATTAGATTGTACAGAGGCTAGAAGCTTCCAGGACTCGACCTAGGTCAGCAGACAGAGGCAGTAGGCCTTGGAGACAACAATTATTACAGAATAAAAGTTAAGAGTCAGGGTTTCATGTAGCCCAGGCTGGCCTCAGATTGTCTATGTAGCTGAGGATGACCTTAAATTCCTAATCCTCTCATCTCCTGAGTGCTGGGATTACAGAGTTTCACCATCACAACCAGATACTTTTGAACAAGTTTTGAGAGACAGGAAATTACTGATTTCTAAGAACTGCAAGCTGCCCTGGGAAGAGCCCACCAATCCTCTGGAACCTTGTCTGGGGGTCTTCTCCCCAGGGCCAACACTGTTAATGTACAGGGAATGTAACTGAGCAGTGAGCCACAAAACACGGACTCAACATGTCAGCCCCCCTCCTCCTAAGCAGGCAAGAGACGAGAGAAGCGGGGCAGACCCCCGAGCACTGTCCGCTGGCCTCCTATTCTTCTACAATGTTTGCAAGCCCCGGGTGACCACAGCCACCTCCAGAAACAGCTCCCACCTATAGTGACTGTGACAAGTGGAAACAATCCTCGGGGCATTGCATCTCTGAACTCAGAAATGGAGCCAATGAGCTGAACAATATACATTCCCTACATAATTAAAGGGCCCCAAACAGAGCTGCCACATTGGGGTCCCTGCTCCTCAAAGCCACAGGGTCATGCTCTCGGGGAGGGCGAATCACCACGCACCTCCTTCAGAGGGTCTGTGATGTTGTCCAAGGCCAAGGGTCTTCCCCAGGAAGGGGGCAGGGCACTGGGAAAGTCTTGATACTCCCGAGGAATGAGACGCTTTGTGAAAACAGGAAGGAATTCTATGTAGAGAGCAAGGTCTGCATTTTGGCAAGAACTCATGGCGCTCGTCAGCCTTGACCTCCAGTGTCAGGGCAGGATGGGGTGGGGCCGGCCTGGGTTTTGGTCTCTGTGTGAACTTCTGCACGGGATCTTACTTTCAAAGGCTAGTTTCTTCCCCTTCTGTCAGATGAGCTTTTCATAAGTCACCCAGGTCTCTCACCAGTGCAGGGGGCTCCATCCCTGATGCACTCTGATAACTTGGGACACGGTAGCCCAGGTCCGAATAAATAAATGCAGTGTCCGCTTCACTCGGAACCACTAGGACACCGAGTGTGGACTGGCATGGCGGCAGGAGACATGATCAGAGTCCTATTTGACTCAGTTTCTCTGTTTATACTGCCCCGTGGCACCCTCAACTTTCCACTTTGTGCGTTCTGGAAAGATGCCCTGTGTTTACTGATGGGTTAATTGAATCGAGGTTAATGAGGACCAGAGGCATCCCTGGGTGACCTCTGGCAAGTTCTTCAAGTAATCCTCGAAGTTTAACCAGGGGAATGTCCAGGGAAGATTCTAGAAAGCTGTACGTTTCCCAGAGTGCTGGCTACGGAGGGCGCGTCCTGCATCTCTGGAGTGGTGACTTTGTGATTGTGAAGCCTAGATAGGAGGAGATAGATCCTGATGCAGGAAACACAGGTGCCCCTGCTTTCCTCTTGGCCTGCTGGGAATGGCGGGGTTTCCGGAGGGGGCAGCCTTGCAATGGGAGCTTAGAGAGTATATGAGTTCAGGGGTCCGCCTAGGGAGTGGCTTTCCTCTGAGTCCAGCGGCCTGAGCCCTACCATGTGTTTAGGAAAGCTGAGCCTTATGGGAAAGGCTGGGTCAAGTCTGGCTCTGCCTGTTCTGGGGTGTGATCTGGGCAATGGGTCTCACAATCAAGCTGGTGAGGTGCTCCCGCCCCAGTCAGATGTCTTTTCAAAGACACAGATCTGAGCTGTTAGCCGGGCAGTGGTGGCGCACGCCTTTAATCCCAGCACTTGGGAGGCAGAGGCAAGTGGATTTCTGAGTTTGAGGCCAGCCTGGTCTACAGAGTGAGTTCCAGGACAGCCAGGGCTATACAGAAAAACCCAGTCTTGCTGGTGCAGTAGAAGTTTCTGGAACTCAAAACTGGACAGTCTAGTCTGCTGCTGGGATGGCCTTTATCTTCCTAAATCATTGTAGGGCTGAACTACAGCTTTGTGCATAAAAGGCAGGCACTCTACCAACTGAACCACATCCTCAGTTTATTTAGCTTCAAAACAGTTTCTCAGTAGGCATCCGAGGCAAGTCTGGAACCCGTGTAGATCAGGGTGGCCTCAAACTCACAGAGATCCAGCAGCATCTGTCCTCCAAGTCTTGGAATTCGAATGCGCAGTTGGCCAGAAGTGGTGGTGTACACCTTCAGCCCTAGCACTGGGAAGGCAGAGGCACCTGGATCTCTGTGAGTTCAAGGCCAGCCTGGTCCACATAGTGAGTTCCAGGATAGCCAGGGCTATCAAAAGAAACCAATCAACCAACCAAACAAACAAACAAAAATACTCCAAAAACTAAGACATAGGCTACCATACCTGACTCTCAGCATTTTATTTAAGTATTAAATTTCAAAAACCATCACTGGACATGGTTCTCTCCTACCAAATGCATTTCAGGGATCTAACTCAGTTCTTCAGTCTTGAGAAGAGCTTTTACCTTCTGAGCCACTTTACCAGCCTGTAATTTTAATGTATTAAATGTTTATTATTGTTCATGCCAAGGCGCATGCACGGGGAAGTTAAAGGGCAACTTTCAGGCTCTTTCCAATGTGGGTTCTGTGAATTGAATTCAAGTTGTCAAGATTATACAGCAAGCCCTTTACCTACTGAGCCATCTCACTGTCCCTAATGTATTGAAATCTTAAAGAGAGGGCAGGAGAGATGGCTCAGAGGTTAAGAGCAGTGGCTGCTTTTCCAGAAGACCTGGGTTCAATTCCCGACACCCACATGGCATCTCAAAACTGTAACTCCAGTTCCAGGGGTTCCAACACCCTCACACTGATATATATACAGGCAAAATGCCAACACACATGAAGTGAAAATAAGTAAATTATTAAAAATAAAACTGAAACTCAAAATAAAATAAATAAAAATGTAAATAGCCACATGTGATTGTTGCGGCCTGTATTATGTCACATGAGGACAGCAAACCCCAACTACATTAAAAAGGATGGAAAGCACAGGAAAAAGTGTCCAAAAGTCTGTAGACTTTTTGTTGTCACAAGATAATGTGAGTTTATATTCTTTAATTTTTGTTTTCAGTCTTTCTTGGGCAGGGGAGGGGTTGCTGGGGATTGAATCTAGAACCTCAGGAATGCTAAGCACATGACTTAATAGAGCCCCAGGCCCTTGTCTTCAGACCTTTTCTTTCTTTTTCTTTCTTTCTTTCTTTCTTTCTTTCCTTCCTTCCTTCCTTCCTTCCTTCCTTCTTTCTTTCTCTCTCTTTCTTTCTTTCAGATTTATTTATTATTATATAATACACTGTAAGTACACTGTAGCTGTCTTCAGACATTCTAGAAGAGGATGTCAGATCTCATTACAGATGGTTGTGAGCCACCATGTGATTGCTGGGATTTGAACTCAGGACCTTCGGAAGAGCAGTCAGTGCTCTTAACTGCTGAGCCATTGCTCCAACCCCATCTTCAGAGTTTCCATGAACAGATTCCTTCTATAATCAGAACAGCAAAGCAGCAGGGTAAAGGTCATCTGGGCAGCAGCCAGGAGCAGAACCCGAGCACTGCTCATTTGACAGGGGTGGCCAGCATCCGGTGGTTGGGTCGCTCTCCAAATGGCAGGGCTACCTAGCAGACATACTACGCACTCAGCTTAGCTGGTGCACACACGTTGGTCTTACTGTCTGTTGCCAGCCTGGCAGCAAAGCATCTCCCTGTCGGTTGTGCTGGTTGGGAATCTCAGTTCTGTGGCTGGTATCTCTTGCCTGCTTCCCAGCCTGGCTTCAGCTTAGCTCTTTGCTGGCACTCCAAGGATTTAGGAAAGGACCAATTCCTCTTGCGGATGAGTCTCTGCAGATGTAGGAGGGACCAGGGATGGAACTCACTGTGGTTTTGTTTGATGTGGCAGGAGTTTAACAGCATGGATTATTTAAAATGGTAAGGGTAAACGGAGATGTAATTTTCTCAAATATATACCTGAAGGCTTTGAAATATTTTATACAAGTAATAAGGCCATAGGTAGTGTTTCTCAAACACTGGTGTACCTAAAAATCATCCGGTTGCCCATACATTCATTTCCAAGATGGGCTGAACAGCAGTACTACACATGTAGTCTCATCTGAGGAGCTGAGGAAGGATGACTGGAGCCCAATAAGACAGGGTACCTACTTAGTACCCTGTCTCTTAAGCAAAAAACAAAAATCAGAAACTCAAGCCACAAAACCAAACTCTACCTAGAGATTATTCAATGCACCCCTTCATTTTACAGATGCAGAAATGTGGTCAAGAGAGGCAGAAGGCTTGTCAGTCAAGTTTAAGTCTAGGTGTGTTTACCTATCACAGAGTTCCCCCAGAAGGATGTAATATTTAAGGGATGAGTTAGACAAAAGTGAGGTGTTTGTGGGTTTTCTCCAAACCAACCAGTTCTCCCAACACCAACTGGATATCCAGCGATCTGATTCAATTCTGACCCTGACCACCCACATGATAAAGGGCTTGGTCCCACAAGACTGTCCCAAATGCCAGCCACAAATGAGATGTCCAGGCTATGCACTTTCTGCCCAGTGGACTGCAAATCTGGGGGTTCCCATGACCCCTTTCCCTATTGTTTGATAATTTTTGTAGAACTTGTTTTAGAAATTATTGTTTGATAATTTTTCTAGGAAACTTCTCTAGTTAGAGTTTATTATATAGAATGCAAATAAGGAGTTTATTATATAGAATGCAAATAAAGAGCCAAATAAAAAAGTAGGTAAGAGCTTGTTAGGTCGTCAGCACAGGCTCCCCAGACACCCAGGAGTACCACACTCTCTTGGCATGAGAATGGCCACCAGCTTCTAGCACCTTGTTAATGACGGTAGTTTTTAATGTTGATCTTACTACTCTGTTAGGACTGGGCAGACCACGGGTCACTGGTGACTGCACTATATCTAAGTGGGGGAGGCACTCTCTCTTGTCTGGAGATCAAAGAAGGGTTCAAAGTTCCCAATCACATGGGCCCTTCATTAGCATACAGAAGAGGGCAAGTTCCAAGGTTTTCAGGGACTCTTGTTACAGGAATGTAATAACCAAATACTGTTTCGTTTGTTAAGCCACTTAGGGATAGTCTTTGCTAGCTAGCTGTGTGTGTTCATAAACACCACTGGCTTTGGAAAGATTGACCAAGCCCTTCAGGTGGCCAGTTGTTTCCAGCTGGCTGTCACACGGCAGACCATATTGATTTAAGAAGGACAGAAGGGGTGTATCTTGGCTATGGGACGTTCTTGCTTTGCTTGAATCTCACATTCAGAAATCCCATGATGATGTTAGCTGGCAGGCAGGGCCATAAAAGACCTTTTTTTTTTTTTTGGTTTTTCAAGACAGGGTTTTTCTGTATAGCCCTGGCTGTCCTGCATAAGACCTTTTAACTGCAGTAAAAGGGTAGTCTGAGATGACACCTTCACTTCAGACACCCAGAATTTTAAAATGCCTTCTATTGAGGTATGATGATACATATACACCTGTAATCCTAGTATTTGGTAGGCGGATGCCAGAGGGTCAGGAGTCCAAAGTCACCCTTGACTACACAGTCAGAGAGTTTCAGGACTGCCGCCGGGAGTTATGGGAAAGTGTACCTCAAGCTGGTAGAGTGCTAACCCAGCAGGCATGCAGCCCTAGGTCTGATGAGCATGCCCCACATAAAGTGGGCACGGTGGCACATAATTATAATTCCAGCACATGGGAGGTGGGGGCAGGGGATCAGAAGTTCAAAGTCACCTTCAGCTATATAGCAAGTTCAAGACTGGCCTAGGCTACAGGAAATCCTGTCTCAAACAAAACACAATAAAATCCAAACAAACAAAAGCAGAAAAGGGGCTGGAGGAGAGATGGTTCAGTGGTTAAGAGCACTGACTGCTCTTCCAAAGGTCCTGAGTTCAAATCCCAGCAACCATATGGTGGCTCACAACCATCTGTTGTTGCTTTTTTTTTTTTTTTAAGATTTGTTTATTATTAATATGTGAGTACACTGTAGCTGTCTTCAGACACAAGAAGAGGGCGTCAGATCTCATTACAGATGGTTGTGAGCCATCATGTGATTGCTGGGATTTGAACTCAGGACCTTCGAAAGAGCAGTTAGTGCTCTTAACCACTGAGCCATCTCTCCAGCCCCTCACAACCATCTGTAATGAGATCTGATGCCCTTTTCTGGGGTGTCTGAAGACAGCTACAGTGTACTTACATATAATAAATAAATCTTTAAAACAAAAACAAAGCCGGCGGTGGTGGCGCTCGCCTGCAATCCCAACACTCTGGGAGGCAGAGGCAGGCGGATTTCTGAGTTCGAGGCCAGCCTGGTCTACAGAGTGAGTTCCAGGACAGCCAGGGCTATACAGAGAAACCCTGTCTCGAAAAAACAAATCCAAAAAACCAAACAACAACAAAAAACTCGAAAACCAAAACCAAAGCAGAGAACAGAAGGCTCTTCCGTCGGTTGGTCAGTTTCACAGGGCAATTGTACTCAGTGGAGGAGGGGCACAGCTTCTCACCCTCTTACCCAGGACAGGCGACATTCCTGTCCCCTCAGCCATACCTCCCACTGAGCCAGAGCGGGCACCCACTGAAGCCTCAGGTCATTCTGGGGGCCTAGGGGCCTGGGGACAGCTTAGGATACTAGGTAGGGTTTGAATGTAGACCATTCCACACAGAACTTCTGCTAGAAAAACTGGACAGACTGTGATTCATGTCGGTATCTGCAGGTTTGAAACTCATTTATCCAGGTCAGGAACCATTTATGTTGCATCTAACAAGCCGGGGCCTGCTACAGCGTCTTTCTAACATATGGGCTGCTCATGACCCATCTCTGTACATCTGTCACGGCTGTCAGCAAGGGAGGCCAACTCGGCAGGATTCACACCACTGACTAGCACAAGTTCTAACACAGCTGTTCTGGGAAGGGGCTCTTGGCCTGGCCCAGTCTGTGCAGCATCCCCAGCCAGCCCTAAACCTGCTTGTGTGCTTATGTGTGCATATGTATGTGTGTACTTGTGGGCATGTTGTGTGTACTCTAGTGTGCACACTCACATAGTAGGGAGGCTAGAGGTTGACATTTGACATCTTCCTCAGTTCCTTCTCACCTTATTTTTTTTTGAGAGTTTCACTGAACTTGCCAACGTAAGACAGCCTAGCCACTGGGTTCCAGAAATTGTTTGATCCTCCCTGTCTGTCATGCTTGGAATGCAGATATGAGCTGTCTTACCTGGCTTTTATGTGAGTGCTGGGATTCAAACTCATGTCCTTATGGTTCTCCACTGAGCTGTCTGCCCAACCCCTCAGATCTGCTTTTCACATTTTTTAAAATTTACTTTTTATTTTATGTGAATGGGTGTTTTATATGCATGCCATGTCTGCACACCACATACATGGCTGGTGCCTGCATAGGATCCTCTGGAATTACAGTTACAGATGATTGTTGACCCACAGATGTATGTGGGTGCTGGGAATTGGATCTGGATCTTCTGAACAGCAGCAAGTATCGATTAGCCATCTCTTTAGCCCCTCACATCTGCTTTTTAAAGTGTGCATGAGCTGGGCAGTGGTGGCGCATACTTGTAATCCCAGCACTTGGGAGGCAGAGGCAGGCGGATTTCTGAGTTCGAGGCCAGCCTGGTCTACAGAGTGAGTTCCAGGACAGCCAGGGCTATACAGAAAAACCCTGTGTTGGAAAACCAAAAAAAAAAAAAAAAAAAAAAAAAAAAAAAAAAGTGTGCATGAGTGAGTGTACGCGTGTATGTATGCGTGTGTGCATGTGTGTGTGTGTGTGTAATTTGATAGGTCACTTTTCTTTTAGGTTTTTAAAGACAATGGTTTCTCTATATTCCCTGGCTGTCCTGGAACTTGTCCTGTAGACCAGACTGACCTCAAACTCGGAGAGAGCCACCCGCCTCTGCCTTCTCAGTACTGGGATGTGCCACTCTACCTAGCTACCTTTTTTGTTTTTTCAAGACAGGGTTTCTCTATGTAGCCCTGGCTGTCCTGGAACTCACTGTCAGCTGCGATGGCCTTGAACACAGAGATCTGTCTGCCTGTCTCCCGGGTGTGCTGGGATTAAAGGCGTTCATTCACTACCACTGACTGGCTCCTCACTAATCTAACATTTTTAAAACCTTTATACATTGAAGTGAAATTCACAGATCATTGCTTCTTTCACCATAGTGCATCCTTTGGCTGAGCCCTGGGTAGCAGAGTTAAGGAAAGAAAATTTAAATACACCCACCGTGGAGGATTACCTTCTTTCAGTCAAGGTACCTGAACTCTCTCCTGTTTCTAGGTTTTATGATTATCAGTAATCCTGACTTCTTGTGTCAGTGTTGGTGCTTGTCTGGGATTAGAAAACCAAGAGTCACATATCAAAGGCAGTTTCGCAGTGTTCATAGCAGTATTAACTGATATCCCTTAATCTTGGCCTTCTTAGGAGGGGCCAGGTGCAAACCTGCAGGAATTTAGTTCCCGGGAGGGGGTGGGGGAGGATCTCACTCAATACAACAGTATAAGGTGGGCAGAGCAGAGTTAATACTCATTCTCAGCTACTTTTTGAACTGGAGGACTCTATGGCTGAGGGGCTTAGCCAGAAGGATGGCAGCAGGATGCAGTTGCACTGGGAGATGCTCTCCTTAGCTTCTCATCCTCCTGACTCTCTGGAGCCAGGCAACATCCAGAAGTGAAGGAGCACTCCCACCCTTAGCGTAGCGGAGTTCGGATGAGAGCAAGCCTGGCCATCCCCGTTAGCCCAGGCTAAAGCCAGAGGACTCTCAGTAGCACACCTCCTCAGCAGGGTCTCAGATGCTCGCCGGCCCAGCCCAGCCGGCTGGGGAGGCCCCTGGGCAGAGACTCCTACACTCTTGACTTTGCTGTGTCAGCAGCCAGTTCCCTTCACTTCAGACATGTCTATATCCAGAGCGTCCTCTGTCCTGACACCCTTCCTTTCACAGTAGGAATTCCCCAGTACCCACAGCATGGCTGCAGGAGCCAAACAGTACCGAGGCTGTTCGGTGTGCTGTGAAGCCCTATGATGTGCAGACACTCTGGACAGATCCCTGGCGACTGCAGGTAGATTTCCTCCAGTGGAAAATGGGACAGTACTAAGAGGTCATGTGCAAATATGTACATGTGTGTTAGAACAGGTGACTGATATGGTATAGTAAGGCACCATCAATGGTCTGCTGGCCCATCATATTCAATCACTTCTGTCTGTCCAGCTCTGTGTGCTGCAAGCTCTCAGGTGTCTTACGAGCATACCTAAGCACTTCTAGCTCTCATGAGAACTTGCACCACACTCATTGGAGTGTGTAAACCTTCCTCTGTGCCCCCTTTGCCAGACTAATCAAGCTACACACATTCAGTTTGCCACACGAACCACAAGACAGCACAGTATCAGGAGAGCCTGTCATGTCATCTTCCCAGTCCTGACTGTGCCCAGATGCACCCTGACTCTATTTCTCTCCAAAGATGTCCTGGTCCCCTGTCTGGCTATTTGGCTCACTGGCCTCACGGCACAGCTTTCATGGCCGACGGACCTGTGCTGGCCAGGGCCTCAGTGTCTTTCTTCCTCCTTAGCTGTGTATACCACACTTAATGTGTCCCTGTAAGGCCCCAGAGGCCCTATGCAGAATTTTTAATTAGAGCACCGAGTTCCCCAAGAAATAGGTGAGCAGAGTACAGAAAGAGACTTATTTTATTACTTGACCTCAAACTACTTTAGGGCACTCTGCCCACCCCCTCCCCTATTAGAAGGTACCAGAGGCTTTGGAATTCTGACACACCCATCGGGGACATAGAGAAGACAAAGGACTGATAGGCCAGGGCAGGGTCAGAGAACTTAGCTCTTGAGTCTCTGCTCTATAAGAGCAGCCAAACAATGAGTGCTTTTAGACATCTATAGCCAAAAGGGCCACTGTGACGGCCCACCCAACAGAGCTGGACCATTAGACCCACAAAGGAGGCCAAACCAGCCACAAATATGGGCTCATTCTTTACACATCCCCACAGACATTTCCTTTACAACTCCTAAGTCCTGAATGCAGGGCACTACCTCCTATGGGAACCAAGTTCTGCCACTGCTCAAACTGTCAGAAAAGAAGGGTTTTTTTTGGTGATGGTGGTGGTGGTGTAGGAGAGAGGTTCTAGGGTCTGAACCAAGGGTAAACCGAGAAAGGTATTGGCCAAGGCGGCTTAGTCCTTCGAAAGTGAGGCAGGGCAGCTAACAATGTGGCTGAGAAAGCAATTCCCACTAAGAACTCTGATGTACTCACTCACTAGTACATTCTGACCAAGAGAAAGTTTATGGTGGCCCATGTCTGCCTCAGGTGTCCCCGTGGGTTCCCGCCTGTGTAATTCACAGGTGGCCCACGTCTGCCTCAGGTGTCCCCGTGGGTGGCCCGCCCATGTAGTTCTCTGCCCCATTCTGCGGTCTTCACACGCAGCCAGTGTGTGGCCAGGCTCCTGGCTCCTCTGAGAAACAGCCACTTGTTTAGAGAATAGCCACATCCACTTTGGGCAGTCTGTCTTGCTGGCAGTTTCTCTGTCCCCCCACTGACTCTTCCCTGTCAAAAGTGGCAGAGTGCGGTTTCTGGGCTATTAAAGCAGAGAGGACCTTCTCCCCAAAGGGCAGCCCCTCTCCTGTGCTCCTGCAGGCCTGAGAGATGGCTGTGTGTTGGGAGGCTGCTTACCCTCTTCTGGCTCAGCCTGAAGCACTTCAAAATCCTTCCTTATACAGAATACAATTCTGTGTCTCTTGGACAACTTTAGAAAATGTTTTATTATGAAAAATTGAAATCCATATCCAAGTTTTGAATAACAGAAGGATTGTATACACTCCTCAGTGATTACCAACACGTGGCCATTTGCTCTCCTCTCCGACTTCCCGACTCTCCTGGGACGGCTTTAGAAAAGACTTGTCAGTTTATGAGAGAGAAAGACTACATTTGCAGTCTCCCCTGCAGCCAGAGTGGTATGATGACCCAGGTCTGCTGTGGGGCCACTTTAAATCTTACTGATGCTAACACACATTGGTACCTGCACTTTGATTTGTGCATGTACCTAAGTCAGTCAAACCAGTATCACCCAGGTCATATATACCCAGCTGGGGATAGACAGACACACCCAGGAGAAAGAGACAGCCTTTTCTAGAGAGGTGACAACACTGACCACAGGCCACTGATGGAAAAGCCTATGTGAGGGCTGGCAGGGCCGACACTCATAGACAGTCTCACTGACCCACTGACTTCCTAATCTCTTAGGCCTTTGCTAAGAGGAAAACCCAAGTTACCATGAGCGCCCAGCCCTTTATCCTAAGGACTGCAGAGCATCTGCATAGATGGGCAGAGTTGTCTCAGGAGCTGTTGATACTATGGCTACAGATGGAATGCGGGGGTACACAGAACCGCAACACAACACAGGAGAAGTATCAGGCCAGTGCAGCGGGTGACATGCTAGGTGACCACAGATGGGCCCCTGTCTTACAGGCATGGAGGTCCTATCCTAACAGGACCTCCTGCTGGTTCCAGTTAAAGAACTTCCTTCATCCTCCACGTCTCTGTAGAGACCATCTGTCGAGAGGCCAGCTTGGTGTCACCTGTGTCACCTGTGCAGTCCTTCACAGGTGGATGTGAACAGACCATGAGTTCAAATGCAGCTTGTAAACTTCCTTTTGGGTAATGAGATGCTAGCCATCTGGTGCCACCAATTCAGTTTTGGTGGCTACAAATCCTGCCCCTACATCCAAGGCCTAGACGGGAAGCCCACTGTGACCTAGTGTTCTTGGGCCCGTGGGTGGCGTTGAGTCACATCAGCCTTTCAGAGGGCTGAAGTGAGCGCAGAAACAAAGCTGTGGTAAGGCCACAGAGCTGTGTCTGAGCAGGAAATGGAATGCAGTCTTTGAAGCCCACATTTCCCCCAGGTGATGAATTTAATGCTGTATTGGCATGGGTGGCTGGGACGTCTCCTAAGGAGCACAAAGAACACGAGGTCTTTAAATAATCCGCATCCCCATTCCTCACTCTCCAGCCCAGGCTGCCCTCAGATTTGCAGCAGCTCTTTGCTAGCCTTCCACGCACTGGGATTCTAGGTGTGTGCCAGCATTACTGGCAAGAATATCCCTTGACAAATAAAAAAAAACCTGAAGAACTACCGAGGTAGAAAAGACATCTGAAGTAGACTTTTTTTTTTTAAAGGAGAAAGGGGAGTAGGACAAAACAAAAAGCCACTCAGCATTAACTTATCCCAATGTCCCCCACCTCACATGAGAACCTCACACAAGAGAAAGGCTGAATGCACTGAGAACTAATGCCCAGAGACTCAGTATCTGCCCAACCCAGCAAACGCCCTTAAGAAAGGGCGGATCTTAGCGAGGCTGTGCCCCTCGCGGGCAGGCCTGAGGTGTGGCAGCTGGCCCTGGCTGGCCTTCGAAGCAGAGCAAGGGAGGGGGCGCGGCATCCTTACTTCCACCAACCTTATAGTGGGTTCTATTTGTTTATTTAAAGACAAATTTTAAAAAGGAAAATTAATGAAACCAGGTGAGATTAAGATACATTAAACAAACTGCAACGTAGAAAAAGGGGCTTGCTGGAAACATGATGAACACTGGAAACATTTCACAAACACAGAGAAGAGCTCACATTGTCAATAGGATTAAGCTGCTAGGAATTCTCCCCAGAATGTCAAGGTTTCATTTTGCTCAGCCTGAGATCTCGCTCAATTTCAAACTGCCTGTGGTCCACTCGATCCAGAAAAGCTTTCCGCTCAATGTACCTGGATGAAGACAAAAACAATGTCAGTTCAATCTGGCAGGAGAGGCCTTCTCTGCACAGTTCCAACTCCAGTTAGGTAAGTGAAGTTTTGGCAAACCAGTCGGTGAGCCAGGCTGGTGTCTGGAGGACTATTCTGGATTCTCTCACTCCATCCAAACCATTTCCATTTGGTCCACAGAAGGACGCTTCTGTTCAGACACGAGTCAAACTAAACTGGAAAAGAATGGGTTCTTTGTTTTGAAACAGGGTCTCACTTTGTACACCAGGCAGGCTTCAAACTCAAGAGATCCGCCTGCCCCTGCCTCCTTTAAGAAGGTGTTATTTCACACCAGGAGAAATAACATCTTCTTAAAAGGAGAAAGTAGACAAGAGTTAGGAAAGTAGTGCTGTCACAGGACAGGAGGAAAGGAGAAATAATGCCATCTTAGTGCTATACTGGTAAACATCACCTGGGCAATTCTGGTCAAAGTTTGAGTCTCTCTGAGCCTCACTGATGTCCACAGCAACAGGATGACATATTTCCTGGCCTCAGTGTACATTGAGTTGGCAGGTAAAAGAACATACTCTTTTAAAAGACATGTATTGCCAGGTGCACACCTTTAATCCCAGCACTTGGGAGGCAGAGGCAGGTGGATTTCTGAGTTGGAGGCCAGCCTGGTCTACAGAGTGAGCTCCAGGACAGCCAGGGCTATACAGAGAAACCCTGTCTTGAAAAAACAAAACAAAACAAAGACATGTATTTTGTGCTTGTGTATTTATGTATATTTATGTGTGGGTGGGCACGTGTGGTAGTCAGAGGACAACTAACTTGCAGGGTTGCTTCTTTCCTTCCCCCACGTGGGTCCTGGGGACTGAGAACACAGGTTGTGGCAACAAGTGTCTTTGACCCAGTGAGTCATCTTACAAAGTTTTTATGTCTATATTTTTATGTATCTCAAAAGGCACAAAAAAAAACTACTCCTAAAAACAGAACAAGCAGGACAGACTGAGCCAGATGCGGTAGTGCACACCTATAATCCTAGCACCCATGAGCAAGAGGCAGGTGGAGCTCTGGGAGTTTGAGGCCAGCCTGATCTACAGAGTGAGTTCCAAGACCCCCAAGGGCTGCTGTGAGAGTGGAAGCAGCTGAGGTCTGCAGGGCTGGTCCGTTTCCTCTGCTCTTTCCCTAGGTATTGACTTTGTTTGGGGCCAGGCTGCTTCTGTGGCATAAGAGATCCTTTCCTGAATTAATCTGGACAACGAGACTCAACACCTCTGCATGCACGTCACACGCAGGGTTTGCTTGGAAGCAGGAGCTCTGGTTATGTTCTGGCTCTCAGGCCAAGTTCAGAGACCTCTCTGGAGATCTCCCTCAGTCTTCCCAGACTGGGTGGGAGGAAGGTCAGCCTACCCTGGCAGGCATGCTGGTCAGAGGGAGCCTGGCTGCTTAATTAGACACAGCTGCATTTTAATGTACCTTTTCTTGCCATAAAGTGTGCTGTGATTTGCTTTCAGGGAGGAACTCTCTGCTGCTAATTAATCTACTGAGGGAGTAAAATTGTCATTAAAAATGGAAGACATAATTGAATCTCTGCACTAATTTTAATTTGTTGCACCATGGAAAATGTGCATCTGTCACTACAAGGGTATCACATTCACGGTGAGAATGTAATCAGCTCCAGGAACCTGTGTTCTTCACGGAGTTCAGGCCCTGTTTGCCTGCCCTTCAGCACCCTGAAGCAAACCAGGTCCATCCCATCTGCTTGCCAGCTGAGCCTGTGGCTACTAATCCTCCACGCAAGGACTGGTCAGAAACAGTTCTCAGGCCAGAGGAGCTGAATTTGAATCTTGTCACTCACTGTCTGTGCAGTATAAACATAGCTGTTCTCAGTTTCCTAGCTATAAAAAAGGGAGTGGAGCACAACAAAGATATATATGTATAGTGTTTACACACACACACACACACACACACACACACACACACACACACACATTCACATCCCATTTAACTGCTGAGGCCGAGAGTCAGGCCACATGCTTCTGTCTTTACAGTCCTAGTGGTTAAGATTATGTGAACCCCTGTGCTTGTCTTACATGATGCCAGGGCTTTTGTACATACTGGGCAAACACTATACCAACTGAACCATATCCCTAGATCCCAAAATACTGTCTTAAGAAAACAGCACAAAACAAAACACCCAAACCCAGAACGAAAGCTAAGGATCAGTCCTCCTAATCAGAGGGGCTGCCGTGAGGAGTTCATGAACATGTGCATTAACAATGCTTAAAGTGGAAAGGAGCTTGACAGAGTGGGAGCTAACACCTTCACTGTGATTTAGGCAGCCAGCTTCCATCAGGGTCCTGAGGACAGCAGATGGCCCAAGTTGGGATGTGTGCTGTCTGAAACCAGTAACTACCATCTGGTCTGGATCAGGAATTAGGCTGTGGTGTCAAAACTGTCAGTGAGGCCAGAATAGCAGGAACACACAATAATGCTGTGCTTAGGTTTGACACAAATCTCTTGGGTCAGAGTTGTCACATTTAGTCAGTGAGAATAAAGGAGACCCAGTTAGATCTGAAATTCAGATTCCCGGGCAGAGAGAGCAGCCACAGATACTGCATGCTCCTTCAGATAAAGGCACAGAAAGGGGACCTGGGTGAGGTGTGGACACACAATACAATGTGGCAGCCTGAGGCTCTCAGGCACGGCTGCTTAGAAAATTAACTGAGGGCCCCACCAACTGTATCAGTTGTCCCCTACCCTGTCTAACCTGGATCTGGACACATGGGAATCGGGGACTTGGTGGCAGGTGTGCCAACTGCCCCTTGGAAGAGTCATAGAGAGGGGAACACAGAGGAGATAGTGCTGAGAACATCACGTGTGGGTGTTTGAGGACAGAGTTCTCAGGCTATCTGCTGGGAGACCAGGACGGAGAAGAAATCCTTATGTTGCGATGTTTACCACGTAGGATAAGGGCTTGTGTGTCCAAAAGACCTGGAGTCTGCTGAAAGCAAAGTCCAGAACAGATGCTAAGGGGCAGCAGCAACACGTTACAATCAGAGATATAACTCAGTTCTCAGAAAGTCCACTGAAGATCAGGGCAGTCACTGGCAGCTGCTGAGAGGATCCTGGGACAGCTTGGTGTACCCAAGAGGAGACAACAGACAAACCTTCCACTGGACCTGGACTTGCTGAATGAAGTACGGTGCTGCGGAGGAGAGTGACTTTGATATCTACTGTTGGTGCTTTTGAGAGAGGTATTAATTTTTACCTTTTGTGATTTTTTCCCCTTTCCTATAAAGCAGAAATAAAAACGTAAATGCGCTTCTGTGGGTGCAATGAAACTGAGAGGTGCAGCTTTGGGTTTAGGTTCTCGCTTCTCAGCAATGTAATCACACCCATTACCTGCAAGGCCTCAGACGGGCTATTTGGAATAGAGACCAAGGCTGGAAATGCTCCCAAGGCTGCCTTGAAGGCCACCTGAGGGTTCACCTACTTCAAGTGGGCCGTGGGGTTTCCAGGCACTTTAACTAGGTCACAGTTCCAGAACAGAGCCGCTGGCTGACAAGCACAATGGGAATTATGGTCCTTGCTGTTTGCTGGTCAGTGCTCAACCCTCAGACTGACCCAGAAGGAAGCCTAGGGCTGAGGGGTGTGTCGACCCTCCTGCTACGATGCTTTCATGGCCCATTTAAGCAGCAGCAGATTTTTAATATTTTTATTTATCTGTTTATTTATTCATCCATTCATTTATTTATTTTTCTGAGACAGGGTCTTTCTGTGTAGCCCTGGCTGACCTTGAACTCAGAAATCCACCTGCCTCTGCCTCCCAAGTACTGGGATTAAAGACGTGTACCACCACTGCCTGGCAGATTTTTTATTTTATTGATTTATTTAATAGATTTTAAGATTTACTTGTTTATACATATGAGTACTCTATTTGGAGGTATGTCTGCATGACATCAGGGCATCAGATCCCATTGGTTATAAGCCACCATGTGGGTTCTGGGAATTGAACTAAGGACCTCTGGAAGAGCAGTCAGTGCTCTTAACTGCTGAACCATCTCTCTACCCTCTGTCTGTCTGTCAAGAGAGGCTTTCCCTATATAGATTAGGTTGGCCCCAAACTCATGAAGATCAGCCTACTACCTCTGCTTCCCCGGTGCTGGGATTACCAAACCTGGCAAAGCCAGCAAATATTTACTATCATTAAAATATGCTAATAGCATCAAAAAATTCCCTTTCAAGGCCAGGTTACACACAGTAGGCTCTGACCACTTTTCATTCTTCCCAGAGATTCAGGACTGGGTAGGAAGAGCAGGGAGCACTACCAGGGAAGACGTCAACATCTCTCGTCAGAGACCTGCGCCTGGTCAGTGTCAGGGCTGGCACTGTCACTCGCATATTTGGTGCCACACGAACCTCAGTATCGATCAGCTTCAGCTCTTGGTGGGCAACAGAAGTATAAGGCTCAGCACGTCCTGGGGTAGCCCTGACCAGTCAGGATTCCTCCACTCTGGGAATGTAACTGAGAGATGCAAACTGGCAGGCCCAGGCTTGGCCGTGAAGCCAACATATCTCTGTCACCACAGGCTGCGATGGTGCAGGGGACAGACTCCTGACAGATTCTTCAGAATGAGAAGTATTTTAGCGGACCCTCCTTCACGGTGCCCAAATGCCCAAGCTGTGCGACCTTCACCTAACTGCACAGAGAGCAGCAGCCAAGACTGCGCCTGTGTTTCTGTCTCTCTGCATTTTATATATCCATCCTCTCCCTCCACTTGGGGCCTCTGCCTCAGCGTTAGTATTTGGAAAGGTATCTGTGTGGTTAGTGAGCAGAGCCGGAGGAAGCCATGCTCAACACCTGAACAAAGTCAGCGAACAGTCTGCTCTGGGGCCTACTGCACACTAATAAAACCTAACAGGGATATGACCCCCACCCCCCAGCAGAGCCCTTAGCCTTCGTAGGGGAGGTACACTACACAGAGGGAGGGTCTCTAAGGCTGAAGAAGCAGACAGAGGTGGGCAGGAAAGGCCCCTTTGAGTCACTGGCAGAAAATGGTGGGTAAGTCTTAGAACCAGTGTTTGGCCAGGTTGGAGGGCTGGGGAAAGTGAAAAGGCCCCGGGAGACTTGGGGACACCTCAAAGCTCTGCTGACATCACCGTGGAAAATACTCCTAAAGCGTCCAGCTTTCCAGTAGGGTCTCAGTCTGGGGATGATCAGTTAATAGCAAGTGGGAGAAAAGAATCACAAGCAGCGGCCTGGGAGGAGGCAGGCATTTTGCCTGTTTGCTCCGTTCCCCTAACACCCTGAGAGGCACAGGGAAAGGTTTCCACTGTACAGTTGACTGACTGGCGCTAGTGACTGTCCTCATTAGTTCTTTGTTGCTGTGAGGCAACACTGACCAAGACCACATATAAACCACAACAGCAGGTTTATTTGTTTTACCCTGCTAGTCCATTATGGAGTAAGCCAAGGCAGGAACTCAAGGTAGGCACCCAGAGGCAGGAACTGAATGAGAGTGCTAGCATTAAAGGTGGATTACTCTGGGTATGGGTGGGAGCGGGGGTGAGAGGGTGGGAGTAGGGGTGAAGGGGTGGGAGTGAGGGTAGTGGGGGGCTAAATAGGTATGATCCCCACAGACTCATTGTGTTTGAACGCAGACTCATGGTGTTTGAACGGTTGGCCACAGGGAGTGGCACTATTAGGTGTGGACTTGTTGGAATAGGTGTGGCCTTGTGGCTATAAGCAGCCAGTGAATGTGCTAGGAACTACACTTCGGTCTTTGGGAAGAGCAGCAGCAGCAGGTACTTTAAACCACAGAGGCAGCTCTGTTCTTACTTACTTTTTTTAAAAATCTCTATTTGTTGTTATTGCTATTTTTGATTCTGACATAAATAGACTTCTGTGCACTCTTTTGTGATCTGCTTCTTTCAAAACTGATCTATGATTCTGCCTTCATTTAAGTAGAGTCCCAGGCTGCCTCCTACTCTATGTGTTGATGCTTCTGTGATTTTCTATATCCATTCCCACTGCTAGGCAGTAGCCCATGGTACAGACAGATGAGATTTGATTTAACTGTAACACTACTGACAGACCTGAGTTGTTTCTTGTTTTGGATGGTGTTCATATTGTCGGTACATACTTGCAGCTCTCAAGGGAATAAAGTTAAAAGTGAACTGAACTGTGAACACTATCATTATTATAGACATGACTAACTTTAAGAATCCTGAGCTGATCACAGTAAGTGGCGCTTTCCAGTTGAACCATCTACCTCTCAGATGTTTATCATGTGAGGAGACTGTCTTTTTTTTTTTTTTTTTGGATTTGGTTTTTTCGAGACAGGGTTTCTCTGTATAGCCCTGGCTGTCCTGGAAATCATTCTGTAGACCAGGCTGGCCTCGAACTCAGAAATCCACCTGCCTCTGCCTCCCAGAGTGCTGGGATTACAGGCGTGCGCCACCATCACCCGGCAGAGACTGTCTTTTTAATGACAGGTAATGCTCTTGTTTAAAATCTACTTTATCTAACATGAATGTCATTATATCAGTTTTCTTTTGGTTAGTACTTGCATAATTAGTCTTTTTCCTAATCTGTTTATTTTCAACATTCATTTCTTCATTCCACATCAATCTTTTTAAAACAGCAATCTTTGATTTTTTTAAAAAATGTAATCTGTTGATTTCTGATTTTTAACTGGAACATTTGGTTTATTCACATTAAATAAAAATGTGAATAATCGCTGGGCAGTGGTGGCGCATGCCTTTAATCCTGGCACTTGGGAGGCAGAGGCAGGTGGATTTCTGAGTTCAAGGCCAGTCTGGTCTACAGAGTGAGTTCCAGGACATCCAGGACCAGACAGAGAAACCGTGTCTCAAAAACAAACAAACAAAAACAAACAAACAAACAAAAAAGATGAATAATCTAATAAACATAGTCTAAATCCCCCACCCTATGTGTTGGAGTAACCACTCAGCCAGTATTGCTGTTGCTGAGGACCCAAATTCTGTTCCTACCTACATACACTGGGTGGCTTACAACTGCCTGTAATTCTAGCTCCAGAGGATCTGAAACACACATAATTAAAAATAAAACAAAAACCCTAAACGTATCCATCCTCTTATGTGCTATTTTTCTTGCTGTTCCCAGGTTAGCCTAGAACTCTCTAAGTAACCAAGGATGGTCTTGAACTTCTTTTTCTTCTTCTTCTTTTTTTTTTTTTGGGGGGGGGGGAAGGTATAGAATAGAAAAGAGTTTATTCCAGGCAGAGGATGGGAGTTAATGTGAAGTGGAGACAGAGGGAGAGAGAAAGGAGAGGAGGGGAGGGGAGGGGAAGAGATGGGAAGAGAGGAGAGGAGAGGAGAGGAGTGGAGTGGAGGCCAGCCATGACCACATGGAGAGGGGGGAGGGGAGGGGAGCCCAAGAGGGGCAGAGAGGTGAGAGTGCTAAGAGGCAAGAGCGATGAGAGCGCAGTCTTGAACTTCTGATCCTTCTGCTTCCACCTCCAAATGTTGGGATCACAGGCACGCACTACCAAATCCAGTTTATGTGGTGCTGGGGGTTGAACCCAGTGCTTCATGCCAAATAGGCAAGTGCTCTACGGAATGAGCTACACCCCGCCTCAGTTTTCAGGAACAACCTCACTACCTAGACAACTTAATTGGCAGTTGTCAAGGCCACTCCAATTCCCCACCCTTTCAGATCCAGGGAACTTCCAGTTCAAGGAATAACCACAAGATGTATCTTCCCAAAATAATCAACTGCACCTGCACTTACCGCTGATCAGTCAGAAAATCAATACCCAATTCTGTAACTCTCTTTTTTAAATTTAGAAATACCCCTTGAGGTTTGGTCTACTCCCCCATACGCTTTCCCAATCACGTAAAGCCAAGGTCTTTTCCTTTACAGACCCCGGGACCCTGATACTGTTCTGAGCCTAGCCACGGCTCTCCTACCCTGCTGTGTCAGGGCTGATCCTGGTTTGAGGGTGAGCTTGCAAATAAACCCTCTTGTGTTTACATTGGATCCTGAGTCCTTGGTGGTCTTCTTGGGGGTCTAGCCAATTGGGTATAACCTTATCTGTGCACCATGTGTGCTGGGTGCCAGTGGAGGCCAGAAACGGTGTCAGATCCCCTGAGATTAGAGTTACAGACTGCTGAAAGCTGCCAGGTAGGAATTTAACTAGGTTTTCTAGAAGAACAGCCTTTGTGTGGGTCTTTTACATCTTTTTTTTAAGATCTCAATTTAAATCATCTTTTCTCTTCCACTATATTTTATTAACGGTCCCTCATCTCTAACAGACCTCTATCTGCTTGAACACAGTGAATGTTTTCAACCCACATAATCAATACTCAGGAGAGGCAAGCCAGTGTAGTACACTCTGGCCCTTCTGCTATTTTAGAACCCTGTGCAAAATTGAACAGTTTAAATAGTCTGACCTGGATCTAGTGGTGAAGCAACCTCATAATTTGTTTTAAGACGTAAAACATATTAGATAGCATCCAGCATGATTTAAATAATATTAAGGCATATTTAGAAATAATACTTCCAGGGCCAGTGAGATGACTCACTGTGTAAAGATGCTTGCTCCAAGCCTGACGACCTAAGTTTAATCCCTGGGACCCACTCTGCAAGGAAGGGCCTGAAACCCATCGTGTGTCCCCTCTCCCTAAGTAAATATAAAGAACCAAACCAAACAAACAAACAAAAATGGAAACCACAATGCTCCCAGGTTGGTTCAAATAATGTTATGGCCTTATTTTGAAGACTAAGAACTGGGTGTGAGATGCATGCTTATGATCTCAGTCAGTACTAAGGAGGTTGAGGCAGGGGATTGTACAGGCTATCTTGGGGCTACATACTGAAACCTCACCTCAAGAAAAAGAAATACAGTTCCTAAATTAGCACCCTCTACTTCTTCTTATAACTTAGGATGTGCAATTATTTACCTACCCACCTATTTGGTTATTTATTTATTTATTTTGATTATTATTAATTTTTTTTGAGATAGGGTCTCATCTGGCTAACTCACTATGTAGACCAGGCTAGCCTCAAACTCAGAAACCTATCTACCCCTGCCTCCCAAATGCTGAGATTAAAGGCTAATTTAACATGTACTTATTATGTAGGTCTTGTGAGTGACTGGTATTCGTCAAAGTGCTTTATGCACGTCACATCCCTGTAAGTGATACATACATTATACATTCTCTCATAATATCTGTACATTTGGAGTGAAGATGTAAGATTATCCCAGTTTTACTGCAAAGGAGTTGAGATAACTACTGTGGTGAAAGAGAAGATCTTACTGGTGAGGGGCAGGGTGGATGAGAGGCCTGAACTATGTAAAGAACCACGCACTACCTCAGGGGTGGGAGATGCTGGCCTCTGCTCCTTATGTTCTTTTGTACTCCCTAAACACTTAATGAGTTCCATTTTCTTCTACTCACCCCAAACGAAACGAAACAAAACAAAACAAAACAAAACAAACACCCCATACATGAGAGCTGGATGTGGTGGCTCTTGCCTGTGATCCCAGAACTGGGAGGACTGAGACAGGAGGATTGCCATGATTGTGAGGCAGGACTAGGTTATAGAGTGTAATCCTTTCTCAACAACCCCACAGGGAAAACAAAATAAAATAAACACTAACAAGGAAAAGATTATTTTTGGCTTATGGAATATCCTCTTTGTGTTCCATAGTGGGTGGGAAACGGTACAGCAATGGCCTCTTACGTATCATACAGGCTGCAGCAAACAGTCCTACCATGCCCAGGACCTCAGGGACACAGTGGGATGAACTGGCGCCAACACATTCATGATACTGCGACAGCATCCAGGCACTTGAACTAGCCCAGATTATCTGAAGGCCAAGTGACTCAGATTAGGACAAGCCAGTCATGGCGAGCCAGACCTTGTCTTGTGTATAAACCAGGCGACTTAGAGTTAGTCCCCTGACGCTGTACCTCACTAACAGTCCCGGGGACACTGCTGCTCACGGATAGGATGTGCTGTTTTAGAACAGAGCTTCCCCAGAACTGAGTGCGCAAAGCCCTATCGATCCCTTCAGCCGCCTGAGAGACTGCCGCAGGGTTCTCAGGCTCCGGGAGCTCTCAGACCCACCACTTACCCTTCCTTCCCTCGGTTATGGATGGCCAGTTCTTCACCGATCCCTTCTTCCTCCTTGAAGCTCTCCCAGTCCAACTTGGATTTCTCAAGGGTGCTCATTTTCTGTTTTTTGGCTCCAATTTTCCCTAAAAGGCTGCTCATACCACTTGTTCTTTTTATCCTACGGAAGAAAAATGAATATGAGAACTCTGATTTCAGCATTAACAGCATTTTGTTGTTGATGATGTGTACATGAGGATCCCGGATTGAAGCCATTTGTCTCAACAGAAACCATGCTTGTACCTAGAGCGTTTTCCTTGTTGTGTAGCAACCATAGGCAGGACATTTGCCTTTCTTGCCAAACATACATGTCTGCTTAGCTGCACAGCTGACAGGAAGCCCTTGCCTCTTCAGACTTCCTTGAGCTGTGTGGCAGGTCTCTGCTTGCAGGGAGGGAGGGGAATGGTGGGGTTCAGGCAAGGCTTTGAAATGACACACACACACACAAGCACGGGCCCAGATTCCAGCTCTGCCCCAATGACTCAAGGCTGGCTGTTCAAGGGCATGTGCCTTGGTTTCTCAATCTACACTGAATGCTTACTCATGGATGGTGAGGAACCGTCCATGCAAGCGGCCAAAACAGCATCCGGCACAGGGTCAAGGTGCAGCTAACTGTGGGTCACTGTGAATCACTGTCCTCGCTTGTGCTTTGAAGCCCCGGGGGACTCTTCCACGGAGTAAAAAACAGTTCCCAGCACATATGAGCAAGGAGTCACAGCACTGTAAGGGCCTTTTAAAGGAACGGTCTTTCAACTCCTGGAAGCTGGGGCCTGTGCTTTCCCAGGAGGTGGAGAACATCCCGAAAGCAGAGTGTACAGCCTGTGCTCTACTTGCTGCTGATGCTATCTATCATGGGCTGTGGGAGAAAGCCCAAATGCCAAAGTCAAGTCTTGGCAGGTCAAATGTTTCCAGGCAGTGTTACATGAATGAGATAAGAGAAAGAGAAGGCGGCTAGAGTTTGTAAGAAGGTGATATGAGGGTTAGAAACCATAGAAAGAACATGGGTCAAACAAACAAACAAACAAACAACCTATCTTTTGTGGGTTGGGAGCAGGAACATGCAGGCCAGAGGACAGCTCCGTGGTCTTGTTCCTCTCCCTCTCTCTGGCACTATCACCAGACTTCCAGGCCTGTGCTGTGGGTGCCAGGGCCTTGGCTCACCACGCGATCTTGCCAGCCTGCTTTTGGTTTTATGCAAGTAAATGAGTTCTCTGCTAGGAGAAACCAGAGGTTCCTTTCTGCGTCACAGAGATGGGCAAGAGCAGAGACACTCAAGCAGCGCTGCCAGCAATGCCACGCTTCCTCTCGCAGGCTTTCTCAGCCTCTGTCCGTCTGACTTGAGTCTGGCCTGCTATAGTTAGTGTGAGTCACTGCAAGTGTAGCTACAGTGGCCCGCTCAGGTTAGTGCCGAAGGGAACGTTTCTGAGCTGACCTGGTGCCATTCTAACCCATCATGAAACCACGGACCATGGGCTACCTGTGTCCTGGGCCACCAGGTCAGTGCCCACACCAGACATAAGACTTGGGAGTGGTACATTCTCACTCTGTGATACTGGTCCAGAGGATGTCCCTGTCTAGGACACACCCCCTAATAAAGTGGACTCATTAACTATTAAGATCAATTCTGAATTGATAGTCAGGCATCACTGTCCTTGTGTTGAGCTGGATAAATAAGCAAAGTTCAGAGAGGTTAAAAAAATACAACAAAGGTCAAACCAGCAGAAATACAGACTCAGGACAAAGCAAGATCTCAGGACTTGAGCATCTCCAAGATGAGAAGCTGTTTGAGAGTTTTCTGTGAGCAATTTTATTGTGCTTAAGATAATTCTAAATTAGACAAATGCATTGTATGCATCTACATAAGGGATCCTAGTCCTATGTGTGCCGCAGTCCTGACCTTTTGTAATCATGACAAAGTTCACTATAACTAAGTGGCAAGTGCTGTCTGGGTAAGGATATACACGTTTCACATTCTACTTTGCTTTGTGCCCTCAGTGGGAGGGACTGTGACTCATGCTCTCTGTAGAAAGTGTCTGCTGCTACGTATCCTCTGTGAGGCCCTGGGCTACTTGTCTGTTTATAAGAAACCTGGAAAAGAACTGAAGAGGAGGCCCCTAACAAAGAGGTTGGTAGAACTTGTTAGTAAGGTTGTGAGAAGGCACAAGACTGTCATTCCCTGCGATCTTTAACCCCAGTTTCAATAACCAGGCACCCCCCAGAAGAGTTTCTGGGCTGAAAGGTATTTAGAATCATCTTTTCATCCATTGATTACAATCATTTGACCGAGACAGCAGCTCCACTGTGCTCCGGATTAGGAACACAAAAAAGCTACAAGGCCTGATCTTTGGTGATGATTAGAAAGGAATTAGCAAAAAGGGTACGTAACCAATAGGCAAACTGTGACCATTTCCTAAAAGACCCCAAAGATGACATCGCTGAGGGGCTGTTTAATCTTATCTCACACCTGCATTAATCACACTCCACTTCAGGGAGATAGAAAGCTGCCACAGTCCAGTGGTGGGCCCAGGACTAGTTCAGTGTTCCTCACACTGACTGCTGTGCTTGACCTCACAGAACAGGGACACAGACCCTGCAGCTGCATGCACACACCAATGTCTACTACTGCTCAGTCTACCTTCCCTGTTGTCCTGGAGCTCACTGTGTGCAGGATTCATGTCTTCCCTTTTTCTATCTGAGTGTGAGTGTAGCCTTGGGTAGCCTGGAACTTGCTATCTACACATGGCCGACCTGGAACTGAAGAGATCTACCTGCCTGTGCTAGGATTAAAGGCGTGAGCCACCACACCCTGCCAGCTTACTCACTGTGTCTCACCCACAGGGAAGCAAAAAGCTTACTCAGAGTGAAAAAGTGTTAAGAGTTTTAATTGACCAAGTCCCAGATGTGACAGCACAGTTAAACAAATTTCCCCTCATAACAAAAAGACTTAATAGTATGCTTGAAATGACAGATTAGGACATTAATTCCAAAACTAGACCAGCAAGGGCAGGACGGTGTTTGGAAGCACTAGTGACCTTTCCTCATCTGGCAATAAGCAGAGCTGGGTTCAAGTCTACACCTCTCATATCAAAACTGGCAGAACCACTAACCCGCAAATCATCTGCACCTACAATCTTTGGCAGACTCTCGCTTTCCTTAGTGTCTGTCATCTGTTTACAAGGGAGGGGTGCACACAGGAACTCCTTCCCAGGGCCAGGCACAGGTCTGGCCTTGTGTGAATGTGAGGGCAGCTGGAGCTGAGAACCCAGTGTGGAGGGCTTGGGGCTGCTGGTCCTTTCGGTGTTCTCAGATTTAGCTGAAGTCAGTAAGAATGAGTACAAACCAATCCCTGGCTGATTTTACTACCCACCTGCTAACTCACTTCCTCAAAGCCCAGCATGGGAGCAGAGCACTCCAGGAAAGGACTGAAGCCAGAGTCATGCCTCTAGACCCTCACGCCTCACCACCGAGTTGGACAGCAGAAACTCAGGAGGAAGTCCTAAAGAACCTTGTGGGTTCAGACCCCGAGCCCTCTGCATTACTGAAGCTGAGAGAACACCCGGAAGAGAGCGGCTCCTGTCAGGGAATGGCGAGAATGAATGCTAGCAAGCAGCTGCAGCCTCAGTTTTACACTGGCCACATGTTCCTCAGATAGACTGCCCTTGTGATACTCCAGGAGGAAGGGCGTTTGTTGGTGTGCTTTGATTTCAGGTTGGTTTTCTCCCTGAGATAGGGTCTTGCAATGTAGTCCAGGCTGGCTTCAGATTTTTAAAATATGTGATTATTTTGATGGCAAAAGCCCCGAACTTTTGTCTCTTCAAAAAAACAATGCTGTGAGCCCCTTTCCATGTGCTAAGTGTGGAGGTCTGCTCTGTCCTGCTGTGGACTCTCACCTGGCAATACCAAAGAGAACAATGTAACTGTAACTGGCTGGGGATCATTTGGGATAAGGAGTGACCCCTAGGTAAGAGCAACCCAACTGCAGCCAGTAAGACAAGAATTACCCTCCCCAAAGCAGCAACCATGCTTTAGCCACAGTCTCTAGATTCTACTGTAACCAGGCCATTGATTTGGGGGCAGTTAACAGGACCTGGGTGTTCTCAAGTGACACCAACATGGCTGGCTTGCTGGACTCTCACTACACTCCAGGAGACAACTAATGCTCCTCTCAGTGCAGGAGTCCTCTGCTGATCTCCAGTTCTGAGACCAAGCAACTCAGCAGGTTTGCGTCTATACAAAGAGTGATCTATTATGTGTGCTTACTAACTTGCCTAGTTTAGAGCTTTTGGGGGGTGTCTCGGTTTGACCAAGTGATAGGAGACTGGGACCCTTTTTGCTTCTTTCTTGGTACACATAGCGCCTGTCATGCCTGTTTCATATATTTAATACAGAAGGGTAAGCTAGGTGATGGGATGCTCCTGTGTTCAGCACTGAGTAACCAGGGCAGAAGACAGCCAGCCGGCCCGGCTACACAGCCAGTCTCTTTTCCAAAAAAAGAAAAAAAGAAAAATGCACACCTTCCCAACAAGAGCATGAGCATAAGGCCCTTCACCTTCCTGCCATTCCCACTTCTGAGCAAGTTTATGACGGACAGAGCACACCTTGGTTCTTCAGAAATCAAAATTCCACTAAGCTAGTGTTTCTGTTTGCATGCAAATGCTTGAAGTGTATAAAATAGATGTGGGCTGTAGCTTCAAAGCTGAGTTGTTGAACTTGCCCCTAACCAAACTGCAACTTGAATGAGACGCATTCAAGTCAAATAACTAAAGAGCCTGAGAACTGTGGCCCACACCTGTGACCCTAGGACTTAGAGGGAGGGAATCCTTAAATACATGCTTCAACGTGGCTGAAACATATAAACACTACACTAGATGAAAGAAAAAAATCATGAGACTACAGACTACATGATTCCATTTCATTTCTTTTTTGGTTTTTTGAGACAGGGTTTCTCTGTATAGCCCTGGCTGTCCTGGAACTCACTCTGTAGACCAGGCTGGCCTCAAACTCAGAAACTCACCTGCCTCTGCCTCTCAAGTGCTGGGATTAAAGGCGTGTGCCACCACCGCCCAGCCATGATTCCATTTCTATGAAATGTCTAAAACAGGCAAATCCATGAAGGCTAAGAATTTCCATGACAGAGGGCAATGGAAGAGGCCGGAGAGCCACTGTTGTGGCTGGGATATGAACTGCCGCCCCTCCCTCTCCACAGCCTCTCCCCCAAAGGCTCAAGTACTAAAAAGGCTTGGTTTCCAGATAGGTGCTGTTGACAGGTAAGTGGACCACTAACCTAATAATGGATCAATCTATTCATAGCAGAAAGAGCTACTATGGAAATGGAGTCCAGTCAGAGGAACAGGGTCACTGGAGGCACACTCTTCATTTACTTTTAAAAACCTGATCAGACTTGCTATGTTGCTCAGCCTGGACTCAAATTCATGTTCCTCCTGCTCAGCCTCCTGTGCGCTGGAATTACAGATGTGTGCTAGCATCAGGCATGTCTTTGTCCCTGGACCCTTCCTTTCTTTTCTCTTTGCTCAAGGCTACTGAGGTGGGCAGTTTGTCCCACCATGCCTTTTTGCCAGTGTGCTGGCTGGCTAAGATATCAACCTGATACAAGTTAAAGTCATTTTGGAAGAGGAAACCTCCACTAGGAAATGTCCCTACCAGACTGTTATGTGGACAAGCCCGTGGTACATTTCCTTGACTGATGGTTGATGTGGGAGGGCCTGCTCACTGTGAAAGGGCCATCCCTAGGCTGGTGGTCCTAGAAGGTATAAGAAAGCAGCAAGCCGGTGAGTAGTACACTTCCAAGGCTTCTGCCCCAGTTCCCGCCTCCAGGCTCCTGCCCTAACTTCCTCCGATGACAGATTGTGTTGTCAAAGTATAAAGGAAATAAACCCTTTCCTCCCCTAGTTGTTTTTAGTCATAGTGTTTTCTTGCAGCAATAGAAAACTAAGCGTGTCTATCTGAAAGTAAGCTGACCACAGTCTGAACTTCTGAAACCACGATGGAAAACACACAACTCCAAGATTAGAAAGATAATGGGCCAGCAAGATGGCTCAGTAGACAAGGGAACTTGCTGCTTGACCCCTGAACCTAGGCGGATCTATCACCCCTGAGTACACATTTAAACATATAAATATAAAACAGTGTCTTAGCCTTACACCTTTCCTTCTTGAGGCTGTTCTTCTCAGGTGTGCACAGCAACAAAAGCTGACTAATAGAGCAAAGGGGTGCAGGAATCCGTCCTGGGATAATGGATTTCTCCTGCAGTGTTCCGAGGGAGCTGCTGGAAGACAGGGCTCATTTTCCAGATTCTGGTTCTAAACCTGTGCTGCCAGACAAAGCCCGAGAAGCTGGCAGAAGCCAGCTGGCTCGACTCTCAGTGCGGCCAGCCTCCCTCAGTAAAGCTACTCTGGAAAATGCAACCTTTTCTATACACACACACTTAACTTATGTGTCTAATTCATTCTCATCATTCAGGGAAAAATAAAACGAAATAAAAAAAATATTTTTTTTTTGAGACAGGGTTTCTCTGTGTAGCCCTGGCTGTCCTGGAACTCTCTGTAGACCAGGTTGGCCTCGAACTCAGAAATCCTCCTGCCCAGTCAAAAGTATCTTAAAATTGAATTATCATGTGGCCAGTCAGAAGGCTTTCAGGCCAGGCATGGTGACACATGTCTTTAATTCTAGCACTTAGAAAGTAGAGGCAGGCAGGTCTCCCTGAGTTCAAGGCTAGCCTGGTCTACTAGTGAGTTTTGGTCTAGCTAAGGCTACATAGTGAGATCCTGTCCTAAAAGTAAGCCAGCCAACCAATCAATCAGCCAGCCAGCCAGCCAACCAAAGAAACAAAAGGCTTTCTGGTACACCGTTTATAATGATACTTAATGAGGAAATGGGCACCAGTCTCTATTCATACTTCCCTGACCTCAATCTTCGATGCTAAGAAGGAGGCTTGGCTAGTTCTTGGAAGGAAGAAACAGGAACTAGTGTTAGTCAGCGGTTTTGGTTGTTGCCCTCCACCCCCACACCACCTCTTGTTTTTATAACAATAAGATAATTTAGAAAGGTCATGGGAAATAGTATAGAACTTTCCAGTTTGAAAATGTCAAAGTGAGAGACGGCACTGTCATTATCTAAATAAGCCTCACTTATATTCACCAATTAACATGTTGCCATATATGCCTTTTTTTAACGCATACATTTACTTTGGGGGGAGAGTATGGAGCTATTTTAAAGCAATAATCATTACACCACGGCACCTCTCAATACTTCAGTTTACACCTAAGACACTCCTACATAAACTCAACACCTTATTTATACTGAAGAAACTTAATGCTGATATAAGCTACCTCTAAATTTTCATCAGTGACAGTTCCTGGTCATATGCTTCCCAGCATTTGGAGGTATCTTAATCTCCTTTCACATTTTCATCTCCAACATCTTCTGCCTCCTGGCCTTGGTGTCATTATTAATTTTTAAGAGTCTTCTCTGGCTGTCTCATAGACTGTAGCTCACTGGGTTTATCTGTCTCTTGGGGACAGATTGAGGTTAAACATTTTTGCCAAGCATGCTGCTATAAGGCTGATATGCTGCTGCACCACCCTCAGAGGTACATGGCTTGAGGTCAGAACAGACTGAAGATGTTAAGTATGGATCCCATGGTCAGGGATGACTATAGCTACACTGCCTCACTCTATCGAGGATTAGTGTTCTCAGAAACCCAGAAAGTCTGGTTGCTTATTTCTTCTAGTACCTCATTTTGTAATAATGCTCAGCCATGTCTATATACAGACGTGATACAATGAATAGTACAGGATCCTACTTGAAGGACAAACATACAGAAGACCTTTAGGATAAGCTCTGGCATGAGAAATTCTTAAACAAATGAGAGCAGTACTAAAGAATGGCAAAAGATTATGAGATTAGTAACAGCACCCTAGTTTGAACAGTGCATCAGTAAGGACAGGGCCTCTCAGGCCAACGCAAGAGAAATCCACCTAGATTTCTCCATGAGGGGTAAGTGACATGGAGCTGATGGGAAGGCAGAGCCTCTGACTCTCAGACGTAGTTTTCCTTGTTCCCAGGGAAAGGTAGTTCCACAGCCCTTCCAGACTCTGCTCCAGCAGCTTCCTTCCTGGAGTCATCCCCAAGGTGTGGGGGCGGGGCGGGGGGAGCCTCATGGCAAAGAGGGAAAGGCACGCCACAGTTTCCTGGCAGTAAGAAAGGAAGGGAGAGGTGAGGTCTTTGGGAGGAAATACTCTGTTTAATGGGAAGAGGATTATGCATGCGTGCGTGTGTGTGTGTGTGTGTGTGTGTGTGTGTGTGTGTGTGTGTGTGTTTTGTCCCTGAGGTGCAAACCACTGTTGCTTTCATTTGTATTATCACATTAGGCTGGACACAACAGAGCATTTTCACTTGAGGTGGGATTTTAAACAAATTATTAAACACAGCTTCCAAGAAAGACCATGATGACATCTGCTTTATGTACAGCCTTGGAAGCTCAGTGGAGAAAGACGCAGCTCATTTTCCAGATACTGATTCCATATGGGCTGCCAACCTCTGAACAGAGCTGAGAGGAGCCCAGGCAGACTCAGAATCTGGCATTTAAAAGGAAATGATCTCTCTCAACAACAGTGCTTAGCTTTCTGCTAGGATCCTGCCTAGGTCAGGCATGTGCTGGTCTGAGGGACAGACACAATTATTACTCCTGTTAGGGCAACACGGCTGAGCACCCCTCTAAACTAGCCAGGGTGAGAAGCAAAACAGAAGACATATGTATCTCTATGATGGGTTGTTTGTCTATCTGCTTAGTGAGGACTTGGCATATGTCCTAAGCCCTGATGCTCTGCTTTTTCCAGAATTTTCAGCACCCCTTCCTCCCCAACTCTGCCTCCTAACAAACTAAGCCTGAGGAAGCTGAAGATAGAGCTCAACTGACACAGCATTTGCCTAGAATGCAGAAAGCCCTGGGTTTAACTTCAGTACCAAGTAAACCAAGCATGCCAGCTCATGCCGATAATCTTAGCACTCAGGAAGTGGATGCAGAAGATCAGAAGTTCAAGGTCATCTTCAGCTACACTGAGTCTGAGCTCAGCATGGGATACATGAGACACGGTCTCAAAACAGAACACTGAACAACCAACCCCTGGTCAATATTTTAAAAGATAGGCTTAGTGGTTCGTGCCAGTAATTCAGGGCTTGGGATGCGGAGGCAAGAGAGGGGTGAGGAGTTCAACATCAAATCCCATCTATAAAGGCAGCTTGAGGCAGCCTGAACTGCAGGTGATCCTCAGTAAAAACACAAAAAATGTGGATGTCAACATAAGATAAATTTAAAATTCATAGGCATCTCCAAGGTTGAGGTCATGTTTAAATGTCAGGACACAGAGGTGGCCTCCATCAGTGCAGAAACAATCCCTTCAGCTCGATACCATAAGCATTTTATTTAAAATGGGCCAGTCTGCCCCTTATTAGGAACAGGAGGCACACAACCACATGTCACTAAATGAAACGTACATGAGCCGGCTCACATACACTCTGCAGACATTTCCCTGAGTTTTCACTAAACTTTTCACTGCTACTAAATAGTATGTGAAATTCCAACTGAGGAGATGGATCTCTGTCTGGGAAGGAATGTGACATCTGTTTTTTTTTTTTTTAAAGATTTATTTATTATGTTAGAACACTGTGCTGTTTTCAGTCGCCCCAGAAGACGACACCAGATCTCATTACGGATGGTTGTGAGCCACCATGTGGTTGCTGGGATTAGAACTCATGACCTTTGGAAGAGCAGTCAGTGCTCTTAACCGCTGAGCCATCTCTCCAGCCCGTTTTTTGGTTTTCTTAAAAAAAGACAGGGTCTCTCTGTGTAGCCCTGACTGTCCTGGAACTTGCTCTGTAGACCAGGTTGCTCTTGAACTCACAGAAATCACCTGTTTCTGCCTCCAGTTGGGATTTAAGGTGTAACCTAGTACCACACAGAGAGATGTCCTTTATTAGATGAGGAAACCCCTGGCCCTCCTCCTATGGGGGCCCATCTCTGAAATCCCTTTTTGGTCAGCATCCACAACATGGCTTGCTTAATTGCTAGAGTAGTTAATGTCTCTGGTCTCAGAGAAGACATAACCCTGCTAAAACCTCACTGAAAAAAGTAATGAAGTTCCCCTCCCCCATCCTTCTGCCTCCCAGGCAGCTCCCATCTCTCCTCAGAAAGCTGGAGGTTCCACCAGCAGCCTTTTGCTTTGTCATGCCACCCCTGCTGAGGCAGAATGTAAGGGATCCCTGAGAAGCAAAGATCTATTATGCACCTGATTCCAGGAAGGCAGCTGGAATTCCAAGTCACTCTGCTGAGGAAATGCAAAGGATTTTTTAACAAAAATATAAGGCCCATCTTATTGCTGGGACTGGCAGGAGAAAACTCTTTCTCTCCCTCACTCTCCTCTTTCTCTCCACTCCCCTCTTTGTTGAATGCAGGAATGGTTTTCATAGCCAGGCCACCTATAAACCACAACACTGCTTCTTTAATGGATGGAAGATTTTTACTCATTGCATCAGTGACCCCCCCCCCGCCCCCCAAATTCCTACTTTAAAGCAAGAGAAATTGGTTAAACACAGCCTCTGGCCAGTCATTGATGTTAAAGCAGCTGGTTCTCTGAGGTTCCCTTACAAATCCTACATGCTAAACGATGGTCCCATTCGCATCTAGGCACCTCAGTGCATCTGCTTTTCTATTCATAGTCAAAACATCTCCAAAGGTGTTGACAAATCACAGGCTGTCACTGGCTGATAGGCCACAAAACAAAGCTAGCAGACCCACCAGACAACTAAGTCAACTAAGAGGCTGCTATTAAAAAATTCAAAAGTGAGAGACCCTGCAGTAGCAGCACATGCTTTGCAGACCTCTGTGAGTTCAAGCCAGCCTGGTCTACAGAGCAAGTTCCAGGACAGCCAGAGCTACACGGAGAAACCCTGTCTTAAAAACAAACAAACAAACAAGAAAAAAAGAAGGGCAGAGCATCAGTTTCCCGTTTGTCCCCACGAACCTGCCACATGCTCTGCGGAGCTTGGCATCGCGCTCCTTCAGTGAGCTCTCAAGGCTTCTCCTTACAAAGCCCCAGTGCACCTTAAAGGAATCTGACTGCTCCCTTCCCTGGGGGATCAATCAGTCAGTGGCTTGGTGCTACCTGCCCTCCCTGCCACCATGAGGCTGAGCTAGTGACTCTACCATCCATGTTCTCACAGTCCAGACAGGAAGGGACTGAGCATGGCCCCTGACACAGCAACCTGAATGATACAGCTCAATGTGAGAGCTCTTGAACCAGAACCTAACCCAAGCATAGCCGCAATCACTCTCCTGGGAACGAAAATGATGGAAATCATCCAAATACAAGCTACTATGCTTATGCTATGAAACCAAGCCAGAAAGTATGATGGCCAGCCAATTCTTGTTCTTAGAATACTTTAAAGAGTCCACCCGCTTATGGCATACAATTCAATGTGGTCTTTTGGGAGAGTGGATGGGGGAGAGGTTCAAGATGTGGTGTCCTTCTGTAGCCCTGGCTGTCCTCCAACTCAGAGATCTGCCTGCCTCTGCCTTCCAAGTACTGGGATTAAAGGAGTGTACCACCATAGTCAACACAATAGTTTTTGATATATTATCATAATCAAATTTTAGAATACTCTGTCATCACCACAAAACCTTTCATGGTGTGGATAGGATGACAGGATGCCTGAGAACTATTTGTGTAGCAAAGTTCTAGTGTTATCAATACTACCTTGGATCTATGCTTTTGAAACTGGTTACTATGGCTTCGCAGCCAACGAAAAGAATTTACCTTACCCTCTAATACATTTATTTGTACTCAGGACAAGCTAACTTCTTTGAATTTCAAGTAATCAATTAGTAAAATGAGAGTAATAATAACCACATTGAAGGGTGATAATTAACCCAGAGATCCGATAAACCCTTATCTATGGAATGCTGTAGTGAGCCCACCCCTCCCCCCACAGAGTTCCCCTTTAACCCAGTCACAGGAGGCAGATATGCAAATAAGCAGGTACTTTCTTAAAAAACTGCACACAGGAAGTGCAGCAGAGCACAACAGGGATTGAAGAGACAAGGAAGAAAAGCTGAGAAGAAAGCAGTGTCTCATAAACGCCATTTCCAGATGTTTCCATGTGTCTGTAAAAAGTGCACTCTAAAATACACACACACCCATTTAAAACTTTTAAAATATTTATTTTATATGTATGTATATTTGTACACACTTTGGGTAGGTCTTGAGGGGCTCTAAGAGGAGTGTTGGATCCCACAGAACTGAAGTTCTGGGCAACTGTGAACCTGACATGGACGCTGGAAGAGCAGAAAGTATATTTAAACACTGAAGTGTCTCCAGTCCCCAGATTTAAACTGTCACTGCCAGGAACATCAATGGACTTGGCATTAAGAGTCACCTGTTCTGCTTTTTTGGAGGGAAGTCATCTCTGGCAGCAAGTTATTGTTTATCCCCACCCCCCAAAAAAACCCTTGAATTTCAACCAAGAAAAGTTGATCTACTGTGTAACAGCCTCCCAACCCCCAAATGCCTTTCTATGTGGACTTGGTTTGATCATTAATTTTAGTTTCTTTGAAGATCTTTGGGAGCTTCTAACAGTCAACTTTTGGACATTTTTTCCTAACACTCACTCCAGTGGATGATGTCATTTCCAAGGCATAAGTACTAGCAAGCTCTCACGACACACAAATGCTCTCTCTATCTTCAGTTTGAACTATTTTCCATAACTTAGTATCACACACTCAACTGCTCACTGCAGTCTCCAAGACATGTTCTACTGGAAACCTACCACATCTTTTGTTTCCCCGACTTCTACTTCAGGTACCAGCCCACATGAGCCAGGTCTCAAGCTGCCCCTTCGCCCCAGGCTCCTGTCCTCTTGGGTATCCTTTTGGCTAGCTTTCTAACCTCCCTTAAAGTCTTTGTTCAAATCATTTCAAGAAGAGAACACTGACCATGCTGGTTAATACTTAGCTTTCACTCTCAAGCTCCAGATCCGCCATTTCTCTTTATCCCTATTTTCTCCACACACTGAGCACTTTGCTGCGAAGCCCACACTTACTCATGTTTACACAGCACGTATTGACTTATCCAGTGTGTATTTACTGCACACTTTCTATCTCCCTCTAGGATTGGAAATTCCACAAGGGCTGAACCAACTTCTTGCCCAAGCTGCTGCTGAGGATCAAATCTACAGTTAGGCGCTAGAGATAAGCGGTGCACTGAAGTGCGAGTCCCAGTGAGTTTTGTTAGAAGTGACCCACACACTTGGCATACTTCCCGGTACGCACTCCATACATATTTGTTAAAAGAAGGTATGAGGGCGGTGGTGGCGCATGCCTGTAATCCCAGCACTCTGGGAGGCAGAGGCAGGAGGATTTCTGAGTTCGAGGCCAGCCTGGTTTACAGAGTGAGTTCCAGGACAGCCAGGGCTACACAGAGAAACCCTGTCTTGGAAAAAAAAAAACAAAAACAAAAACAAAACAAAACAAAAAACAAACAAAAGAAGGTATAAATCTTGGGACATTATCAGTTTTGTACATCATGCATAAACTCCCATAAGTGAAATGCATTTAAGAAAAACTGGGGGCTGGAGAGATGGCTCAGCAGTTAAGAGCACTGACTGCTCTTCCAGAGGTCCTGAGTTCAAGTCCCAGTAATCACATGGTGGCTCACAATCATCTGTAATGAGATCTGATGCCCTCTTCTGGTGTGTCTGAGGACAGCTACAGTGTACTTACATATAATAAATAAATCTTTAAAAAATAATTTAAAAAAAAAGAAAAGAAAAACTGCATTGGTTAGAGCCTTCACGGCTGTCAATCCTTAGCCACTTCCAGTGCAGCTGTGAACTTTGAATGTGGGGAGGAAAACCATTTGTTTATTTTAACATATGACTGACATTCTTGCATAGTCGTCAGCAGCTTGGAATTTACTGTAGTTGGTCTGTACCATCCTGAGATCTGCAGAATGTTCTATCGTCATAAACTCTAATCCTAAATACTTAGTTACAATCCTGTAAGTGACAATAACTAAAGAAAAAGAGGAGAAAGGAAAGCTGGTGAATCTTTTTTCTTCTTCTTCTAGGACAGAATTTACAGAAAGTGAAAGAAATGTAGATTCATTTTATGTGAAGTGTAACTCTGTAATAGCAATCATAAAACCAACTGAGGATTTCCTTATTGTAGCAGGTTTTTTTACTTTGACAACACAGCTGAGCTACTCGTTTTTGGAAGGGCACTAGGGCTTCTTGTATGTGTGTTGGGGGGGTGAGTGTTGTATGTAGGTGTGTGTTATCAAGTGTCCTACAAATAGGACACTGATAAGCATTCTGTCCCTAACACTGTATCCTCCAGCCTTTGGGAAGCAGGGCTATTTTCAAAGTTATATATAACTTGATGGATATAATCGGAGCAATTAGCTAACTCAATACTTAGACAATTGCATAATATTTGTCAGAATCTGCCAGAAAGTATCACTCAAGTTTATAGATTTGCTACAAGACAGAGGCAGAAAAGCACACATTCCCTCTAGCTATGCCCAGCCACATTAAAGTGATGCTCACGCAGAGGCTAGCTTCCTATTCCTTGGGGAGTTGAGCTGTGTGCACAGCAGAACAAGAAAGGCAATGACCCTAGCTAGGAAAAGGTGCAAAAAGAAGCTGGTGTTTCTCATTGGAGTGAGGTTCCTGGTGCCCGTTACAGGTCTTAGGGGATAAAAAGAAGACTGAAAAACTTCCTAAGATCCAGGCATGGTGGCTAAGATGTGAGATCCCAGTCCTTGGTAGAGTGAACATGGAGAATTATCACTACTTAGAGGCTAGGCAAGCTACATAGCAAAACTCTGTCTCAAAAATAAAGGACAAAAAGAAAGTTTCAGAGGAGGAGGGGTGAAGTGAAGTTATATACAAAGACCCCAGATTCTGAACGGCTCTGCACTCTCAAGGGCAGCCCTGGGAGCTGGAGGACTAGTGGCTAGCAGAGTGGTCCTCCCACCACTCTAAAGGGAAGGAAGGGAGGGAAGGAAGGGAGGGAGGAAGGGAGGGAAAGAAGGGAGGAAGGGAGGGAAAGAAGGGAGGGAGAGAGGGAAAGAAGGGAGGGAGGGAGGGAGTGAGTGAGGGAGGGAAGGAAAGGAAGAGAGGGAGGGAGGGAGGGAGGGAAGAAGGGAGGAAGTAAGCGCTCCTCACCTGCAGGGCTGCAGCAGTGCTGTGAAGGGAGCAGTCATTCAGCACACTGTACCTCACAAGCCTGGGCCTCAGGAAGGCACCAGAAGATGAAGTCTATGACAACCTGGAAAACAAACCTAAAGGGAGGAAGTCACAGGCAGGGACAGGAAAGGAGCACAGAGGGGTAAAGGGCAGGCCTAGACAAAACTGCATAAGAAGGCTGACAGAACAAAGACCAAAGAATTGAGGAGGAAAGACTCGGGAAACCAGGAAGGACTGGAGAAAGACGGACAGATTACAGAACATAGGAGCTAGCGCTATGTATTCCATCAGAATACTTGCCTGGCATTTGTGAGGACCTGACTTTGATACTCCATCATAAAAACCCAAAATATCCAATGTAGGAGAATATAAGACTATAGCAAGTAGAAATTAGTAGAAACCTATCTCCAGGCAGTAAAGCTTTGATGGAGTAAGAAAAACTGAAACACAGAAAACCAATCAAATAATAAAACTTACATTATTTATGAAAAGAAACAGAGTCCACACACACCCTTTAGGTACTGAGCAGAGCTCGCACAATGACTATTATGAAAAAGGTGCTGAGGGAGAAAGCTAGTGCAAGAGCACCTAACCTCCCAGTCTCAAAGGGAGGCGCAGCAAACTTTATCTACCTTGACAACGGAAGCCAGGGCCTCTGCAGGCTAGAGATGCCTCTACCCAGTGAGCTACATCTAGCCACGTTGGAGCTTCTTAAAAACTAGAGGAAAATAACATAGAATGTGTAAAACTTCTAAAACAAGAAACGGCACTACAGGAGAACATTATTTTAAAATATGGAACACACACACACACACACACACACACACACACACACACACACACACACACACACACTGTCTTAGTCAGGGTTTTTATTCCTGCACAAACGTGACCAAGAAGCAAGTTGGGGAGGAATGGGTTTATTGAGCTTACACTTCCGTGTTGCAGTTCATCACTAAAGGAAGTCAGGACCGGAACTCAGGCAGGTCAGGAAGCAGGAGCTGATGCAGAGGCCATGAAGGGATGTTTCTTACTGGCTTTGCTTCCCCTGGCTTGCTCAGCCTGCTCTCTTATAGAACCCAAGAACACCAGCCCAAAGGTGGAACCACCCACAAGGGGCCCTCCCCACTTGATCACTAATTGAGAAAATGCCCCACAGCTGGATCTCATGGAGGCACTTCCCCAACCGAAGCTCCTTTCTCTGTGATAACTCCAGCCTGTGTCGGAATTGAACTAGCGCCACACACACACACACACACACACACACACACACACACACACACAGAGAGAGAGACAGAGACAGAGACAGAGACAGAGTGGAAATAACAACTTTTAATTCAGTGGCTGCCCTTAGGAAGCAGAAACCAGATTTTGGTCAGATGTCTGATACACACACCCACACATCCTGGGATTTATGTAGAGTTTGTGGCACAGACTTTCAATTTTAGTACCCAAAATGCAGAGACAGGTAGTTATCTATAAGGTTAGCCTAGTCTATTTATAGAGTTCCAGGCTAGCCAGGACTACATAGTAAGACCCTACCTATATTAAAACAAACTTAGGCCAATCAGGGAGGCTGCCCGTGTGTCTTCTTCATCTTCCTAACGCGAGGCTGCCCTTTCCTCCTCTCCTGCTGCAGTACTCAGCATCCTGCTCGACCTCACTAAACACCAGGGATCTGCAATTCTCTCCACAGCATCAAAGCTCCCAAATGAAGCTGTTTCCACGGCATCTGTGCATATCACTTCTCAATTGGTTCATTTTCTCATTCACAATGTCCTGTATTCCTTCCTACTGTGCCAGCAGCCATGCTTGAGGCCAGGGACACAGTGTACCTAGGTTCCTGTTCCTGGGAGCTTTGGCTCCTGGCAGTGCATGATAAATAGAATACCAAGAACATCTACTGCCCGATTCTCCCTCCAACACTGCAACATTGTTTAATGCTCCTTAGAAGCCCTGGAATCCCTGAAGTTACTGAGAACACAGACTTGAGGCCCAAAAGTTGGCTGTGTGGGTGAAGGCTGCCAAGGCTGACCACCTGTGTTTCATTCCTAGAAGTCACATAGTAGGAGAAAACTGACCCCACAAGCTGTCCTTTCACCTTCCTATGTGAGCACACAAGCAGAAGCATGCTCTAGAGTCCCTTTCTTCTTCCCTAAAACATCCTTTAGGAGGAAAGCACCAGCATCTACACATCACTAGGAATATACTAAGGGGTGAGGTCCAGCATTTAAGCACTCTTGCTTTCTTTGCTGAAGCACAAGTAGTTACCCATACAAAGTCTAGACATAAGCTGAACTGGACATAACTGGGTGTGGTTATTAAGCCAGCAAGAGGCAGGTTTAAAAAACAATGAATGTATAGATTCAGGAGTGGCCAGGATGGATAGCTAATCTTCTATATCTGGATTTGAATCCGCTTTTAGGCAAAATTCACTCAATAAACTCTCACTGAGTACAGTGTTGCAATGAAAAACAGTGAGAAGCTGAATATTCTTTCAATGCCTGACAGAAAAGTTTTTACAGAACCCCATTTCTTTTTTTTTTTCCCCAAAAAGCAAGAGGAATTTTATTTACTTCAGCATGCTGGGGTCGCCCTGCACACGGGGAGAGAACAGCCCCGGGCAGTGGGCCTTTATACAGACCTCAGGGCAGCCAACATTAAGCACAATATGATTGGCAGAACGGTGTGACTTTTAAACTAATTGGTCTCAAGGGAATGAGGTAAGTGGCCAATGGTCAGTCCTTCGGAATGTGACCCCCCCCCATCTGAGGAATGTTAATTAGCTTCTCTCTTCCGGGAGGGGCAGGTAGAACCCCACTTCTTAGTAGATGACTATATACTAGATAACTGATAACCAGAGCATGAGGGGTTAATTATCTGTGACAATGACCCTCCCTCTACAACTAATCAGGTCCACTTCAAGTACACTGTATCCAAGTAGCACACATTTGCTCTTATTTTGAAGGCTGCCCTTTAAGCAGGACATCCAGTCTCCAGGAAAAATGAAACAAATTCCAGCTCTTAAAGCACAAAGCTGGTCTTGTTGAGCAGGGCTACTTCAGTGGGCGATGGTGGAGCGCCATTCTGCAGCTCTGAGGGCTGCTCCAGGAGACAGCTTGAAAATTACACTCACCACTGCTGTGATGGTTCACTCCTGTGCTACCAGCATTTAGGAGGCTGAGGCAGGATGATCAACTCAAGGCCAGCCTTAGCTCCATAGTGAAACTCCACCTCAAAACAAAAGGAGGAAATGTCAAAGGAGCTGTACTGTGTGTCTTTGTGCCTGTCTTGTTCCAATGAAGGCCACATAGTTTATCCCCCTAGGAGTCAGGCACTGATGGCAGGGCAGAAGGGGGATGGATCTTGAGTCTTTTCCCACACTCTACACTCCTCACCCCCGTACTGAGACATTATTATTATTATTATTATTATTATTATTATTATTATTATTATTTTGGTGTTTCAAGACAGGGTTTCTCTATGTAGCCCTGGCTGTCCTGGAACTCACTCTGTAGACCAGACTGGCCCTGAACTCAGAAATCCACCTGCCTCTGCCTCCCAGAGTGCTGGGATTAAAGGCGTGCGCCACCACTGCCCGGCCTTACTGAGACTTATACACAGTAAAAACACTGAGGTATCATTTGAGTCTGAGCAAATATATCCTTCTATGGCATTCAGTCTCCCAGGGAACACTTCCATTCTGGAAACTCTCTGACACTTCCCTGTCCCCTGCAGTCACTCTTTGACTCCCTTCCCAGGTGTCACCCCATTTGAACTATACAGGGATAGAGCAATACGGATCTACCCTGTGTGACTGCTGTCTTTCACGCAGCACAATGCTCCTTAGGCCCGGGTGTGACATGCAGTAGTGAACAGTCCTCATCATTGCCACACTGTGCTGATCCAATCTCCCATCCCTGGACATCTGGGCTGTTTGCACTTGTATACTATTAGGGGTAAAATACTGTAAATTAATAAAACGGTTGCATGAAGTCTTTAAAATCCACACATTCTCATTCTTTCTTTTTTTAAAAGATTTTATTTCTGTATTTTATATGTATGATGAGTACATATACTGCCTTCAGACACACCAGAAGAGGGCATCAAACCCCATTACAGATGGTTGTGAGCCACCGTGTGTGCTGGGAATTGAACTTAGGACCTCAGGAAGAGCAGTCAGTGCTCTTAATCACTGAGCCATCTCTCCAGACCTCTCATTTCTTTTGAATGGAAACAGGAGAACTGCTAGTGAGGGTAGGTGCACATTAAACCTCACAGCAGCATGCCCGACAGCTCTCCAGAGTGTCCGCGCTTGGCTGTTCTGCACCCACGCCAGCACTCGGTGTTCCTCATCTCATCAACCAACATGGAATGTCACTTTCACTTCCTTGAAATCTCAGTGATGCACATATTTTTGTGTACTTATTTATCTATCTTCTTTTATGAAGTCTATCAATTTTTATTTAAAACATTAGGTAGTTTTATGCAGTCAAAATATATATACATAGATATGTATCCATATGTCAAGATATCTCCAGTAAACAAACATTCCCTGTCTCTCAGTACCTACTTATGTTCTTAATAATACTTCTTGATTAGCAGGAGAGGTACCTACATGGCTACTGGATCAACATAAGAGAGAATCAGTAACAATGTCACAGATTTAAAGAGCAACTGGGGTCTGTGAGATGGCTCACTTGCTGTGCAAAGTGGCACCCTGAATTTGATCCCAAGAGCCAACATAAAGCTGCATGGAGAGAACTGGTTCTACTACATTGTGCCCTGACTCCTATACACACTGTGGCATGTATGCCCACACGTGTATGCACACACCAAAAATACAACTTAAAAAAAGAAAAATAATATTTTTCAGTGTTTATATTTAGAAGTAAATTCTAAATTACAGATGATGTATATCTGTATGTATATACTCAATGCTCAGGAGAGATCAATAGATCCAGGTTAGCCTGCACCATGTAGTAAAGACAGTCTCAATGACCCACCTCACAAAAGGAAAATTGTTCCTAAGGAAAGTCAGAACATTATACTCATCCCACTACCTAAGCACAAGCTAATTGTAAAAAGTTAAATCTTTGATGGTTGCCTCTTTCAGATAACAGGCTGTGTTGCTTCAGGAATAAAGAAAACCACAGGCGACAGCTACATGGGGATGTGCCTCTGTCGGATACGAGTCAAGAGGGGAAGCCCTGAAATGCTATTGAGATGGCCACCAAACCACAGTGGTAGGGCTTTAAAACCAAAAAAAGACAAGTATGGAAGCCCTTAAAAGCCTTCTCACTACAGTGATTATAACCTCGAACACTGCTCTTCTCCCACACATGCTGATATGCATAAGGAAGGAAGTTATGGTGGTTAGAGAAAGGCATGACCATGAGAAGGCTTCTGGGGTGTGCTCCTAATTCATCTACTGCATGGATTGCCCCCACCCTAGAGAAAGCTCTCGTGTACATGTTCTCCTTCAGTGGCTGAGGTACCAATTTATCTCAGGAGACACTGAGAGCTTTATTAATTATTAAGTCCTTACAAGAACCTGTGTGGAACAGAAGTACTGGGTTATCAGTTACCTCATGGTCCTCTGGAAGAGCCAGAACTGCAGGCTCCACCCATATGTGGGTAGCACCCATCACCTCTTTATAGCACTGTATCCACTCAGAACTTAAAAGCTCCTCTTCCCAAGGAAATCCCAGAAAATCCAATAAAACAAGATGAGTACCAGGACCAGAAGAGGATGATGCTGAGGACAGAACTGTCACCGTAACCTTATCTGTACAGAGAATCTTGCAGTTCCACTGGCTTTTCTAACACTCTAAGGCATGAATGAGCCCAAGAGACAATCTACAAGGTGACTAGGGCAACCAGAAGCCAAAGCAAAGGCACAATAAATCTCTTGCATTTTTCTACTACTTATGTTCACCATGGGCTAGAAAGACAGCTCAGACGTTGAGTGCTTGCGGAGTTCAGATCCCAGCAAACATCTGTAACTCCAGTTCCAGAGGATTTAATGACCCCTTCTGGCCTTGGCAAGCACCTACACACATGTCTACACACAATACACACACACAAATGACATAAAATAAATCTTGAGTGAGAGAGAGAGAGAGAAACACAATCTCTATTCAACAAAATGAAATCTGGAGACATAATTTTAAAATGAGCAAAAAGATAACACAGTAAAACATTACCTACCTGTTGCCTACAGACCCCTTTCACCCAAATTTCCTCATTTCTTTAAAGGTTAATTTTTGGGGGTGGGGGGTGGGGGTGGGGAGCTTGAGACAGAGTTTCTCTGTATAGCTCTGGCTGTCTTGGAATTCACTTGCTTCTGCCTCCCAAGTGCTGGGATTAAAGACATGCACCACCACACCTGGCTTCACTTTTTATTTTATTTTGTTTTGCAAAGATATCAAAATTATGTTAGAGAAAAAGGCAGTCTTCAACAAATGATGAGGGGAGCCTGGGCATCTACACATCGTAGAACTCAGTTCTTATCTACCACTCTCTACAAAAAAACAATTCCACAGAAACCAAAGACCTTCATGCAGGATCTGAAACTCTCAAACTGTTAAAAGGAAAATCAGAAAAAGGATTTTCTGAATAGGATTTCAGCCACTCAGGAAATAATGCCAATAACTGACAAGACCCATGAAATTTAAACACTTCTCCACTGCAAAGGGTACAATCAAGGGAAGAGATAGCCTACGGAATGGGACAAAATCTATACATATAGCTATACACCAGACAGAGGATTAATACATAAAAATCACAATTCAAAAAACTAAACAGCAAGGAATCAAAAGATTCAATCAATTAAACAAGATAATGGAATGAACAGTTCTCAGAAGATGATATGTAAGCAGCAAAACCATGAAACCAGCAAGCGCATACTAAGCCAAGGATAGTCCTGTACCGACCCCGCCCTTTCAAGTGCTAGGATGGCAAGTGACCACCACCATGCCCGGCTCGTCCTCTGCTGGGAACTTTTCTTCTTGTGGAGTTCTTGCTCCTGCCCACTTCCTACTCTCCCACAGCTCACACTGCTTGGATATTGGGACTTCTGAAATCGTAGTCCTTACTCTTTCTTTTTAGTCATTCTTACCATCTCTTTATGTACCATTATTTTTTATACAAGGTCCCATGAGTTAATTCCACATTGGCTTCAGACTTGCTAGATAGCCCAGAAAGACCTAGAACCTGATCCTTTTACTTCTACATCCCAGTGCTGAGATTACAAGCATGCGACATCCAGCTGGCTTATTTAGTGCTAGTGATGGAAGCCGGGACTGTGTATACACTAGGCAAATATTCTAGAATGTGAAGCAAATCCACAGCCCCAAACATCTGCGTTTCTCTTTTTGTGTTGATTTTATTTGTGCATGCACATGTGTGATCAGAGAACAACCTATGGGAGCTGGCTTCTCTCTCGACCATGTGGGTTGTGGGACCTGAACTCAGGTTGTCAGACTTGGAGGCAAGTACATTACTTGGAGTCGTCTCCAACTTTATTTGGGTTTCTAAAGAAATGTTAACACCAGCCTTACAAGTATTACAATCGGTTTATTAGAATCTAAATGATTTTGCTGTTGTTTTTCTACATTTGCAGGACTAGAAAATGACCCTAGAGGAGAGACAGTGCTGACAGTCCCCATGGTCTCTTTTAAATCATAAAACACCACCAACAATCAGTCACAATGAGAAAAAAAATGATTTGGGGGAAGAAATAATTTCTGGTTCCTCAAAAATAACCTGATTTAAAGGAGTCTGTTATGGTACAGCGGACTAAGGATGGGATCTGCTTCCTTTAATAATATGCCTAATATATATAAATAATGTTTTCTTTCCCTCCTCTACCACACTGAAATAGTTATACAAAATGCAAACCACTTATAATATTGCTCTACTGGAAAATTTTTTGTCTGAATGATGTGAGAGAGAAATCCTTTAACAAAACATCAGTACTCACAGACCAGTGCACCTCCTACTCCTCATCTGAGAACCTTCTATCCGCAGGGGTGGTGACTGGCCAAAGGCAGAGAACAGGAGGCTGAATAATGTTTGTCCCTCAGTGGAATATGTACCCCACTCCCCTCCCCAAAGGCTCCGTGACCATCAAGGAAGGGGGGGAGGGGAAGAAAGAGTCCCAGAGCTAGAGGCAGTGGATGCCTGTCAGGAGCAGGCCTCTGCCATACAGCGGGCGGCTGCACACATGCGCTCACAGTAGTTGTGACAGCATGCAATAGCCCCGTGCAAGCTCAAACCAGACCAAATACCAGCATGGAGAGCTGGCACAGAATCCCACCCTTAGCTATGTTGGCATGTGTTAGCCACAGGGTGAGAAGGAATTTTCTCCAATGGATGTCCACACATCCAAGAGAATTTGAGCAGTACAAATTGGTCCTGATGCTAGTTGGTTTTTTCCTTTTTCGTTTTTTTGAAGTGGGAAGTTGGATGGGTCTGTAAGGAGGGGAAGGTTTGGGAAGAGTTGGGACAGGGGTAAATATAATAAAAATACACTGTAAGACACTCTTAAAGAATAATTTTTAAAAAAAAAATCACTGCCATGGGATAAAAGCACCATATAAAATAGAAGGCAGTTTGGACTGGGGCAAAGGCTCAGTGGTAGGTGCTAGCCTCAGCATTCTCAAACATTTAAGTCTGACCACCACACACACTGCACAGTAAAAAGAACGAGTCAGTTTTATTATGGACCTGCAGAAAAGAAAAAAATGGAATGAAAAATTTCCCTGCAAATGGAGTCAAAATTCAAATAAAAATTCCAAGACATAGAGGCTGCTCGGGAGACGTCGCTTCTCTGCCACGTGGATCCTTTCTGTTTCTGGCTCTCATTTGCTCAGTAAGAGTTAACTCGTAAATTAAAGGAATGTTGTTTCAGCTTTACAGAAAGCTTTTAAAGACAGGGTCAGTGCAAGGCCCAGAGCTCATTAACAAGACAGGTTGTGGTGGCCTCAGAGTTCATTCATCAGCAGGAAAAGCTCGGCTGGTAATGGCTAGCTGTTTCCTGTACATCTCAGAACTGCACAGCAGAGCCCTGGTCTCCATTGTGAGTCTGCTTCCTGACTGGGAAGGAAGGACAATACTTTCATGATGACCATTCTTTTCTTAGGCCGGCGTTACATTTGGCCATAAGACATCATGGGCAAGCATGGGCATCTACCCCAGGTACTTTCTAAGGCTCCCCTTTCCAGTTAATTATGTTCTGACTACGCTATGTTTACTTCACCAGTTTTTAATGAATTTTGTGTACATGCTGATAGCTATAATTAGGGAGTGTTGTAGTGATTACCTCCTATTCACCTGTGCAGCCTAGAGTCAGGTACTCTTCTGTTTGTCAAGGCTATTAAGGAAACCCAACTGGTTTTACCATATTGTTCAGAAATGCTTTGTTTTATAATGTTGGATTTCAGCATCTAACCTGAGAAAACCATTCAAGATTGCACAATTACCATGCTGTCAAAAGAAAACCAGGTGTTTCTCTCCAGAGTAAGAGACTGAGGGATGGACAGAGGGATCCAAAACCCAGCTCCTAACGAGCTATGTCCTGTATCTTGACAGGAAAGAAGCAGGTGACTATAGACACAATGCAAACTGATTAGCCTCAGGATCAGTCAATTTGCCAAAGCTCTCCAAGGGAACCCTCCACTGCACGCCATACCAGACAAAAAGACAGGGTGCAGGAAGCAACAGCAGTCATACTGTGATTTTTCCAAAGTAGTTCTAAAGGCTTCCACCAGAGTCAACACTCCTGCGAGAGTCTATGCCATCCCTCCTGCACTAGAAATAGACCTCTTCCACTCTGACCTCTCTGACCCACTGCTTACAAAGGAGCTGGAAGTCTTCCTGTCAGTCAACACGACTTCCTACCCTGAAAGATAACTTAGCTTGTCTTGGGAAAGTGCATATGGCCTCATCTCTCCTTTTGCCTGACAGCAAGCGGTCGAGCCACAGTGAAGTCTGAGAGCTCAAGCATGTTGACAAAACTAAATACTTACTTTGAGGATAGGCTCTCACTATATAGCCCAGGCTGGCTTCAATCTTGCAGAAATTCCCTGCCTCAGCTTCCCAAATGCTATGATTACAGATATGCACCACCACACAAGGTGATATATCTTATTACAAATAGAAAACTGAATAAAAAAAGAAGCTAGTGAACAAAGACATTGTCACAAATTGGTGAAGACCCAGATCTGGCAACTTACTACAAGATAGAATTCATGTGGATCCTACAACACTGGACAGCTTTAGAATGAAGTAGGCGAGGAGTGGCAGGAGTCTACATCCTGTCGTATTCTCATCTCTCTGGAAGGTACCAGGTTTCTCAGTCCGCACGCTGGTAATAGGATTCTGAAGAAATTCTATTCTGTCCCTAGACTGTTGAAAGTCACTTCATCCTTCTTATGGTTGAATATCATTCCATTCGTGAACATACGTTTTGTTTATCTGTTTATCGGTTGATAATGATCAGTAATGATAATAATTACAAACTACCTTTCAGCACATATGTGCACCAAGTCTCTGTGTGGCTGTTGTAATTTCTCACAGGGACAGTGCATGGAACTAGCTGTGCTGGCTAGTTTTATGTTAATTTGACCCAGGCTAGAGTCATCTGAGAGGAGGGAACCCCAGATAAGAAAAGGCCTCCACAGACTGGGCTACAGGCGGGCCTGTAGAGGGTTTTCTTACGTAGTGATGGTTAGAGGAGGACCTGGCCCATTGTGTGTGGTGCCACTTCTGGGCAGGTGGTTCTTGGCTCTAAAAGAAAGCAGGCTGAGCAAGCCATGAGGACCAAGATTCAATTTCGAGTTCAAACCCAGCTTGAGTCCCTGTCCTGACTTCCTTCAGTGATGGAAAGTTAGCTGGAATCATAAGCTGAAATAAACCCTTTCCTCTCCAAGTTACTTTGGTCATGGTGTTTCATCACAGCACAGTGACCCTAACTAGGACAGTAATTGTTTATTTTTGTTTTTGAAGAACTGCCAACTTCTTTCCTAAAAGGCTGTAAAATACATATATATATTATAATAAGAATCTCAGTATCTCCACTCTACAGCTAACTCTACTATTCTCTCTCTCTCTCTCTCTCTCTCTCTCTCTCTCTCTCTCTCTCTCTCTCTCTCAACAGCCTTTCTTTGTAGTGTAAACTGGCCTGAAACACAATCCTCCTGCCTCAGTCTATGGAACACTGGGATTACACATGTTGAACCACCACTCCTAGCTCATCTTTTAAAAAAATTTTTTTGCCGGGTGGTGGCGGTGGCATACGCCTGTAATCCCAGCACTCTGGGAGGCAAAGGCAGGCAAATTTCTGAGTTCGAGGCCAGCCTGGTCTACAGAGTGAGTTCCCGGACAGCCTGGGCTATGCAGAGAAACCCTGTCTTGAAAAAAACAAATTAAAAAAAAAAACTATTTATATTTTATTTTATTTTACATGGGTATTTTGCCAGAATGCACATCTATGCACCACATAGTACCTCGTGCCCAATGGGGCCAGAAAAAGGTACAGATATTGTGAGTTGCTATGTCGGTGCTGGGAATCTAACCCAGGTCCTCTGGAAGAGCAGCCAGTGCTTTTAACCTGTAAGTCCCCAATTATTATATCAGCCATTCTGGTGGGAGTGGTGTGGAATGTCATTGTGATTTGATCTGCATCTCTCTAACTATATACAGCAAGCTCTTTAAGTAAGTATTATTATCTTAACTGGCCATATTTTAAGTACCAGATAACCTTGAATCACACTAAAATCCTTGCCAGAAACCACAAGAACACACAGTAGAAGTCTGTTCCCTGCAGGACTTTACTTTGTCATAAAGAGATGAGAAATGGACCTAAGTTTAACAAAGAAAATTACCCAAATACCACAGCCACCTTGGTTGCAAAACAAGGGGTAAGAAAACTTGTGAGTGGACGATCACGTGACACATGAATGAAAACAAAGTGGGGGAGCTCTATGACACAAGGGGGTTCATCGGTGGAGGCAAATACAGCCACGCCTATATGGAAACAGCCATCTCTCTCACTACAAGGAAAACTACAGCCAGGGAGTCTAATTTGTATCCACTCGTGTATTACAAAGATAAAAACGGGAAAGCTCTTTGATAGTCACTGGCACATCTCTAGTGAAATATACTTCAAGGGCAAACAGAATTGCAAAAATAATACATAGCCAACACAGACTGGCCACACAGGCAATGAATGATGCTGACGCTGACACTCTTGAGTTGAGTATCCTAAGATAAAGTAAATGTGTATCTAGATCTGCATCCTTTCTGCTGCTCTTCCTGAGTTAAGAAGGAAAAAGACAGGCTGGAGAGATGGCTCAGAGGTTAAGAGCACTGGCTGCTCTTCCAGAGGTCCTGAGTTCAGTTCCCAGCAACCACGTGGTGGCTCCAACAGTCTATAATGAGATCTGGCGCCCTCTTCCGGCCTGCATGTGTAGGCAAAACCCTATACATAATAAATATTTTTTTTAGCCAGGCGTGGTGGCTCCTGCCTGTAATCCCAGCACTTGGGAGGCTGAGGCAGGCAGATTTCTGAGTTTGAGGCCAGCCTGGTCTACAGAGTAAGTTCCAGGACAGCCAGGGCTACACAGAGAAACACTGTCTCGAAAAACCAAAAAGAAGGAAAAAGACTCATTTATGTGTCCAAACCTGGTTTAGAAGCGCCAGACTGCTTTCAGAGTCAGAAAATGAAAATAACGCTGGGGTGGTATTTTTTCAGTTAACTGAAAAGCCTTAGAAGTAATACCAACTAGGAAGCAGCTTCTTATCCCTACTGTCTCGAAATTTTCCTACTAAAAGGAAGCAGGCTGTTAAGTGACTAGAGGAACAAAATTCATATATAGAGAAACAGGCCAGGCAAATGCCTTTAATGCCAGCATTTGGGAGGCAGAGGTAGACGGATTTCTGAGTTCAAGGCCAGTCTGGTCTACGGAGTGAGTGCCAGGACAGTAAGGGTTACACAGAGAAACCCTGTCTTGGTAAATCAAAAGAGAGAGAGGGGGAAGGGAGGAGGGGAAGAGGAGAGAGGGAGAGGGAGAAACAGGATTTATTAGAATGGCTTACAGGCAGTGGTGTACCTAGCTCAACAATGGCTGCCTATAAAGTCAATGAACACAGTAGCTGTTTGGTCCACAAAGCTGGATGTCTCTGCTAGTCTTCAGTATATGACAGAATCCCAAAGCAGGCTCTCATGTCAGGAAAGGAACAGACTTGCCAGTGAGCGCAAGCAGGCAGAGAAAGCAAGTGTCCTCCTTCCAAGGCCTTCATACAGGCTGCCAGCAGAGGGTGTGGCCCAGATTAAAGGTGGATCTTTCCACATCAAAAGATCTAGATTAAAAGTGGATCTTCCCCCTCAAATGATTTAATTGAGAAGAGGAAAACAAAGTCCCTGACAGGTGCACTCAGCTCAGTTAACTTGAGATAAAGCCAAGCTGACAACAGGCAGAAAATGCACAAAATGAGTCTGGTTTACTTGCCACACCAGATAAGATGGCAACTATCAAAGACAACAGGGCTAAGTGTCAAAAGGGCAGTATGTGAACTTACATGAAGTAGTAACAGACAAAGATGAAATAATGTGAGAATCAGTAAAGATAGGAACTACAATAAACTGAAATAACACCAAGTTATTTACATTCAAAAAATGACAATCAAAAACCGAAAAATAAGTCAGGCGGTGATGGTACACACCTGTAATCCCAGCACTCTGGGAGGCAGAGGCAGGCCGATTTCAAAAAGAAAAACCGAAAAATAATTTACTGGCTTCATTATACAGATACTAACTGGTCACTATTAGATGTTAATGACTGAGTCAGTTCACAGACAAATGAAAATATTTATTTCTCCTATATGAACTAAGAACTAAAGAAAAGAAGAGAGATTTTGTTAGTCTTTGATTATTACTCACAATACTTATAAAGACATCAATTTCTCTTCCTCTCTCGCCATTTTCCAACAATGACCAGATTTGGAACCATCAACAGCTACTAATATCACAAAAGACTTTTAAAATTGAAACAAAAATTTAAGCATTGTGGGTTTCCTAATAGCAAAATGTTATTCAACATTTTTAATAGCAAGCATGATACAATCTTGGTAATAAAAAAGTAAGGCAGCGAGGGGTGGCGGCACAGACCTTTGTTCCCAGCTCTTGGGGAGCAGAGGTAGTCAGAGTTGTGTGAGCTGGTCTACACAGTGAGTTAGTTCTAGGCTAGCCAGGGCTGCACAGTGAAATGTGGTCCACAAAACAAACAAATAAAAGAAATTTATATATGTTCAGATATATATGAGATCTAATCAAATCTCTAGATTCAAGTACCAATTTATAAAAAATGTAAAGGCCAGAGAAACATATTAAATGTCACCATGAGGTCAGGTGGGTGCACATGCCTGTAATACTAGCACTTAGAAGTTGAAGACAGGGGGGCTAGAGAGATGGCTCAGCGGTTAAGAGCACTGACTGCTCTTTCCAAGGTCCTGAGTTCAAGTCTCAGCAACCACATGGTGGCTCACAACCATCCATAATGAAATCTGACACCTTCTTCTGGTGTGTCTGAAGACAGCTGCAGTCTACTTAGATATAACAATAAATAAATTTTAAAAATGTTACCAAAAAAAAAAAAAAGGCTACCTAAGATCCTGTCAAAAACACAAACAGAAAAAAATCCTTTCTCTGAGAATGTATCCAGTAAAATCCAGGATGTGGTGATCCCATGCGATAAGCACAACCTAGTTTCTATAACATATACAGTCCATGTGTAAATAGATAAATATATACTAAGGCTCAAAGGCACAGTAACTATCAGCGACTATCTTTAATGGACAGAATTGGATCCACATAACTACAGAGCCAGTGAACACCTGACAACACGGGTTCTCTGACCATGATGGGATGCCTGCAGCAGTACAAAGAAAGTCCCCTGGCCGAGGCTGGCTCATACCTGCTTTCTAGCTGGGAAAGACCGCAATGACCTCCTGACCCCTGACCCTACTTGCCAAGTGCTAAAATTATAGGAGTGTGGCTCAGAACCAACTTAATTTTTATGTACTGAAGCTGAATAGAAATACATTCTGAATAAGAGGGGCCATGGAATAATGACTTTAAAATCGTCAGGAAGGCTTTTGGTTTTTTTCCCCCAAAGCTTTGTATCATTTTACTGAAATCTCTGCACTGTGCCTCTTTCAGAGAGCAGAAAAGACTATCTGTAACTGAAATAGAACGTTTATACACTCTGCTGCCATTATTTTTATGTTTACGAGAATTTCCATAGAAATTATCCTAAGGAATCTTAATGATACCACCCATGTCTCCACAGAAACAGGTGCAGTGCTCTCATATCAACATTACAACAGGAAAATATGCTGGAGCACTGGGATGCACCCAGTACTTTCCACTGAGGAGTATTTTAGGACACAACCTTCCTGTGTTATCTAGTTCTCAACATGACTGACATCCACACAGGGCACAAGCCCTTCATTTAGAAAATGAACAAAAGCATCCTCCCGCCAGGAATGCCCACCATCTCCCATGGTGAGGGTTCTTCCCCTTCCAACGTGACAGCTGCATAGGATACCAGGATACTTACTTATCCACCACATTTTTTCTGAAAGAAAATAAATCTAAATTTAAAAAAGCAATTAGTTAAACCTTGGTTCTTTTTAGTTGAGTCAAGGTCTTGATTAGCCTGGAACTTGCTCTGTATAGATCAGGCTAGCCTCAAACTCAAGAGATCCACCACCTCAACCTCCCAAATGCTGGGATTAAAAGGCCTATGCCACAATGCCTGTTTCAAATCTTGCTTATTTTTCAACTTATTTTTGTTTTTGAGACAGTTCTTTTTTTGAAAAGATTTACTTTATTCTCGTTTATGTTATATGTATATGTACATGTGTAGGTGAGATTCTCGATTATGTTATATGTATATGTACATGTGTGGTGAGATTCTCGTTTATGTTATATGTATATGTACATGTGTGAATGAGTAGCTGTGGAACTCAAAGGGGCTAAGCCCTCCGGAACCAGACTGATTACACGTGGTTTTGGGCAGCCTGACATGGGTGCTGGGAGCCAAGCTTGTGTCCTCTGTGAACATCAATGGCTCTCACACACCGAGCCATCTCTCCAGGCCCTGGTCCGTGATTCCTAAGTAGGTATCTTTTTTTTTCTTTTACTATTTGGCAATGGAAAGTAACCAAAAAGCACTTCTGCTGCTAACAGAGGTCTCCAAAGACAGCATTTATACAACTAGGCTGTGAGTTGAATTACCTGCTTAGGCAATGGAGCACCATTTCATTTTATAGAGCGACTGGCAGATGATCTATCTATACTCATTCACAGTTGGGAGATTTGACAGACATAGTTTCATTTGTCAAAAATGAACAAAGTCTGTCACTTCAAGAATGACTGACAACACTGGTTGCCAATGACAAATTGTGAGCTTTAGCATTTTGAAAAATTTGTACATATAACCATGCGATGGACAGTCTCCCAGTACATTAGTTTTCTGAGGAAATTAGCAGTATAATAATCAGTGCTACTTATTGAAGCTATCCAGTGACGTCAGCCAACATTAGAAGAGCTGCACAGGCCATGCTGGTGAGAAGCTCCTCAGGCTGCAGTGAAACTATATCACGTGATAGGGCTCAGAGTGTACATATAACTAAACCTGAGGAAAGCAGCACTCTCCACATCGTAGCACAACAAACAACTCAGGACAGCCAACATCCAACCCACTGAAACCTCCTTTCTCAACTACCCAGCTGCAGAATGCACTCTGTCAGAGCAGATCACATGCTAACACAGATGTGAGGCCAGCTATGCTGTAGTCAGCCAGACATTAAAGAGATGTACAACAATGCTATTTTCTTCTAATTAAAAAATATATCACATTAACACGCAACAGGCTTATCATTATTATTAAAAAATGAATTGCAAGCTGAGCATAGACACACATCCTTAAAATGCCAGCACTTGAAAGGCAGAGGCAGGAGGATTGTTGCAAAGTCAAGGGCTGCCCGGTTTCCAAGTGTAATGTTTAGGCCAGCCAAGATGCACAGTGAGATCTTGTCACTGAAAAATGAACAAACAGAAAAAGATATCAAATATTTTAATTTTTTTCTCAACTCTAATTTTATTTACAATAAACAACAAATTAAAATTCAACCAAGGGTGGAGAGATGGTTCAATGGTCAGACGAGCACACAGATCTGCCAGATGGCCTGAGCTGAGTCCCCACTACCCAGGCAGCTCTCCACACACACCTGCGCACACCCACAGACATAAACATAATTAAAAATAAAAATAAAATTATAAACCTGCTCAGTAATTCTGAAGAGTGGAAAGAGACCCAAAGAACAAAAGATCAGAACTGCTGATTTAGAGCAATGTGCACATTAGCTTCTCACACATTAGCAGGGGAAGCCAGGTTCTATTAACAGGGAATAATTCACACCCAAGGTTCTGAAATAGCAAAGCTCTGTGGAAGCAACTATGCTGTTGATTAAGTGTTAGATTCTAGTCAGTGCATTAGCACCAAGCCCTGCAAAAAGGCCCAGGGGAGGAGAGGGAGGGTGAGATGGGAAGGATAAAATGGCCATTTTGAAAACCATTCACCCGGTTCTCCCTGAAATATCAGCCTAGCTATACCCTGTAAGCTGTCATCATTATACCAAGACCAACCACGAGCACTCACTTTCTGCCAGATTCTCCTACAAGGGTCAACAGCCAGCAAATCTAGACAGTCAGGACCATTAAAAATTATGTTTTGCAGGACCAGAGAAATGGCTCAGTGTTGAAGAGCATTGGCTGGAGCCCTGTGTGGTGTCACACACTTTGATGCCAGCACTTAGGGGGCAAAGGCAGGGATCTTCATGAGCCTGGTCTACAGAGTTAATTCCAGGACAGCTGAGAGAATAGTAAAAGCCTGTCTTGAAAGAACAAAAGCAGTGGTGGCCTGTAATCCCAGCACTTAGGAGGCAGAGGCAAGCGGATTTCTGAGTTCGAGGCTAGCCTGGTCTACAGAGTGAGTTCCAGGACAGCCAGGGCTACCCAGAGAAACCCTGTATCCAAAAAACACAAAAACACAAAAACAAAAACAACAAACGAGGGGCTGGAGAGATGACTGGGCAGTTAAGAGCTCTGACTGCTCTTCCAGAGGTCCTGAGTTCAATTCCAAGCAACCACATGGTGGCTCACAACCATCCATAAAGAGATCTGATGTCCTCTTCAGGTATGTCTTAAGATAGCAACAGTATATTCACATGTATAAATAAATAAATCTTAAAAAAAAAAAAAAAAAAGAAAAGAAAAAAGAGAAAAACAAACAGAGAGAGAGAGAGAGAGAGAGAGGGAGAGGGAGAGGGAGAGGGAGAGGGAGAGAGAGAGCGCGAGAGAAGGAAGATTGAAACTGGTTGCTACCAAGCTCCCGGTAAAAAGTATGTGTACTTTGGCCCTTAGACCAGATCTAAAAGATCTCAGGCTGATGTGGTAGTACCACATGTTTAATCCCAGCACCTGGGAAACAGAAGCAGGGAGATCTCTGTAAATTCAAGGCCAGCCTCCACAAAGCAAGTTCCAGGACAGCCAGGGCAGTTACACAGAGACACCCTATCTTGAAAAAGCAGTTCCAGAGCATCACTAATCAGTGTTCAATTCTCATCACCTACAGGGTGGCTCACAACTGTGTTAACTCCAGTTTTGAGCAATCGTACATCATAAAACCAAAAAATGAAAATTGGTTTATGCTTTTCTGAGATAGTTCTCACCACATAGCCAAGGCTAGCCTTCTAATTCATGGGTGATCTTCTGCCTCTGCCCTTTGTGTCCTGCAAGTAGAGGTGTGAGCCACTAATGCTCATCTACCTTATGTTTCCTGCCAGCACCGGGCCAACCTCTCAGGTTTCTTAGGGTTAATGCTATGCATTCATAATAAAGGGCAGCCAACCCTGGCACCTCCTGGAACAAAGCTGGTGTGTGGAGCACCAGGGTTCCCGGGTGTTTACAGTTATCTCAAACCTCCTGATTGAGCACTAATTTACAAGAAAACAGCTGTCTACCAGTGAATGGTTACAGTCCTAGCTGCTCAGAAGGCAGAAGCAGGAAGATTACTCGGCCTGAGAGCTGGAGATCAGTTCAGGCGAAATAGAAAGACTATCTAAGAAAAAAACCAAAAAAACAAAAGAGCACTACAGTGAATTTGAGGCTAACCTGGGCTACATTGAGACTCTTGTCTCAAAAAACAGCAATCAAACACCATCTAAAATATTAAAATACTTACATATTTCCCACCAACCCCACCCACCCAAGCTTCACTTTGGTGTGATGGGTCACTGAACTTGGGGTTTTGTGAGTTAAGCAAGAACTCCATCACTGAGCTGCACCCCCAATCATTCATTCCTGCACCTCTTATTAAATCAAATAGTATGTGTTTTCTGGGAGGAAGTCCTCCAAGACAAGATTTCTTTGTGTAGCCCTAGCTGTCCTAGAACTCACTCTGTAGACCAGGCTGGCTTCAGACTCAGATATCCACTTGCCTTTGCCTCTCAAGTGCTGGTATTAAATATGTGTGCCACCTCCACCCAGCTCAAAGAAGTCACTTTAAAAAAGAAATACAAAGAACCTTGAACTAAGAGTTTCAGACAGGTACAGGCCATCATATGGGCTCTGGAACTTGAACTGTGCCCTCGGAATGAGCAGCCAGCGGTCTTAACTAGTATACCATCACTCCAAACTCAAATAACTCTTTCCTAACAATTGTCTGTGCTTGTAGAATTTTATCCAGTAGTTAATAGCTGCACTAACAGCATGAAGTTTTAGAGACAGGATCTCATGGAATTAGCCTGGGCTGGCCTAAAATTTATGGCCCTCCTACATGTTATGATTATAAGTGTACACCATCCCAACCACCCAGCTGACTTGTTTTTATATTAATATTATTTTGATATTAATATAAATTAGGAAGTAAGTTAACAAGTTAACAAGTAAAGATATGGTTGGGTCAGGTATAGCACTACATGCCTGTAATCTTCTGGAGTGTTAAGGTAGATGCATCTGAGTGTGAGATCAGTCTGGGCTCAGCGTTGTGAGACTGTACTCAGGAAGGAAGGAAGCTGTGGGTATAGCTGAGAGGTAGCATGCTTGCCTAGTGTAAGCATGGCCTGGATTCAATCCCAGTAATGGGGGAAAGGCACTGTTAACGCCGGTAGGTTTTGCTTTAGAAAATATGCTCACTATAGTTCAAGAAAATGTGCAGCACAAGAAAAAAAGCCAGTCTTTGCCCATAGCACAGGCTCTGAGCCTGTGGGCTGAAGTACCTTCCATACCCGTTGCACTTCATTTCTTCCCTTTCAAGCAAACTTGTAATGGTGCTGGGTAGGGTGTGGTTCTGATACTTTAAGTGGGGAATCTGGGTGTGAACGATAAAGGTCCTGTTCCTCAATTGGTTCTTTATCGATAAATAAAGATGCTAGCAACCAATGGCTGAGCAGAAGAGCTGGGACTTTCAGGTTACCACAGGTGGGCTAGAAGACTCAGGAGGAGAAAGGATTTGGCATGCTTGGGAGAAAGAGAGAGAGCCACCAGCCATGAGAGATCTCAGGTGGAGTAGCCATTGGTCAGTTCCCTGACTATGCCTGGGGGTAGCAGACAGGAGATTAGAAACGCAACCAAGCCAGGGCAGATTTAGGGTGCTGAGCAAGAAGGTAACTGAGCAACTGAGCCAGGGCAGATTCAGAGGTGCTGAGCTGGGAGGGAAGGCAGAGGCACCAGGATTAGACAACTACATGCTACAGTGTTGTCAAAACAATCACTTACTAGGAAACTGTAGCTTGCTGTGGACCTTTATACTTTTGTGTGAGTTTATTTTGTTGCTGTTGTTGTTTGTTTTTAAGCAAGGTCTTATTGTATCCCAGGCTGCCCTCAAACTCAGGTCAGTTCTCCACTGAGGGTCCTCCAGAACGCTGGGATTGTGGGCCTGAGTAACTAGGTACAAATCCCACTTACTTCTGAGAGCCAAACTTCTATCCCACAGGGCCGTTTTATAAACAAGTGCTAACTGATTCTTCTTTTAAACAAAGATACTACATGGAAGCAGCGGCAAGGGCAGGAGCCTTCTCAGTGGACCTCAAAGGCTGCAGCAAAAGGTCCAGCTGAGATCTGTTACTATGGCAGCTATAGATCTTGAGGCAATGGACATCTTACAGTTCATGTGCAAACTGTTGGCTCTGAAATCTAGCCATTCACCTTCTGCAATCCAGTGGCAATGTCAGCTAGAATACTCAGGAATCACAAGAAGACAGAGCATTAGGCCACCGTACTCAGGAATACAGTGTTAGGAACAATGTTCTGCATTATAGCCCTGACAAAGCTAAAGTCTGAAGAAGGGCGGGAGGGAGGGAGAGAAGGGGAGAAGGGGAGAAGGGGAGAAGGGGAGGAGAGTGAAAGGAAGGAAAATGTTCACTGTGTTCATCTAGGAAAAAACACTTCAATGCCCCCCCCCCCAAAAAAATTGACCATACAATCTTCACAACAGAAGAAAGACTTCACACATTACACGAGAAGTCACTTTCAACAGTTAACCCTGAATGCTCATCTAGGACCAAGGCAGAAACAAGAACAAAGGCTGGAGCATTGTGAGCCACACAATGGGCTGGAGCCCAGCTTGATGATGCAATGTTGCAACTTCAGCATTTGTCAGGGGGCAGCAGGAGGACTTCCTCACACTTGAGACTAGCCAGAACTACAGTGAGTTACAGGTAGGCTTGGGCTAAAGAGTGAGATGCTGTCTCACAGAACAAAACAAAACAAAACAAAACAAAACAAAACAAAACAAAACAATACAAAGCATCAAACAAATCAACAAAGTACCACTTCCACAAGCATCAATCTATTACTTAAAGCACCTTTTTGCCAGAAGATAAAGGTTTATTTAATAATTAACCTTAAAAATGACTGTTAATACACAAACAAAATACTCAAAAGGTATTTGAAAGGAAGTGTGCACTCTCTTCCCTGCTGCCTCTGAAACAACGAAGGACCCTTTACCTTGATGAGGCCTCCAAGAGCTATCATTAAACCTACAGTTCTCAGTATTGCAGGGACCCACAGAGACCTCACATCTTCCCAGGAGTTGAAAAGGTTAAAATCACTTCTATAACAATTAGACAGTATTTCCCCTCTTCTCTTACAAGCTATATTGGCATTTTCCAGAGCATATAACTCTGACATCTAGTGGAAATGCTAGGTAGCTGTGAATGAACTATTCTCTATGCAAACAGACACTAAGATTTTAAAAATATAAAATGCCTCAGTTCATACTAGAGTTCTTTTTGCTTTACAAAATACACACAAAATTATGCTAGCCACATTAACAGGGGATGAGTTTACCATTTTATTACAAAATAATGCTTTAAATTTTCCTGTTTTAATTTAATATAGTAAGTGTCCTAATAGGAGTCCTTAACAATCTATATGAATGAATACAAAGGAGACCTAAGAAGTTTGAGAACCACTAACCTAAGCATTTATATTTACCTAAGCATTATATTATAGGTGCGCGAGCACATGCACGCACACGCACACACTCATTCATTCACTCACTGTGTGTGTGGAGTGTGTGAGTGCAGGTGGCCACAGATGAGCTGGGATTATAAAAGCATGCTACTGTAGCAGGCCTTCCTTTCTGCAAACCCCCAACTCCGATCCTTATGTTTGCCAAGCCATCTCCCTAGTCCCTAAGCACTTACGTGTATGCTAAGCCAAGAGGCCTCATACATGCCTGTAATCACAGCACTTCAGGGTAGAGACAGGAAGATCAGCAGACCTAGGCCAACTTGAGCTACAAGAGACCTTGTGTCAAGACACAAAAATTAAGCATGGGGAAGCAATACTTTAAAGCCAGCACTTGGGAGGCAGACACAGGTGGATCTCTGTGAGTTTGAGAACAGCATGATCTATAAGTTGAGACTCTGCCTCAAACAAAACCAAACCATCAAAGAAAGGCTAGCACGATGGCTCAGTGGGTCTAAAGCACATGCCATATAACCCTGGCAATCTGAGTATGGTCCCCATGTGAAGGTGGAAGGAGAAAGTGACTTCTACGAGTTGCTCTGAGTTCCATAGGTGCACGTACACACACTGTATCATACACTTAAACAGGAATAGGTCAGTTGGGGTTTGGTTTTTTGTTTCAGTTTTGGTTTTGAGGCAGGGTTTCTCTGTGTAGCCCTAGCTGTCTTAGAACTCACTTTGTAGACCAGGCTGGCCTCAACTCAAGAGATCCACCTGCCTCTGCCTCCTGAGTGCTGGGATTAAAGGCATGCATGCACTATCAAGTCCGGCCATTTGTTTATTTTTAATGCTGCTAAACACTAGTGTCTACTGCCTCATTTTGGTAATGTTTATGAGTGTTTTTAACAGGCGCTAAGAAGGAAACCACTTTTACCCACAGCTATACAGTGCTGTGCATTATTTGTCCATAAACACAAGTTTTAAGGCGGAGGCTGCTGTGTTACTTTCCCAAACTATCTTAAGTACTCAGTGCTTCAATGTGTAGAGTTACTCTAATCTCAGAAAGAGCTATGTCATAAAGCAGTAACTTGTGATTGAACAGTAAGATCAAATACATTTCTATGATGGGAGAGTACAGAAAGAAATGATTGTGAACACAGTAATCTACTGACCTGTTTGTACTACCCTCTCAGACAATATAAATGCTAGCTAATGGACATTTGAAGGACCTGGAAAGCAACTCAAACAAGGCTACAAATGAACAGAGGAAGGAAAGGCAATGCAAGCGCCTTAGAGTGTTCCACAGTGTTCTCTACCACAGGCCTAATCCAGGAGGAAGGGGCTGGAAACACTAAACACATGAGTTTTACTCTAAGCCTCACAGACACACTAACTCTGCTCCCAATTTTGTTATCTAATGTTAACTAGGAAACAGGAAACTAGGAAAAAAATTTCTTTCTTAAAAATAATGTATATGGCTAGAGAGATGGCTCAGTGGTTAAGAACACTGGCTGCTCTTCCAGAGGTCCTAAGTTCAGTTCCCAGCAACCACGTGGTGGCTTACAACCATCTATAAGGGGGCCTGATGCCCTCTACTGGCACACAGATATACATGCAGATAGAGCATTCATATATGTAAAATAAATTAAAAATAAATCTTAAAAAAAATAATGTGAATGTGTGGTTTATGATTTCTGTGCTGGTAGTCCGTCCCCGTCACCCTATCCCCTTATCTCCTTAGAACATGGTTTCCCTGAACCTGAAGCTCGTGACTTCAGGCTTCCTGGGCCTATGTGTCCCTACCCACCAATGCTAGGTTACATGGTCATTCCTGCTTTTGCATGGATGCTGGTGATTCAAATTCAAGTCCTCAGGCTTAGGGACCAGTGCCCTTACCTTACCCATTGAGTCACCTCCCCAGCCCTTTGCTTTCAGCCAGGCCAGAAGCTATTATGTTGTGAAGAATTACCTTGAACTGTTGATCCTGATCCTTCTGCCTCCTGAGTGCTGGGATTATAGGTGTACAATCACATCCAACTACAAAAGTAATTCTTTAAAAAAAAACCTGTAGCTACATTTATTTGTGCGTGTATAGATGTGCATACATATGAGAGTGTGTGTGTGTGTGTGTGTGTGTGTGTACCACAGCAATATGTAGAGCTCAGAGGACAACTGTCAGGAGTCAGTTACCCACCTTCCACCATGTGCTTCCTGGGGACTGAACTCAGGTTGTCAGGCTTGACAGCAAGCCCCTTTACCCACTGAGCCATCTTGCTGGCACAGAAAAAAATTTTTATTGAGCTCTTCTGGAACACAATGTATATTAAGATACCCTATCTCATTTTATTCTCAAAACAGTTCTATGATAGTAGAGAATTATGATTTCATCTTTTCATCGGAAGAAATCAAGCAGAGTTGAACCAGGCAAGTCTATCCAGTCCAAAGCATAAAAATTATACTCTCCCTGCTTCCAAAGGAAGCAGCAACAGCATACTCTTCCCTCTACTGTAAGGTCCAAGGGGCCCACAACAACAGCTCCAAGATTTCAGTCTAGACAGTGACCAGGTCTAAGAACCCAGTGAGTAAGACTCAACACTGCAGGGGCAGCACCAGCTGTGTGTGCATGGCCGTCTTACACTGAGGTTGGGAACACACCAGTGCTCACAAGATGGTTGCTGATCAACCTCAGCAAACCAGTCAGCTGGCTCCAAATACACAGATCAGTTCTCTAAGGAAGTAGTGCACAATTACCTACTGAAGGCTTCCAGATCCAACCAGAACCAGAATACACAGTAGAAAGAATAAAATCTCCAGCAAGGAACATTTTATTTTCAATGCCTCTATGTGCAAATTGCTAACTAAAGATGAAAATTAACTTTATCAATGTAAGAGAAAGAATGTGACCTCACTGTTTAAATCAGACCACAGGCTTAATTTCCCACCCGGGAACAGACAGTCCGGCTTGGAGGCGAAGCAGTGACTGTGCTGGGCGCGCCTCTCTGCAGCCGCTGCTCTCTCTCAGCTGTCCACGCGCACTGCTTGCTCTAAAGCCCCTCCCACCTGGGCTTACTCAGCTACACTTGCTGAGAGAAAAAGCAAGCATATTTCCTAGGTCACAGGCCCCATTTAACATCTAAGTAATCTCATTGTATTCATTCTTTGATTACATACTTGCGTGCCTGCACGTGTATCTATCTGTGGGTGCTCAAACTTCAGTGCAAATGTGAAAGTCAGATGACAACCGGCAGGACTCCGTTTTCTCCTTCCACCATGCGGACCCTAGAGAGGGGGTCTTTTACCTGCTATGCCCACTTCCTGCCCTCACCTCATCTATTCTTACCCACATTCCTATGAATCCTTCTCTGAATAGAGTGGCTAGATGCTTTCTTTAATGTGCAGGAGAAATAAAATAATTCATATAGATATTTATTCATTACTAAATGCTTATTGGAAGATGTCTTAGGGTTTTATTGCTGTGAAGAAACACCATGATCACAGCAACTCTTATAAAGGAAAATACTTAATTGGGGCTGGCTTACAGTTTTAAACTTAGTCCATTGTCATGATGTTGGGAAACATGGCTGTAAGCAGGCATACAGGTTGTTCGAAGCTGAGTTCTACATCTTAATCCACCAGCAGCACAATGCAACTATGTGCCACATTGGGTAGAGCTCGAGCACAGGAGAGTCCTCGAAGCCCACTTCCAGTGACACACTTCCTCCAAGAAGGCCACACCTATTCCTACAGGGCCACACCTCCTCATGGTGCCATTCTCTGTGGGCCGAACATTCAAACGCACGAGTCTACAGAGCTATACTTATTCAAATCACCACAGAAGGTCTAGAATAGAAATGTACAACAGAAATGTAACGCAAAATTCGACAGTAGCCATTCTAAAGTAACAACCTTATTTTTAATTATTTATTTAACCTAATACATCTAAAAATATTATATTAACAATATCATCACTATAAAAATTGAGACTTGCTTATTCTCATTGGCTCTTTTAGATTAACCTCTTCCCAATGCTCCACAGCCACACATGGCTTAGAGACCACTACATCAGACAGCAGAGGCCTAAAATAAGGTAGCCTACAACTACCCACAACTCTAGCTCCAAGGGACTTGACCCCCTTTTCTGGCCTCTGGAATACCAGGCATGCACATGGTGCACATACGTACATGGAGGAAAATACTCATACACATAAAATAACACTAAAATTTAATAATGTTTTTAAAATTAAATATTAAATAAAAAAGATGAGTAAGACCAGAAGACAGACATATGAACGCATGGCAGCTAGTCTTGTGAACAGGCATCATCAGTACAGAATGTCAAGGCAATGCAAGCTAAATGACAGGAAATACCACTGTGTACTTACTGGAATAAAAGACAGACCACACCAAATGCAGACAGGATATGGCCAGTCAGAGCTCTCACGGGCCAATGGCAAAATAAAATGGGACTAGCGTCCTAGAGAACTGTTTGCTGTAACATTTAACACTTTTAATCTAATGTAGCATGCCCACTCCTAAGTATTTATCTAAAGGAAGCAAAACTGTGACTCTGAAAGACCAGGAGGGGACTGGAGAGATGGCTCAGAGGTTAAGAGCACTGACTATTCTTCCGAAGGTCCTGAGTTGAAATCCCATCAACCACATGGTGGCTCACAACCATCCATAATGAGATCTGACACCCTCTTCTAGTGTGTCTGAAGACAGCTACAGTGTACTACAGCGTACTTATATATAATAATAAATAAAATCTTTGGGCCGGGTGAACAGAGGTTCTGAGTTTAATTCCCAGCAACCACATGATGGCTCACAACCATCTGTACAGCTACAGTGTATTCATATACATAAATTAAAAAGGAAAGGAAGGAAGAAAGGAAGGAAGGAAAAGACAAGATAAGACCAGGAGGCTGAATATGGTGGTGCATGACTGGAACCCCAGGAGCTTAGGAGCAGTCAAGGCCTATCCTGCCAAGGTAACAACAAACAACCTGCAATCATATCTCCATACTCCCCACCCCCATCCCAAAAATGATTTTAAAATAACCATGAGCTGGAGAGATGGCTCAGTGGGTAAAGGCACTTTCCAGTAAGGCTGACAATTTAAAAACCATCCTTAGAACCCACAATGTAGAAAAACAGAATCAAATCCCTAAAGTTGTCTATGATTTCCACAAGGGTGTATATACACATATGCACGCAGAGAGGAAATTTTAAAACATTATAAACAAAAACCAAAATCCCCATAAGCCAGCCTACCAATAGGATGGATGGTCACAGTCTGTTACATTTATACAATGGAGATAAGACAGGAACCATCAGACCAAGCAGCATGAGGTTCTAGCTTATATCCCTTACAGCTATACCATCCCAATGACTTTTTCCTCACAGCCTAAACACTTTGGTAAAGAGGCATTACACATCAAAATCCCTTCAGCACACTTCAATCTGGAACCTGTGCTAAGGGGAGAAAACAGCCTAAGGGCTTTCCTGTTGTCCACAAGGCAGTCCAAGTTAAGCACAGGAAAGGCTGACGGAAGACCATGTGTTTCCTGGCTGGGAAACAAGGCTACCAGGCGCATGGCAGGGCTTCTGTGAATCCCAGTAAGGATGTGCATTTTTAAATGTTACTGTGGAAACAACACTTCCACAGAGACAAGTTGATATGAAAGAAGGGAAATAGCAGAAATTGCAAAATAGGCCTGTGTGGCGAGTAAAGAAGGCCTGTGCGCACGTGCCTGTGCGGCGAGTAAAGAAGGCCTGTGCGCACGTGCCTAGGCTTGAACTCCGGGATTACGCTGAGCGCCGTTACAAGGCATTTCTGGCACTGCCAACTGTTTCACACTTAGCTACTTGCCGGACACAAGCTGTGGAACCCACACCAACCTGCTGACATGACCAACACTTAAGAGGAGAATAGACTTTCATTAGACATTCATAAAGGATAGCAGCAAGTCTCCAGGGACTTCTTGCTTTTTTGTAAACATGATGTTGAAGATTATGTATATATGTATGTATTACAGGGGGAGAGAGGGAGAGGGAGAGAAAGAAAGGGAGAGAAAGAGAGAGAGGGAGAGGGAGAGGGGAAGAGGGGGGAGAGGGAGAGAGGGAGAGGGGGAGAGAGGGGGGAGAGGGAGACGGGGAGGGGGGGAGAGGGAGAGAGGGAGAGGGGGAGAGAAGGGGGAGAGAGAGAGGGAGATTGTTTTGATCACATCCAATTTCATCAAATGCAATTCACAACTCTGTACTGTGGTTCAGTGTGCTGACTAGTTTTTGTGTCAACTTGATACAAGTCAGAAACATCAGAGAAGGAATGCCAATTGAGAAGATGTCTACTATCAGGCTGTAGACAAGACTGAAGGGCACTTCCAATTAATGATTGGTGTGAGAGGGCCCACACCACTGTGGACGGTGCTACCTTGGACAGGTAGCTCTGGGAACTTGAGAACGCATGCTGAGCAGGCCACGGAGAACAAGCCAGTAAGCAGCACTTCTCCGAGACCTATACTTCAGCTCCTGCCTCCAGTTTCCTGCCAGAGTTCCTTCCTGATTGCTTTCCATGATACAGTGTGGCATGGAAGTATAAGCAGAACAATCCATTTCCTCCCCAAGGTGCTTGTGGTCAGGACATTATTCATTACAGAACAGAAACCTAAGACACTCAGAAACATGAAAAACCAACAAGGCATCTGTGAGGGACAGCTAAGACAAACTAAACATTTGCCACATAATGACCTAGAAATAGTAGACTATCACTATTTTACAAACACACCAAAAAGAAAGGGAACCCATACACTCAAAGGAGGAAGTGAAAACCGCAGTAGTGCACATGATCTGACAGAATGACTGAGGGCTGGGAGAGGGTTTTAATAACTTCCGGGCCTGGGTTTTGTAAACCAAATCAAAACGTGACTTGTCTTGGTATTACAGAGCCAGAGAGCTGAAGCTGAAGCCCTGATGACAGCGAGAAGACGGACTGAAGACAAAGCTCATGAGTTGTTGCAGGGAGCACAGAAAAGAGCTCACCTCTGCTCAGGCTGTAGGAAGATGTGTCTCTTCTGACACAATGAATTATGTCAGCAATGAATTGGGGATTCAAGACTATAATCCTAACTACAGTACCTCAGTGTTCTAGGGACTCTGAAACTACAAATTTATACTCAAAAATAGCCTAAGCCAAAGCTTAAACCAGGGCATCAAAGAGACATAAATTTATACCCAGTTCTGAAAAATGCAGATTAACCCCTCACCTTAAAGAGCACCATCGTAAACTTCCTTCCAATACAGAACCCTCAGCAAGAAGTCACAAAGGAAATATACTTAAACTGATGACACACAGAAAACAAGGCTTTAAGAATAAGATTCTAGCTGGGAATGGTGACGTAAACCTTTATTTAATCTCAGCATTTGGGAGGCAAAGGCAGGTGGTTTGAGGCAAGCCTAGTCTACAGAGCGAAGAATTCCAGGACAGCCAGGGCTACACAGAGAAACCCTGTTTCGAACAAAAACAAACAGATTACGATCCCACGAAAAAGAAGCAAACTTAAAAAAACTAAACAGGGATTTCTAAAATAAGGAAAACCAGTCACTGAAATTAAGATTGTGTTGAAGAAACAGTGAAGACACAGGAAACAAACAAAAGGCAGTTCAGAAATAAGGAGGTGGACATCAAAGAGAAAGAAGTTAACCGATTCAGACAGAAAGGAAACCTACTTGCCTAACAGGAATACCAGGAGACAGAACACAAAAGAAGCAATAGTCAGAATGCCAGAGAATTTTCTAGCAAAATCTACACCCAAGCTGAAAGATAATAATGTATCATCTTGAGTGCAGTAACCCAGACCCAAAAGGACATACATGGTATATACTCACTGACCAGTGGATAATAGTCAAAAAGTACAGAATACCCACGATACAATCCACAGACCGTAAGGAGTTTAACGAGGAGGAAAGCCCAAATGAGGATGCTTCAATCCCATTTAGAAGGGGGAACAATATAATCACAGGAGGCAGAGGGAGGGAGGAGCCTGGGTGGGAGTGGGGAGGGGGAGGGGAAAAGAGATGGGGATGGAAACAGGAGAAAAGACCAGAGGGCCAGGAGAATACATGGAAATGTGCAGCTTCTGGGCGGGAGGGTGGAGAGGAACCTTCTAGAAAGTCCCAGAGACCTGGTATATGAGAGACTCCCAGGACTCAATGGGGGTGACCTTAGCCAAAATGTCCAACAGTAGTGGGGAGAGGGAACCTGAAGAGACCACCTCCAGTAGATAGGACCCCAAGTGGAGGGACAGAGTTACCAACCCATTATCAAAATTTCTGACCCAGAATTATTCCTGTCTAAAAGAATCACAGGGACAAAAATGGAGCATAGACTGAAGGAAAGATGTCCAGTGACTGGGCCAACCTGGGATCCATCTCATTGTGGGGTAGGAGGGCAACAAAGCCTGACACTATTACTGATGCTATGTTGTACTTGCTGACAAGAGCCTAGCATGGCTGTCCTCTGAGAAGGCCCTACCAGCAGCTGACTGTGACGGATACAGGTACAGACAACCACTGGACTGAGGTCAGGGACCCCTATGGAAGAGCTGGGGGAAGGACTGGAAACGCTGAAGAGGATAGCAACCCCATAGGGAGACCAACTATTATCAACTAACCTGGATCCCTCCCTGGGAGCTCCCAGAGACTAACCCACCAACCAAAGAGCATGCATGGACTGGTCTGAGGCCCCTGGCACATGTGTAGTGGAGGACTGCCTTTTCTGGCCTCAATTGGAGAGGATGTGCCTAATCATGTAGAAACTTGAGGCCCCAGGGAAGGGGGGTACCTAGGGGCAGGGGGGCACCTTCTCAGAGGCAAAGGGGAAGGGGAGGGGAATGAAGAACAGTGGGAGGGGCACTGGAAAGGGGGGGGGCAATAACTGGAATGTAAATAAAATGATTTTTAAAAGGACAAAATTAAAAGACCATACTGGATTGGGTGCAGGGTGGAGCAGAGAGGACGAAGAACTGTGAGGCCTGGGCCCGAGTGAGCAGGAGCACAGTGTGCACGCCCCTTGTCCCGGAACACATAGAAAGGATGGGTGGGTGGGTGGAACTGCTGGATTGGAAGGAGGCTGTCAGCATAACATCACGGCTCACCAAGAGACAGGAGTGAGGGATCCACCCAACACCAACAATGGTAAGAGACTGTCCTCAAACTTTTGACTATGGGGTAAACTCCTTTTTCCTCCTCCACGCTCTTAAACAGCTGCTGTGAGGGAAGGGCTCTCAGTTGAAAAATGGAAGGCAGGGCAAGGCACAGGCCTCCCACTCATCCTCAAGTCAGTCCATGCCAAAATACTGTCAGGGACAGTCAACAAGCAAATTTTGCTTTTATGGTCTTAAACATTCAGGATTCCTAGTTCAAAGACATCTGCTTCTTAGACTCTGTCATCTTCTCATCCTTTCACTTCTTTAGGTTTTTCTAGATCATCTGTTTTCAAAGTTTTAAATTATTTCATCTTACATTTATAATAGCTTTGCTTGAGTAGTAGGGTTTTGGCAAGAACCCCAAACCATGTAACCGGATACAGCAAATGCAGGTCAGCCTGGTTTTCATCCTCAAATAAAATAATTAGAACACAACTACTCAGCCTCTCCTGTAAGAAAAATCCCCAATTGAAATTACAAATTTAATAAATGTGAATCTTGCTATATACTCATAACCATCCACAAAATAGATAAGATTCTTTTACCAGAATTTTAGTTAGAACATAGATGCAGACTGTCATGTTCCAACACTTCACTGACATTAGAACAGATGGGAACAGATGAGAACAGTAACTTCCACACAAAGAGCCCGAAACAAGCAGTACAGATTATTTTTTTTAAGATTTATTTATTGTTATATGTAAGTACACTGTAACTAGCTTCAGACAGCACCAGAAGAGGGAGTCAGATCTCATTACAGATGGTGTGAGCCACCATGTGGTTGCTGGGATTTGAACTCAGAACCTTCGGAAGAGCAGTCAGTGCTCTAAACTGCTGAGCCACCTCTCCAGTCCAGCACAGAGTATTTTTAAAGGATCAATATCAATAATACAGTCCCTGAAGTGGCTCACAATTTCTCTCTTTTTTATATTTATTCATTTCTGTTGGGGGAGAGGGAGACGATCATAAGCATCACCTTTCTGTGTATGGAGGCCACCGGATAACTCGTGGGGTCATTCACTCAGGAGGCTTGGCACCAAGCACCTTCGCGGCTGTGCTATCTGTAAGCACATCTATATGGAATTAACAAAAAATCTCCACAAATAAAAGTTTGTATTACAGGGTGGGTGGGAGGACAGGGGAAGAGAAGGGGGCTTGCGGGACTTTCGGGGAGTGGGAGGGCTAGAAAAGGGGAAATCATTTGAAATGTAAATAAATTATATCGAATAATAAAAAAAAAAAAGAAAAAAAAAGTTTGTATTACAAAATGAGAAGGAAAAATAATTTTCCAAAGTAGAGTTGAAAACAAACCAAACTGTAATTTATTATATCTAGATATATTAAATAAAGAAAACAGAACAAAGAACTCTCTTATCAAAGACTAATCTAATTAGACAAACAAAAATATATTGCACCATCCAGTCTCAGAGCTGCTTGGTGCGCCTCAGTGCTTGCTTTCTCAGGATTAATTCTGCCCTCTAGTGCATGCTCAACGTCCACTGCTGTCACTAACCTGGAGACTTTACTGCATCCCTAGATGACTATAGCTCTCTTAATGAAGGCCTTCACCTCCTTCTTCACAAAGCTGAGTGAATCCTACAAGCGCAGTAAATTCACATGCCTGTTCTACACATGCAGAAAGGCTCCAAAGCACTTCACTATTTCTCACACCATGATAAGTATAGCACAGTTAAGACCATAAAAATACAACAAAAATAGTCTATAACATAGAGAAACCTCTCCAGCTCTCTAGTTTCACTTTTTGAAGACTTCAGACACAGATCTTTCGCTGTGGTGTTATTTTGTTAAGACAGGGTTTGCTAACATCCCTGGCTTGCCTAGAAGTTGTTATGTGGATCAAGCTGGCATCAAACCTGTAGCAATCTACCTTTTTGCCTCTAGCTTCCAAACCCTGGGATTAAAGACTTCAGTCACCACACCCAGCTAGAGTCTTTGTTTGTTTGTTTTGTTTCTTTAAAGAACAGTTTAAAGGCACCTAAAGAAGCTGGAGATGGCTCAGTGGTTGAAAGCATTGGCTGCTCTTGCAGGGGACACAGGTTCAATTCCTAGAACCTACAAGGTGGCTCATAACCATCTCCTTAACTCCACCCACTAAGGAATCTAACATCTTCTGGTTTCTGTGGGTACCAGGCACATGATACACAGAAACACATACATGCAAAACTCCCATACACAAAGATTAAACAAAATGGAGTATAATCTTACAATTACATAAATCCACAAGGGGAATAAAAAAAGAGTAAATTACAGAGAGATGCTACAACATAAATAAACCCTGAAAATATTATTAATAAGTCAGAGGAGCCAGAACAGAGACTGGGGAGGAACCTCAGTGGTTAAGAGAACCACTAAGAACTAGTTGCTTTTTGTTTTGTTTGCAAAACCAGGCTGGCCTCGAACTCACAGAGATCCACCTGCCTTTGTCTCCTGAGTGCTGGGATTAAGGTATGCAACCACCGCCTGGCTTGACTTGTTGCTCTTACAGAAGACCCAGGTTCTGTTCTGTGTACCCACATGACAGCTCGTCACCACCCATAACTCCAGTTCCAAGGATCCAACTCTAGCTCCCACAGATACACACACATGCAGACATACATGCAGACCAAGACTAATACATATAAAATATATAAATACATCTTTTAAAGAGAAAAAAAGGAAATATTGGGATTGCACTCAGGAAATGCCTAAATAAACAAACCTGGACTCAGACAGCCCATGAGTGGGTTGAGGATAAGGACAGAGTGACTGGTACAGATCTAGTGCTGCAGCTGCCCATTACTATGAATAGATTCTGTGTGTGCCAGAAATTAATAAATGGTAACATTCAAATTGATAAATGACGTAGTGTCACATTTAGTCTCATGAAAGCTTTTCACTGCTGTTTGTTTTGGGCCAGGTTTGGTAAGACACACCTGGAACCTCAGCACTCAAAGGCTGAGGCAAGAGGATGACAGGCTTGAGAGCAGCCTACCTATATAGTAAGATTCTGCAAATAAAATAAATAAATCAATATTCCAACTACACAATTCCAAACAAACAATGCATTGTTTGTTTTCTTACAGAAAATCACTTTCTGATCTCTCATATAATCAGAGGTCATGTTTGCTAAAATACCTATTTTCCTCTATTATTAGTAAGTACCAATAAACTTTTATTTATGACATCCTAGACAGTTCTGTTGGGACCCTGCTGAAGTCTTCTTAAACTCAAAGGACTCAGCTCTGGAGTGTATGCAGGCTTTTAATTCAACTGTAAACATGTCATGGGAGAAAAAAAATACGAACGTATGCAAACAACAAAACAAAAAATAAGCCAACTAAGATAGTGAAATTCTAGAAACATTTCCTCCCAATATTGTGGCTGTTTGATTTTTATTACTTTGAGAGAAATGGTCACTGCTCTTTATCAAAACTCAATGACTATGCTTATTTAAAAACTAAAAATAAGCTATGTTCATAATTACCAACTTCTGAGAACTCTGGGAAAGATCACATTAGCTGTTTAAACAGAAAACTATCCACAAATGTGAGGTTCCTGGAACAGTCAAAGACACCGACAACTGACAGACCACCGCATCAGGCTTTTTTTTTTTTTGATTTGGTTTTTTTCGAGACAGGGTTTCTCTGTATAGCCCTGGCTGTCCTGGAACTTACTCAGTAGACCAGGCTGGCCTCGAATTCAGAAATCTGCCTGCCTCTGCCTCCCAGAGTGCTGGGATTACAGGCGTGTACCACCACCGCCCGGCCCATCAGGCGTTTTTTAATATTGGTTTTCAGTGAAAAAATCTTAGGCTGTCCAGATGGGCCAGAGAGTCATCAAGACTGCCCTTGAACTCCCAGATCCTACTGCCTTCACTTCTCCCTACTAGGACTACAGTCCATTACCCAGCTTATCTATTTGAGATTTAATCTTCATATGGCTCTGTGACAAATCTTTTCTGTCTTTGGGACAAACACTGCCTAATCTGATACCACCAGGAGGTTGAGATTTTTTTTTGTCCAAAGGCAAGACAAGACAAAGTCACATGGGAAAATTAACTCAGTGCTTATAGCAAGGACTACGAGTTCTGATGAGACTAACAGAGTAGGAGTGATGCCTGTTAGAGTGGAAGAAAAGAGCAAGTGTGGCATTGAAGTCCAGCCAGCTACAGCTGGTAGAAGCTAGCTGCAAGAATTCAGTGTGCAGAGGAAGAGAGAGATCAAGAGGCTTGGATGCTGGAGCCATGGGAATTCAGACACAGTAAGCATTGTGCTCTCCGCTACCAAATGTAACAGTCCGATGCTGTCCTCTAATTAAAAGAGGGTTGCTCCATTCCTGAAACACAAACTCTGGCTTTTTATAGCGTAAGCAGCATGCTATTTTAAACATGTGGAGGAAATGCATTTTCAGTTACAAACACTGGCTCCTCTGCATCTGTCCTTATTTGTTACTGAAAGATGTGGGACAGGATGTTTTACTCTTCTGCACCGGTTTTCCTGTATTGCTTAAATCTGTTTAAAGAAAATGAAAACACACAGTTTCTATAAACTGAAGCAATTCCCAAAGTGGGGGGAGGGGGAGAGGGAAGGATAAATATTTTACTATATTACTTTTCTTTTATGTATCAGATGACTCCTGCAAATTCTTCCCTTGAAAAGATCTTCTATACATGTGGAATCTGTTGCAGATTCTAACGTTTTCAATGATAAACGAGTCTACTTTCAAACCCCAAAACAGATGATTTCCTTTGGCATTCCAAGCAGTTTTCTGAGACACAGGTCAGAAAAACAAGGAGATTACCCTTGAAGGGCTACTTGAGATTTTAAATACCCATACTCATGGAAATTTACTCAGATACTTAGATATTCTATACTCTGGTATATTCCATTAAAGCTTTCAAAGAAGTTGATTAGCACAGATTTAATGTACCTCTTTTGTAAGGGAGTCAGTGGGTCATTAATCTACTGAAAAGCAGTTCACTAGACTAACTACCCATAACAGCACCTTCTCCCAGCTGCCCCCACCCTAGGAGCTCTTGTGCAGCCTGAGGATGACCCCCTCCTTCCTGTAGTCAGACGCTTGCTTCTCAGCCCTGTTCTCAACAGAGCCTCCTGTGGACACTTGCCTATGCCAGGACTGTACAGCTCAGGTCTGGGAGGAACCCTTCTCAGTCAATCTAAAGAGACTGTCCTGTGCTGGTATCCCATCAGCCCAGATTTGCTTACAAAGAGTCTGCCTTAGCCAGTCTTCAGGACAATCAGTACCACTGATATGTAACTGAAAAGGCAGTTAGCAGCATCTAAGAGAGGTGCTCTTCCTATCACCCCACTTCCTGGTCTCCCTGGAATTACTTCTCACATAAATAAATGGCTAGCACGTAAACCTTCGTCTTGAATTCTGCTACTAAGTCACTTACAGTGTACACCGCTTTAATACCATTATTCAGAGCCAGGCTAAAGAGATGAAGGGCTGGAGAGATGGCTCAGTGGTTAAGAGCACTGGCTGCGGGCTGGAGAGATGGCTCAGTGGTTAAGAACACTGATTGCTCTTCCGGAGGTCCTGAGTACGAATCCTAACAACCACATGGTGGCTCACAACCATCTATGATGAGATCTGATGCCCTCTTCTGGTGTGTCTAAAGACAGCTACAGTGTACTTACATATAATAAATAAATAAATCTTTGACAGACAGACACAGAGAGTTTTTATAAAAAAAAAAAAAAAAAAAAAAAAAAAAAAGAGCACTGGCTGCTCTTCCAGAGGTCCTGAGTTCAATTCCCAACAACCACATGGTGGCTCACAACCATCTGTAATGGGATCTGATGCCCTCTTCTGGCATAACTGAGACAGCTACAATGTACTCATATAAATAAAAATAAATAAATCTTAAAAAAAAGAAAGAGGGATGAAAATGTGCCTAGATAAGTTTAATAGGAAAACCTGGTAAAATGGCTCAGTGGTTAAGAGCACTGATTACTTTTCCTAAGGTCCTGAGTTCAAATTCCAGCAACCATATGGTGGCTCACAACCATCCATAATGAGATCTGATATCCTCTTCTGGTGTGTCTGAAGATGGCTACAAGGCAGATTTCTGAGTTCGAGGCCAGCCTGGTCTACAGAGTGAGTTCCAGGACAGCCAGGGCTATACAGAGAAACCCTGCCCCCAAAAAAACCAAATCCAAAAAACAAAAAAAAAAAATGAAGATGGCTACAGTGTATTTATTTATAATAATAAATACATCTTTGGGTCAGAGCAAGCAAGGACTAAGAGAGCAAGGCTAACCAGAGCGAGCGGAAACCCTGGAAAGAGCAGGGTTGACCAGAGCAAGCAGAGGTCCTAAATTCAATTCCCAGCAACCACATAAAGGCTCACAACCATCTGTACAGCTATAGTGTATTCATATACATAAAATAAATACATCTTTAAAAAAAAGAGAAAGAAAAAGATAACCTGGTGGATTTTTAATGGGAGAAAAAATATAAAATAAAACTTTCCTGTTTGTCAGGCATGGTGACACACACCTTTAATCCCAACAGTCAGGAGTAAAAGGTAGAGAGAGTTTGATAAGTTTGACACTAGCCTGGTCTACATAGTTAGCTCCAAGCAAAGCCATGCCTATGTAGTACAACTCTGTCTTAAAACAAGAAAAACAAACCAAACAAACACCAACTTTCCTGTTCAAAACAGAGGTGACTATTTTTAATGAGGTGACAGTCCCCCATCTAAAAGGTCATAGAAATCAGCTTAGGAGCCTGGCCTACCCAGAACTCTCTGTTGGCTGGTCAAAAATGCCCTTATGATGAAGTCTATGGTCATTTCCTTAGAGCCTACAGTCTTGGGTTTCTTATTTACTTTTTACATGTTAAGACAGGAACTTTTGCTTTCTCAAAGAGAAAGGAATTCTAATCTTCAGCTAAAAATAAAGTATGGAAAGATCAAAAGAGGTAAACTATCACAGTGTCTTTTTAAAAAAAATAATAATTTTTGACTGTTTTCTTTGAGACAGGGGCTTACTCTGATGCTAGCCTTGAGCTCCTTGGCAAAAGTGATCTACCTATCTCAGTCTCCAAGTAGTTGGGACTACAGATGTAGATCCCTGTGCCCACCTGACCTTCTGATTGATATCCTTTGCCATCAGGGGGGCTGAAACTAAGTACTCAATTCAAAATGTATTAAACATTCTGATAAACTGCTAATATTATCATGCAAAAATAGTAATTTTTAGGTATGCAATTTACATGTTCAGCTTTGTGACTAACTTCCTTCAGGCTGGGATTATTAAATAAGCAGTCCATGCTAATTTTTCTTATCAACTCCATCTGGGTAAATAAATACTTCTGACAAGGCAGAGCTCCATTCCCTATGTCACAAAGCAGTAGAGACAGCTACAGTTAGAAACCGGTCTTCACACAGAGAACTGTTTTCCCAGTGTGCCAACTACACCTGGGACTGAGGCAAATACTCACCCTGACCCAGCAGGGAGCGGTGTGGCAGCTGAAGTGACAAGAGCCTGCGGTTTTTCTTTCTCTGTTTGCTTGAGGAAAGACTTGGCTTCCTTAGATGTGGCATCTACTTCCTTAGTCACCCTATTTCAAGGAAAGAGACAACTCATAAGTGGGATAAGAAGCAACAATTGGAGGGCTGGAAAGAGGGCTCAGCAGTTAAGAGCACTGGTTGAAAAAAAAAAAAAAAGAGCACTGGTTGCTCTTCTAGAGGACCCAGGTTCAATTCCCAGTGCCCACATGGCTGCTCACCACTGTCTGTAACTCCAGCTCTAGAGGATCCACCCTTACACAGACACATGCAGGCAACTCCAATATACGTAACATTAAAAATAAATGAACAAAAATTTTAAAAAGAAGCAAAAATCATAACAAATGAAATAAATGAAAACTAGGAACATACCACTGAGTTTTCAATAAATTCTGGCCACTGGGATTAATTGATGATTAAAGTTCACTCTAACAATTCTATAAATAGGCATTTTCGAAGACTGACGTTCGCAGACTGATGTTAACAAACAAAACAGCAGTGTTTTTCAATGGTTACCTTCAACTCTCCCATTCTATCTGCAGCATGATGACTCTGGCACCACCCTCCCCCATCCCACCTCAGCCCACTGGGTTACTAACTACTAATGTGGACCTACAGAGACCCTGCCTGCACTCTCCCTCACGACCCAGATCAGTTCTGACTCGGAGAGCCAATGAGTAGTGAGATGGAGATGTGACACAGACAAAGACACTGCCATCATTTCAAGAAGAAAAGCAAACAAATGGAAATATTCCACAGAAGGTTCCTTCCTGCTCTACACCTAAAACTCCAAGACAAATGCCCTTTCTTTAAGCTGGGCAGATTAGAACTGCCTAAGCAGTGGCAGAATGTGACAGAACCCTACCTCATTTCACACTGAAAAACTGCATCTGATAAAGAGTGCTAAAGGAAGAAATAAAGGTACTTAAGGTGCCCCATATTCCAGGTGAAGAGGAGAAATATGTAATGCCTGTTTTGACATGCCAGAGCAACAAAAACATTTGAAGAATTTTGCTTAAATTCCAATCTACCAGTCAGCAGATCCAAAACTACAGTTAATGTATTATAAATATTCAACCAAAAATTAGCCAAAAATGATAGAATAAACCCTATAAAGCCCAGCTGTGAGGGTATACTAATCTCTACCACCTTCAAGGATAAATTTTCTAACAAAGGGCCACCTCTCTGCTGTACTTAATACTGTGTATTATGTAAGTGGCACAAAGTTAAGTGTGGAGCCAAGATGAGACAAATTCCAAATTCCAGCTAAAGCAGAACACACCAGCAACCCTCCGATGCTGACCTGCTGCTGCTTACAGCTGATACTGGGCAGGTTTGCTCTACAGCACTGTCATCGGACAGGAAGCTCATTTACAGCGCTAAGGATTAAAACTAAAATCTAAGCAGTTACTGGCTTATTCAAATATCCAGAGTCTACACAGCAATGCTAGTGAAAATTCTGCAAACAGATGGTATTTTCCAAGCTGGTTGTCACACATTTCCTGTCCCATATGCTCCTCCAGAACCTTAAGCAAACTCCTTCAAACTGAATGGGGTTTTATGACTGTGTCACCTAAGGGAGTTCTGTGCAAGTGGCTGTACAAGTAGTTCTGAACTACTGAAGGCCTTCTGAAGCCTTTCATCTCTGAGAATATATTTTTAGAACTCCATCCACTCTACAGCATAGATCACATGGAAAGACACAGACACGGATGTCTGAGGAAGCATTCCTAGCTCAAGGTATCTGAGTTCTTAAGCATCAGGACCAGAAGGAAGTGGTCTTTAAGATGGTCCCAACACTAGTTAAAGGGAACAAGGGAGGCTGAGCAACTGCCTACCTGGACTAGTAGCCTCCGGAACTGTGAGAAACTACAGCAGAACAGCTAGCTGCTTCACACAAGCTAGTAAATTTCTGGGTCATCTGTTATACTGCTAAATCAATACCCAAAGAAACCTGCACCAAAATCTTGTGCTTAATGCTGAACTCAAAATACTAGACTCAAAGCAGACCCTTTAGGTTTCCCTTTCTTGTACAGAATCTGTAGAAGACTGGTGAAGTTAATGAAGAACACATACTTTACTGTCCACTTCCTACCAAGGTCCTATAACAGTGACAAATATATGTGACTAACTCCACAACAGTAGTAAGTAAAGGGACAACAGAGAAAGACGGCCATCTAACTTTGAGAAAGCAACACAGCAGCTGGGCATGGTGGTACACCCGGGACATCGCCACACTCAGACAGTGAGCAGGAGGGCAAGAGTTGAAGGTCATCCTCAGCTAAATGAGTTCTGACTCAAAGAAGAGCAGCGAGTCTGAAAGGACTGACTGGCTTTGGTTTCCCCCATCTCAGAAGCTTGTAGCCATGTGGAATGGATGACAACAAGAAAGCTGATTTGTTTAACAGAACCCTAGAAAGGCTAATTAAATTTAATGATCAAAGGTGGGAGAGAGGTGCAGGCAGCCACAACCAGCTCAAAGTCTGCATTAGGAACCACAAAGCCTCTCTTACATCAAAATACAAGCTGTGTCGCACCACTGTGGATCCAGAGGGATCCAATACATTTAGGGAAAATGAAAACCAAAGAAGAACAGGCATGAAGAACAAAGTCCCATCCTGAAATTAAAGGGCGTAAGTGCAAAGTCACCCTTAAAAGCTGTATATGCCAGAGGGCTGAGGCCAAGTGCTAACCAACACATAATGGTCACAGTACTACTAAGAAATAGACACTTTACTGTTTGCTACTGAGGCACAGCTGTTGCCCAACTATAGTACAGTCTAGTCTAAAATCAAATAATACACACTTCAGGAAAAGGGAAAAACACAACAAAAAAAAAGTCTAGACCCGAAGGATAAGTTTCAGCAAAGAGCCACATAATGCTTGACCGACAGTCAACTTTAAGGATCAGTATCACAGCTGAACATTAAGGATGCTTGGATATGAAGAACAAGTGGCCCAAGTAACAGAGAAGAAAGCAGCAATCACAAACTTTGTTGTTCTTGTTTTATAGCCGGACTGACAAGACTCTGATACACACTTAGGTAAACATGTTCTGGAAAGCATCCCAGATGCAACAGGTCACATAAAGGAACATGATAAGGCTTCTGCCATTATAAACTTACAGTCCAGCAACACAGTGACAACAAAAGTGACATGACAACCATGACACATACCAAGGCACAGAGTAGCGTGGGAAAATCTAACCCCTGGGAAATCCCTTCTCAATCTCTGTGCCAGTGTCTATAGCACCCATCAGGAAACACTACGTAGCCTGAGGTACTTCTTATGGAACCTGACAGTTGACACAAAGAGACAGTAGACTGCTCTCTGCTGGTGACATCCCTAGAGCAACTCCGCTCTTTCTGCATTTTGTTTTCCAAGACAGGCTCTCATATAAGCTCCAAGCTGGCCCTTTCCTGTCCTCAGCCTCCCCAGGTGCCAGAAAGTAACTTCACTTATAGGAAGCAGTGAAGGACTTAGCTATCATAGTACTTTTAAGTAAGAGAATGGTTATAAACATCTCATGCATGAGAGGGACTCCTTATAGGAAAAGGCCTATTATTAGCAATAATTAATTCACCTGTTTTTCAACAGAAATTCCATTTTAACTTCATTTTCACTCACTCAACTTCCTGAAATGCCTTTATTTGGATGGTACTTTTCCATGACTGGAGTTTTCCAAAAGGTGAATCATTTAGGAAAGTCTGAGCTCACAGGGTCAGCTGGCTCTGCCACAGAAAAGGGTAAGATCGGTCATCTTCCTCCCTTTCCCAAGGCTGAAAAAATTACATAGCTCTCACAGAGGAAAGACAAACAAAACATTACAACAAAGTCAGAGAAACTAAAAAGGCTAGCTTCATGCTAACACTACCTCATTCTCACACTTATAGACATTTCTCCCACTAGCTCTTTCACATTTCCTAAAGATATAGTGATGCTCTTGAGACAAAGACAAAAAAGGAAAGAAACAATAATGTCAAGAAACTAAAAAATATGCTCAAAGACAACCACCAAGTTTGTGCCTGGGTAATCAAAGTTCAAATCTCCTAAGATCCTTCAAGAAAGCTCCTTACAGTATCTTAAATAATGTGCTTTTTAAAAAAAGTCTTGCCAATAGCCTGGCAGTGGTGGCACACTTTTTTAATTCTGGTGCTTGGGAGACAGGTAAGTGGATCTGAGTTTGAGGCCAGCCTAAAAAATCTTGTCTCAAAAAAACAAACGAACAAAGTCTTGCCAACATAACAACTATTAACAGGTTTAAATATATAATATAGCATATATAACATATGATTGTATATATTATATCTGAATATAAACAATTATACATACATGCCCCAGGCTGGCCTCGACCATCCTGCTTTTTCTTCCCAAGGGCTGATACACAGGAGTATGGCCACCGCAGGCCTTAACAAGCTTTTCTAGTCTTTTTGTTTGTTTGTTTACAAGATATATTTATTTATTTTATGTATATTAGTACACTGCCGCTGTCTTCAGACATACCAGAAAACAGCACTGGATCCCATTACAGATGGCTGTGAGCCACCATGTGCTGGGAATTGAACTCAGGACCTCTGGAAGAGCAGTTGGTGCTCTTAACCTCTGAGCCATCTCTCCTGCCTGCTTTTGTATTCTTTATGGGGAAGGAGTTTGAGAAGACACTTACTGTTACATATCTCAATAATATATAATGTTTTAAAATTATCATGTTTTACTGAGAACTATAATAAGATGCATGTTTTGAGTGTGTAGTTAATGAAAAGAAAGTGCTCATAGCCTGTTTTATGTGACAGATTGTGCTGCCCCCTTCTGACACATTGTACACATGCAGGTTCCCTGAGTACATCAATATTTACAAAGTGCAGAATGAGAGAGCACACCTTTGATCCCAGCACTCAGGAGGCTGATGCAGGTGGACCTCTGAATTTGAAGCCACCCTGGTTAACAGAGTGAGTTCTAGGACAGCCAGGGCTACAGACAAACCCTGTCTTGGAAAACACAAAACAGTCAAGAGTAGTATCACATGAATGCAATCCCTATACTTGGGAAGTAAAAGGCCAGACAGTCAGTTCAATGTCAGCCTGGGCTACATTAGATTCTATCTCAGAAAAGAAAATTAATCAGGGATATAGTAAATGATAATATTTATAAACACATTTATGAAATTCATAATTTTATCAGAAATTTACTGATTTCTCAAAGCAACTATTCAGCTGATTTTGTTCTTTATGAAGACCGTCCTGTAGATTCTCTACATGTGGGAAGTGATCTAAGCCAGTACAGGCTTTGTGACAGTCTCACCATGTTGTCCTAGATGGAACTTGCTCTATAGACTTCGCTGGCCCTCAACCCTGCCTAGTCTAAATGTCTTGCTTTTTTAACTTATATTTTCTGCAGTATGCTAGTACACTCTCTACATTTTTATACAGGCATTGAATGTGATTTGACTAAGTTTATCCCCACTCTCTCTCTTCCAACATCTCCCTTACCACCACTCTACCATATCCACTCCCAATTTCCTTGTGTATATATATATTTTCTTTCTTAAAACCCACAGAGTTCACTCAGGGCTGTGATGTAAGCCTGGGTGTGGGGAACCTACTGGAACATGGGCCATGTCCTTAAAGAAAACTGACCCTCCCTCTCTGAGCAGCCATCAATGGTCAACAGCTTCTTAGCTAGTTCAACTAACTCTGTCACCCATTTCCCACGCCGGGACTTTGACTGGATGATCCTGTGCAGGTCATGTGCATACTATCAAAGCTGCTGTAACTTCACACGTGCAAATGCCCTGCTATGTCCAAAACAATTTTGCTTCTTTCCTTTTTCTTTCTTTCTTTTTTGGTTTACCATGACAGGGTGTTTTGCATAGTCCTAGCTGTACTGATACTCACTCTGTACCCCAGGCTGGTCTTTTTTTGTTTTTCTTTTTAAAGATTTATTTACTTTATATATGTGAGTACACGGTCTCTGTCTTCAGACACACCAGAACACCAGAAGAGGGCATCAGATCCCATTACAGATGGTTGTGAGCTACCATGTGGTTGCTAGGAATTGAACTCAGGACCTCTGGATGAGCAGTCTGTGCTCTTAGCTGCTGAAACATCTCTCCAGCCCTCCCACGCCCCAGGCTGGTCTTGAACTCACATAGATCTGCCTGCCTCTGCCACCCAAATGCTAGGAAGGTATATACCACCACTTCTGGGACCGATTTCTAAACATTGATGGTTTACTGTCAATGTTCTACAATTCCATATTGGATATGATTTTTGGAGGCAAAATCCATTATTAATTCACATCATCAATAATTATGTGATAGATCTCAAAGTGACTAATTACCAGGAGTGCCTTACAATGGGGAGTTCTGACAGACACTGCCCATGTCCTTCAATTCAACACTAATGCTGGGTTCCTGAAGAATATCTAGTGCTGCCAACATAGTTTTGTTAAATGCAGTGGTTCTCAACCTATGAGTCACAACCCCTGGGGTGGGGGATGGGGTCAAACAATCCTTTCACAGGGTCACATATCAGATATCCTGCATATTAAATATTTATGTTACAGTTCATAAAGTAGCAACAGTAGTTATGAAGTAGCAACAAAATAATTTTATGCTTAGAGTCACCCCAACACGAGGAACTATATTCCTAATGTCATGGCACCAGGAAGGCCAAGAACTTCTAGTCTAAGGTGATTAACTGGAAACTAAACATACAAGGCAAGCAATAATCTAAATTGAAGTGTGTTCTCCAATACAAATGATCTGCACCCTTAAAAAACTAAGTGCACTATTTAATCTTGAACTGGGTCCTGATTGTGTAAGAACAACTAGAAAGAATATCAACGGGATAACTGGGGCCTAAAGGGCTGTAGCAGAATCATACATAGATCTACTCAAAATATGGCCTTCAAAACTACGTGTTACTGGTGAAAATTAAAAAAAAATCTTAAAAAACAAAAGCCACCTGTTATTGACCTAAGAGGTACAATAACTGTGAGCATAGGGACATCAGCTGAACAGGTCACATTATTCATACTTAGCATTATAATCACTGCATTAAAAAGATCAGAGATCAGTCCAGTTGTCAAGGTGAGTCATTTATCTCAAGATTTGCCAAGAAGGCTCAGTAGCCAAAGGTTGCCAAGTTTGGCAAACTGAGTTACTCCCCAGGACCCCATGATGGAGAGAGAAGCAACAGTCACAAGCTGTTCTCTGGCCTTCATACACACACTGTGACAGGTGTGCCCACACCCTCACATAAGGATGCACAGAACACTGAACATGGGTGACAGAGTGTCAACTGTGTGGGTGTTCACTATAATACTGTTCTTACAACACTGCTCTAAAGATACTTCACACAAGAAAATGTTTTTGAGAAAAAAATTTTCTCAATAAGTGACTTTGGTACTAGAGAGATAACTCAGAAGTTAAGAGCTCTGGATGCTCGCCCAGAGGACCTGGGTTCTAGTCCCAGCACCTGCATGGTTGCTCAGAACCATCTGTAACTGCAGTTCCAGGGGATCTAACACCCTTTTCTGACACCTTCAGGCACCAGGTATGTACATGACACACAGACATACACCCAGACGTAAAGTAATTATGTTGCTGGGCACAGCAGCTTATGCACTAGTCTCAGCACTCAGGAGGCTGAGCAGATGGAATATCACAACTTCATCCACCTTGGGATATATAGTAAATTCCCAGAACAGTCTGGGCTACACTGAGTCCCAGTCTAAACAAATTTTAAAAGTTGTGCTCCATACTATTTATAAAGCCAAAAATACAAAGCTTAAATTTTTCAAAAAGCATTTTCATTGGACAAAAACAGGCAACACTGTGTATTAGTGGATTATATTCTATGGATCAACCAATGCAGGCAGAAAACATTTAGGGGGAAATATATCTGTATAGAACACACACACATTATCATTCTTCTCACTAGTCCCTACATACTGTGCTACTTTTGTGGATTTACATTATTGAGTATTACAAATCAGATATTTAATGTACAAAAGAGGTTGTGTATAGGTTATATAATGACACCACTCCATTTTATATATGGCACATAAGAATCTAGCATCATCAAGGGGTTCTATGATCTATAGCCCCCACACAGAGGGAAGAATACAACTACTGGGAAACAGGTAGTACTTTTGAGAGCAATAAACACAGAGGAAACTGTATTATCAGACCACATCTGAGTCTAATCTGTTACTGTCAAAGAAAATAAACTTACATAATTATTATTACAAAATTATTACTTTAATTCTGTTCTCATTACCTCTAAATTATAGAACTACAGCTTTTACATTTTAATTTTAAATAAATGAGGGGTCTGAAAATTCTAGGCATGTGGTTCTTACCTAAAATAGCCACAATAATCCCCCCCCCCAAAAAATCAAACAAAATACCAACAAGCTGGCCCTAGTGGTACCTGCCTTTCATCCCAGCACTCAGGAAGCAAAGGCAAGTGGATCTCCGTGAATTTGAGGCCAGCCTAATCTACATAGTGAGTTCTAGGATAGCCAAGGCTACATAATGAGATCCTGCCTCTAAACAAAGCATCCAGGAGGCTGAATTATTCAAAAGCCTCTAAAATAAACTGCTTTTATAAATTAAGATAAACCCATAAACCAACTCAAACAATACTAAGGGGACAAAATAATAAGGAAACTAAATTTCTCTCCTAGTACTTTCAATCTTGGCTGACTTAAGCGATCTCACAGCAATGGAAGGAGATAAAAGATTTACTTGAAGCACAAAGCATGGCACTGCATCGGAAATACAAACTTCCAAATGCACGGACGCAGCCAACACAGTAAGGCGAGTGGGGATAAGGACAGGTGTGAAGCAGAACTTGAAGCACTGCCTTGAAAAAGCACTAGTTTCCAACCACGGAAATCCTCTTACCTCACTTCTTCGCCAGCAAAGTCAAACACCTTGGTAATCTTCACCTTTTCTGATTCTTTAGGTTTCTCTAGCTCATCTGCTTTGACCAACGGTTTATTTGAACTAGTCTCTTCAGTCTCCTCTGCTACCTAAAAAAAGAGTAAGAAATGGAATCAACCCTGTGTAGCATACACCTTTAAGCCCAGCACCCAGGAGGCAGAGACTCAAGGATCTCTAAGCTAGAAGCCAATGTGGCCTACATAGAGTTCCAGGCTGAGCAGGGCTACACAGTGAAACCCTACCTGAAAAAAATAAAATAAAAGATGGATAGAGATAACATTCACCAGTGTGTACAACTACAAGAACTGTCTGAACATGCTGCTTAGAGCTGTTCTCTCATGATTCACCTCCAGTCAGTTCAACACTACTGGAAGGCCTGAAAGACAACATGATTAAGAGCACTAACTGGTCTTCCAGGACACAGGTTAGATTTCCAGGACCCATAGTCACCTATAACTCCAGTTCAAAAACTCTGATACCCTCTTCTGGCCATCACGGGTACTACATGCATGTGGTGCATGGACATACAATCAAGTAAATCATCTATACACATAAAAGATAATATAAAATAAAACAGATATACTGGAGAAGCTGGAGAGAGAGATGACTTAGCAGTTAGAAACTTTCAGTGAGAACCTGAGCTCAGTTTTTAGCACCTCATAACTGCCTGTAACTCGAGCTCCAGGGTGAGCTGATGCCTTTGCCAATGCAGACACCTGTATTGACATGCACAGACCCACACATATACTCATAATCAAAATAATAACAAGCAAATCTTTGTAAATTTTTACTTATTTTTATTTAGATGTATGTGTGATGGTAAACCACATGTATACAGGTGCCTTTGGAAGGCAGAGGGCATCAGATCTCCTGGAGCTAGAGTTACAGGCTTTGGTGAACTCCCTAACTTGGGTGCTAAGAATTAAGCTCAGAAGCCAGGCGGAGGTGGCGCACGCCTGTAATCCCAGCACTCTGGGAGGCAGAGGCAGGCGCTAACTATCTTCAGTCTATAATTTGAATAGTTCTGAGTTCAAGGCCAGCCTGGTCTACAGAGTGAGTTCCAGGACAGCCAGGGCTACACAAAGAAACCCTGTCTCGAAAACAAACAAACAAACAAACAAAAAAGAAGTTTATACAAGTCTGCTGGAAACTTACGTGATTAAAACAGCTCATTTTTTCTACTGTTTTTCCCTTAGTGAAGTCATTATCAAAAGATATCTAGTTTGCTTTTTTATTTATTTCAATCTCAAGTCAGTTTGCAAATTAAGACAACAGGAGGTTCCTGGGGAGCTGAGGGAGTTTCTGAAGACATGTTTATCCCGTCAATCGCGAGGCTTACCTTAGCTTGGGAGCTGGGGGCTGCTTTTGACTTTGGTCCTACATCATTAAGGAAGCTGGCCCACAATTCATCTTCCTTCTTCTTCCTTGCATTCTCTGACCCAAGGCCTCCTTCTTGCTCCTCTTCATCTTCTTCACTACTGCCTCCCGAGTCTTCCTTGCCATCTTCCTCTTCGTCTAACAAGAGGCCACTTTGTTTCCTCTTCCTATACACCAACAGCCACCCAGAAAAAGGAAGACAAGACAGAATGCAAAGTCATCCACTGCCTCTCTTAATCCGTGAATCACCTTACATACCTGAAAGTTTACATCTGGGGTTACTAACAACACAGTAAGAAATGGAGAAGGTAAACCGAGATCTAATTTTTTAGAAATATTTACTCGCCAGGCGATGGTGGCTCACGCCTTTAATCCCAGAACTTGGGAGCCAGAGGCGGGTGGATTTCTGAGTTCGAGCCAGCCTGGTCTACAGAGTAAGTTCCAGGACAGCCAGAAAAACAGAGAATCCCTGTCTCAAAAAAAAAAAAAAAAAAAAAAAAAGAAAGAAAGAAAAAAAGAAAGAAATATTTACTCATTTATTGATGTGTATGTGTGTACTCCTGAGTGCATGTATGTGCACTATATACACATAAGCTTGTGGAAATCAAAAGAGGGTGCCAACTCCCCTGGAACTAAGGTCACTGGCAAGCCACCATAGAGATGCTGAGAGCTGAATCCAGGTCCTCCGCTAGAGCAGTAACTGTTCTTAACTACTGAGCCATTTCTGCAGCCCTGACTACCTTTGTTTTTAAGTATGTTTATTCAGTCACAAAGGTATAATTTAGAATTATACCATACAGTGAAAATAATACCCACAAGTTTCTCAGTGTTTTCAAATTCTTGGCATGTTACTCTTTGAGACTCAGGAACAATAAATCAATACCCTAGGCATTCTCAGAGTGTTAAATATTGCATTTTAAACATATTTCTAACTATCTTCAGTCTATAATTTGAATAGCTAAAATTCTTATTTAAATAATAAAACCCATTGATTCTAGTAAAAAAAAGTCTAATTATATCCTGTAGGAATATTTAATGAAAATTTAAAATTTGGGCTAGAGAGATGGTTCAGTGGTTAAGAGCACTGACTGCTCTTCCAGAGGTCCTGAGTTCAAATCCCAGAAACCACATGGTGGCTCACAACCATCTAGAATGAGATTTGATGCCTTCTTCTGAAGACAGCTAAAGTGTAGTTATATATAATAAACCAATCTTTTTTTTTTTTTTTTTTTTTTGGTTTTTTGGATTTGGGTTTTTCAAGACAGGGTTTCTCTGTCTTGTAGCCCTGGCTGTCCTGGAACTCACTCTGTAGACCAGGCTGGCCTCGAACTCAGAAATCCGCCTGCCTCTGCCTCCCAGAGTGCTGGGATTACAGGCGTGCACCACCACCGCCCGGCTATAAACAAATCTTTAAAAAAGAAAATGTAAAATTCAGGTCTCACAGCCCCTCATAAACTCATATTTGGACACTCCCCGTTAAGGAGTTACTTTGCAGGGGCTGGAGAGATGGCTCAGAGGTTAAGAGCACTGACTGCTCCTCCAGAGGTCCTGAGTTCAATTCTCAGCACCCACATGGTGGCTCACAACCATCTATCATAAATAAATCTTTAGGAAAAAAAAAGGAGTTACTTTGCATTACAAGTGTATCATCCTTGAGAGAATGGAAGGACTTAGATGACACACAGCCCATTTCCACTGTGTGTGGTAACTCTGTAGCAAGCATTGTCTTTTTATTACCTGCTCCCATAGTAAATTAAATGGGGGTGGTTGAGTTCATTCGAAACTTATATTTAGTATCCTATGTCTAGACCAGTATTTTTACTAAGAAAGCACCCAAGGTAGGCATGGTGGTGCACACCTTTAATCCCAGTATGCAGGAAAGCAAAGGCTTGACTATCTGTGAGTTGAAGGCCAGCTTTGTCTACATAGTGAGTTCCAGGACAGCAAAGCTACACACACTAAGAACAAAAACAGACAGACAAAAAACAAAAACAAAACAAAAAATCCAACACCTAAAAAGAAAATACCTAAAATTATGTCATTAATCTTTTCGGGGGGGGGGGGTGGCGGGGGGGGGGGGGTTCTACAGACATCTGTGCTAAATATTTTTTACTTCTAAAAGTTACTCCATTTAAAACAAAGTCTACAGACTCTTAAGTTCATTGTTGCCATTTTCTTCCAAACACTCTAAACAATACAGCACTTTCATGCCACTGGCAAAAAAAAAAAAAATCAAAAATCCTAACATAGAGAGAGATAATGGGGCCCAGGGCTTGTAAGAGTACATTTCTACTATTCCAACTTGTGGCTATAATATAGCACTTAATGTTCACTTTCTCTGTTTTCAAAAACTGCAATCTGCTTTCTGCTTCAATGCCCAAGACAGTAACAAGAGCAACTATAGTAGCAAGAAGAGTTCTATAGAAGATGCCTTCATCTGAGTTATAACCCATCATGAATTCAGAACATGGCCTGTTTGGGGATAGGGAGTTATTTAAAAGTTCAGCTGAGCTGGGCGGTGGTGGCGCACGCCTGTAATCCCAGCACTCTGGGAGGCAGAGGCAGGCGGATTTCTGAGTTTGAGGCCAGCCTGGTCTACAGAGTGAGTTCCAGGATAGCCAGGACTATACAGAGAAACCCTGTCTCGAAAAAACCAAAAAACCAAAAAAAAAAAAAGTTCAGCTGAAAAGAATTTAATTTATATAGCCTTAGATCAAACAGTTCTACACCTTTAAATCTGACTTACAAAAATCCATATACCATGGGCTGGAGAGAAGGCTCAGTGGTTAAGAGTACTGACTGAGTTCAGTTCCCAGCACCACACGGTGGCTCACAGCCATTTGTAATGGGATCTGATGTCCTCTTCTAGTGTGTCTAAGGACAGCTATAAAATAAAATTTTAAAAACAACAACTGCCGGGCAGTGGTGGCGCACGCTTGTAATCCCAGCACTCTGGGAGGCAGAGGCAGGCAGATTTCTGAGTTCAAGGCCAGCCTGGTCTACAGAGTGAGTTCCAGGACAGCCACAGCTATACCGAGAAACCCTGTCTTGAAAAAACTAAATCCAAAAAACCAAAACAACAACAACAACAAAAAACCCTTGTACCAGTATGTAACAACATGCTCTAACATTGTCTTCTGTAGCCTTTTGCTGTAGCAAAGACTGTACAATCTAACTGTTCCTCAGTAGGTGGATGCTGTACAGTCTAACTATTCCTCAGTAGGTGGATGCTGTACAATCTAACTGTTCCTTAGTAGGTGGATGCTTAACTCTAGCCAGGCCTGCTCATAAAGTGTAACACTACAGTCCCTGAAAGAACAGGGTGTGTCAAATGGACTGCCATGCTGCCTTTAAAGCGAAGGGCTAAGAGAGACCCGACACAGTAAAGCCTCACTGGAATCACACCCCTACTCAGAAGACAGTCAAGAGGCTTAGGAGTAGCCCAGCCTGGGCAACAGAGCGAGACCTGTCCAAGAGTGAGCATGAGCATGATATACAGTGTGCTACCATTTTTACTGTTAAACAAAGAGAGCAGGAAATATATGTACCCACACTGAGTACAACAGCATCTAAGGTAACAGCTTTTCAGGGTAAGATCAGAGGGTATATCCTATAGCAACAAGACTGCTTTAACCACATGCACATTTTACTTAGTGATTTTAAAATTAAGGCCTAGAACTTTTTTTAAATTGGTTGAAGACCTTGATTTTTATTTATTTATTTTTTTGGATTTGGTTTTTTTCCGAGACAGGGTTTCTCTGTGTAGCCCTGGCTGTCCTGGAACTCACTCTGTAGACCAGGCTGACCTTGAACTCAGAAATCCGCCTGCCTCTGCCTTCCAGAGTGCTGGGAGTACAGGCATGCGCCACCACCGCCCAGCTGAAGGCCTTGATTTTAATTTTAGGGTATCAACAAATATTCCCTCATACAGGAAGGGGTTAAAAACCCTGGCACTAAAGCTAGGAGCAATGGTTCATGCCTATAATCCCTAAAATTCTGGAGGCTGAAGCTGGAGGCTAGCCTAGGCTACACAATGAATTCCAGACCAGTTTGACGCACAGCACGCACAGAGACAATGTTAAGGAAGAAAGGAGGAAAGGAGGAAGGGAGAAAGGGAGAAAGGGAGGGAGGGAGGGAGGGAGGGAGGGAGGGAGGGAGGGAGGGAGGGAGGGAGGGAAGGATAGACTATGATGGCACAGGCCTTTGATCCCAGCACTCAGGAGGAAGAGATAGGTGGATGGATCTCTGTGAGTTCAAGGACAGCCAAGTCTGCAGAGCAAGTTCCAGGACATGCATAGCTACACAGAGAAACCCAGTCTCAAATAACAAACAAACAAGGCAGACAGGTGTATCGTGAAAGCCCCCTCAGGGCAGCATCACCTGGCTGGAATGCCCTGAGCCTTCCTCCGTTTCCCTTTGGTTTTCTCAGCCTGCTCTTCACCATCCACTTCATCTTCCTTCACTAATTCATTGACATCATCTTCACTGTACTCTCCACCTGAAATCACAGAACAGGGCAGTCAGAGGATTGGAAAGAAGATTTGTCACAAACTGTTAAGAATGACATCTGAAGCAGGTGTGTGCACCTGACGCTCTGCACTTTGGAGGAGGGGAGGAAGCCAGAGACTCAGTAGTTCAAACCTGTGCTTGGTACCAAGTGAGGCTGAAGCCAGCCTGGGCTACATGAGACCCTGTCTTAATTAAACAAACAAACAATCCTAAAACAACAGAAATAATAAAACAAAACAAAAACCCCCTTTTAAGATAAATATTTGTACCCAGGTGTGGCAGCCCATGGCTTTAATCCAAGCACTCCTGCCGCAAAGGAAAGTGGATCTCCATGAGTTTGAGGCTAACCTGGTCTTCAGAATGAGTTCCTGGACAGCCATAGCTATACAAAGAAACCCTGTCTCAAAAAACAAAACATGCCGGGTGGCACACATCTTTAATTCCAGCACTTGAAAGGCAGAGGCAGGCGGATTTCTGAGTTTGAGGCCAGTCTGGTCTACAGAGTGAGTTCCAGGATAGCCAGGGCTACACAGAGAAACTCAAAACAAACAAAACAAAACAAAACTTAAAAATCAAGGCTGTGCAAGTGGTGCACACCTTTATATCCCAGTACTCAAGAAGCAGAGACAGGTGTATCTCTGTGAGTTCATGGCCAGCCTGGTTTACAGAGAGAGGTCCAGGACAGCCAGGGCTATGTAGAGAGACTCTGTTTCAAGGGAAACAAAACATCTCAAGGAAAACAAAATCATAAGATCACATATCAGATTCCAAAATTAAGTAAAAAAAGAAAAAAAAGAAAAAAAGAGGGCTAGAAAGACAGAAGGCTGCGGGGGTTAAGAGCATAGCCGGCTCTTTCAGAAGTCCCGAGCTCAATGCCCAGGACCCGTCCAAGTCACAACCACCTGTAACTTCAGATCCAGAGGAAATCAACTCCTCTGGCCCATATGGGAACCAATACTGCTGTGAACACACCCAAACTCAGAGAAACAAACACACACACACACACAAATAAATTCTAAAAAAGTAAAATTTTCAGTTATATCAAGCTGTCAGATGACAACAAATCAGAAAAGTGAATATGAAGTATGAATAGGAATCATACTCATTTTTCAAATTTATTATTCATTGACAAAAGTCAACATTGCTGGCATTTGGGCACATCAAAAGCTCTAGATAAGCCGGGCGGTGGTGGCGCACACCTGTAATCCCAGCACTTGGGAGGCAGAGGCAGGAGGATTTCTGAGTTCGAGGCCATCCTGGTCTCCAGAGTGAGTTCCAGGACAGCCAGGACTACACAGAGAAACCCTGTCTCGAGAAACCAAAAAAAAAAAAAAAAAAAAAAAGGAAAAAAAAGAAAAAAAAAAGTAGTAAGGACAAAAGCTCTAGATGTAGTATCATACACATTACTTCTTAAAAAGATTTTTTAAAATGTATGTTTGTGTGTGGGAGTAGGGTTACTGCATAGGTGGGTGCCGATGCTTGTTGAACTCAGAGCTGGAGGCCCAGCTGACTGCTAGCTACCACTATGCTAGTTATCCACTATGCTAGCTATCCACTATCCTAGTGGATACTGGAAAGCAAACCTGGGGCCACCTCGAGAGCACTTTCCTGATCTGAGTCATCTCTCCAGACTCAGAGGAGACTTCTTAGGTTCTGACAGACATTTCTGATTGGCCCTGGAAGCTGTCTTAACTAGGGCTTCGATTGCTGTGATAAATAAAACACCATGACCAAAGCACCTTGAAGAGGAAAGGGCTTATTTCATCTTACAACTTACAGTCTACCGTGAAGGAAGTCAGGGCAGGAACCTGGGTTCAAGAACCAATGCAGAGACCATGGAAAAATGCTTCTTACTGCTCTGCTCCCACAGCTTGCTCAGCCTGCTTCCTGACAGCACCCAGGACCGCCAGTCCAGGAGTAACCACCACCCACATCACCCACCAACCATCAAAGTGCACAGGCTTGCCAGCAGATCGATCTGCTGGGCGAGTTTTCTAATTGAGGTTCCCACTTCCTGAATGACTTCATCTTGTGTCAAGTTGACATAAAACCAGCAAAGAAGCATGATGAACAGGGCTAAGAGTACAGTCATGTACAGGTGGCACACGCCTGTAATCCCAGCACTCTGAGAGGCAGAGGCAGGCAGATTTCTAAGTTCGAGGCCAGCCTGGTCTACAGAGTGAGTTCCAGGACAGCCAGGGCTACGCAGAGAAACCCTGTCTCAAAAAAACCAAAATCCAAAAAACAGAAAACAAACAAACAAACAAAAAAGAGTACAGTCATTCACAGAGAACAAATGAAGAGAGAACTCCACGAAGCAGAACAAAAAGTCCCGTAACAATAAAATCCACATTTCTCGCTACACATTTTCTTTCTGTTTGCCTTCTTTCCAAGAATATTTCTGTTTGGATTTGGTCTTGTTTTTGAGACAGTCATGTACCCCAGGCTTGCCTCAATTCACAATGCAGCTGAGACTGGCCTTGAGCTTCTGATCTTCCCACCTCTATCCCGCAAATGCTAAGATTACAGAAGTGTGTTATCACACCTGGGAGCCAAGTAACACTGTCCCCAGCTTCTTCACAATAGACTCTTCTCAATGTCGTCAATGGGACTCATTAGGCTAAAAACTGGGTGCAAGAGTTTGTTCCATGGTGTGACGCAGGCAAGGATCCTCAGCTTCTCTCCCATGCCATCATTCCCGCTTCTACTGTTCACAGCTGGGCTCTCATCCTTCATCTCGCCCTCCCACAACAGAACGGGGTTCAGAGGCGCACAGCCCATAAATATTCTTCATACCGCTCGTCTGCAGTCATCTAAGACACATGCTCTTTCTCCACACCCTTCTCATCTTGTTGCTGTGGTACCCGCTGCTATCTATGGCTGTGGCTGACATAAAGCTGTCAGTTCACAGGCTCAAGGAGTGTGTGGAAGTGAAAGGATCCCCAGGGCACATGCTCTCGGCCTTCTCCAGCCCTGCTTACCTCACAGTCTTTACAAGGTTCCTGTGAGGAGCACTACAGGAAGACACCTAGGGAACACCTACTCAGCTAGCTTAGCTGCTGCTGCTGTGTCATCTCCTTGTCTCCTTGTCTCCTTTTCCTCCTCTTCTTCCTCTCCCTCTCCCTCTCTCTATCAGGACATCACTAAGCACCCTTAGCTAGTCTCGAACTCACTATGTAAACCAGGCTAGCGTCAAATTCATCTCTGAGCCTGTCTTGTCTGCATCTGCCTCCCAAGTGCTGGGATCAGAGGCATGTGCCACCACAACCGCCATTCAGCAACAATCAAGACTGGTGGCCCTCGACTATTTGCTTATGCTTTCTGATCCTCCACCTTTTCATCTGTAAAATGGACAGTACAAAAGCACACATCTTGAAGCTTGTGTGAGTTAGTAGTGAGTTATCATTGAAGTGTTTTAAAGCTATGTGCACATAAAGGGCATTTGCGAATGGAGCTAGCCAACCTCTTACTAAATGGTGAATAACTGAGGTCCTTCTCTGAGCCTCCTTACGACTGAGAGCAGAGATAGAGAAGAACGTTCCTTCTCATCATTCCTACTCAACATCATCGTAGAAGTACCATGTACAACATGTCAAGCAAAAGAAACCTAAGAGTGTCACAAAAAATTCAACCTTGACATCATTATCTACCGTGAGAATCCTGTGGAATCTATAAAATCCCCTGAACTGATGTATGAGTTTAGCAAGTTTGAAGAATGCAATACTTTAGCATGCCAAAGTATTGCATTCTCATGTTCTAGCAACCAACAAGCAACTGGAAATAAAAGACCTACATGGACATGACACCGCATTCAGACTAGTAGAGAAGATTGTTAGGTTATCAGTTCTCCCCAGACTGACCTACAGATTCAGTACAATGCCCAACAAAATCCATGCAAGCATCTAAGGAGCACCCAGGGCCACATGGGCCGTAAGAAAACCTGCCTCAGAAGATTCCTTGATTCCTAACAGATGCCTTGGTGATCAAACTAAGATTCCAGGGCTGGAGAGATGACTCAGTAGTCAAGAGCACTGACTGCTCTTCCAGAGGTCCTAAATTCAATTCCCAGCAAGCACATGGTGGCTCACAACAATCTGTAATAGGTGGAGTCTGATGCCCTCTTCTGGTGTCTGAAGACTGCAACAGTGTACTCACATACATAAAATAAATAAATCTTTAAACAACAACAACAATAACAACAAACCTAAGATTCCAGAGAAACAAAACAGAAACAAAAGCCAGGCAAGTCAGGCTCTCTGACTGCAAAGTCAGTCAGTGTCCAGTGATGGCAATTATGGTGACCTCTTCCATCAGGAAAATAGGAGCAAAGGGAAGATTCCTTCTGAGACTAGCAGATGCCTTGGTGATCAAACCCAAGATACAGCACATGCTAGACAAAGCCCTCTGTCTCTGAGCTGCCTCCGGACCACAAGACAGACTTAATGGCAACACAGGCATCAAGCAAGTGAAGGAACACTGTCACAATCCTGATGGAAAACTGCTTCCATCCTAGAATTCTGTTAACAACAACCCATCAAACTGGCCTGAGGTAACCTTCAGACATTCCAGGTCTCAGAATAATGCTTCTGCAATGCACCCTTCCTTGGGAAGCCACTCCATATTCTCTTCTCATTTTGGTGGAACAAAGCAAAAAACAAGACCATGGAGAGTGGTCAGACACAAGGAGATCCGAGGCTGGCATGGAGGCACACACCCAGAATCACTGCAAAGGTGGAAGAAGGAGGATCAGGAACTCAAAAGTCACACCAGTTACATACGGACTGCAAGGCCAGCGTGGCACACATGACACCCTTTGAGAGAGAAAGACAGAGGGAGAGACAGAGACAGGCCAGCAGACGAAGAGAGACAAAGACACAGACACAGAGACAGAGAGAGAACCTGGGAATACAGAGAAGGAATAAAGAGGACCCGAAAGAGTAGGAACCATGCTGAAAGACCTGAGGTTTAAAGCTCCAAAGGGCAGAGGAAAACCACACCAAAACAGAGCGAGGCCAAGGCAGAGGTCAATTTCCAAGAGACAGCGATAAGAACCCAAGGAACCTAAGTATGCTGGGAGATGATTTTGGGAAATTTTGAAAGCCTAGAGTCAGATTAGTGGTAAGCGCATGGGCAGCTGAGTTAAAACGGGAACAGTAAGATGGCACAGTGGATAGACGCATTGACACCAAGCCTGACAACCCAAGCTCTCTCTCTGGAAGCCACATAGTGGATGGAGAGAACCAATTCCCTCGTGATATCCTCTAACTCATTCATGCGCACTCTGGCATGCACTTGGACACACACACACACACACACACACACACACACAAACTTGTAAAACAAAACATTCATTAATATCAGAGAAAAGAGGTCCAGTTAAAGCAAGCACAGCATATTACATAGCTGTCCATACAGTAGGCAATAAGAAAACCATGGACTACTTATCTAATCAAGACAGGTACAGTGGCAGGTAGGAGAATTGGAGAGGGCCTAGGGGTTGAAGAGTGGACGGTGGAAACAGGAGAAGGAACCCTGAGTGCTAAAAAGAGACTCAGTACGTATGAATAAAGTCAAAAGAAACTAGCAAAGCCAGACTGTGAAAGGAGAAAGCAGTTTCCTTAAACAGACTTGAAATATCTGACATCACATTCAACAAGCATACATGCAGGCAAAACACGCGTGTACATAAAATGCAATTTAAAAATTAAAATAAATTTTAATATTTTTTTTAAAAATTGGCAGAAAGATATTGAAGAGATGGCTTAGCAGTTAAGAGACCTTGCTGCTATTACAGAAAGGACTGGAGTTTCATTTCCAGCACCCATGACAACCACCTGTAATTCTTAAGTCCAGAGGATCTGACATTCTCTTCTGCTTCCTCAGGAACGCACGCACGCACATGCAAACATGCATGAAATTTAAAAAGTAAATGCTAAAGTTCCTCCTGCATACCCCACACCCCGCTGTATTCATGTGCATGCCTTCCTGTAGTGGCAGAGGCCAACCTACAGTGTCATTCATAAGAAAGTGTCCACCTCTTTTGAGAAAGATCTCTCATTGGGCTGGAGCTCACGAATGTCTAGAATGGCTTGCAGAAGGGCATCCTCCTACCTGTCTCTTCCTAGTATCATGTAACTGTTGAGCATTTGCGGCAGGCACGTTTACCACATAAATCTGTTAAATTGAAGTCAGGTCTTCATACTTGCAAGGCAAACATTTTACCAACTGAAGCATCCTCCCAGACTCTCTTCCTCTCCCAGGACAGGAACTTATTACATTATCCTGGCGGGTCTGGAATTCACAATGTTGAGCAGGCTATTTTCAAACTTACAGCAACCCTCCTGCCTCAGAACCCACCAAGTTTCTGGATTATAGGCTTATACTACCATAACTGGCACAACATAACTTTTTGATTGGATGGATAAATAAAAATGACGTGTGTGTGTGTGTGTGTGTGTGTGTGTGTGTGTGTGTGTGTGTTTAAAGGAAGATGTGGACATCTTGTTCTAGGGCCTCAGTCTTCCTAAGGCTGCCACCCTTTTTTAATAAAGAGTCTCATGTTGTGGCGACCCCCAACCATAAAAGTATCTTTGTTGCTACTTTATAACTGAATTTTGCTACTGTTATAAACTATAATATAAACATCTGTGTCTAGGTGCTCTTCAGCCACCTTTGTGAGAGAACTTTCTATACCTTATTTTTTTGAGACAGTGTTTCTCACTAACAAGAAGCTCACTAAGCCAGTGAGATCCCAGGATTGTTGCTGTCAACACTCAACACACCACAGTTAGAGGCCCCCACAAGATACCTCCAGCTTTCATGTGGATGCTGGGCATTTGAACCCAGGATCTTAAGCTGTAGAGCTAGCTTCCCCATCCACAACCCCTAGAGTTGCGTTTCACCTAAGCAACTATACTGGAATAAATAATTTTAAGGAAATGGTTAAGCCAGAGCAAGGTACAAGATGAGGAGGGGCTATCTTTTGGAATTAAGACATACCAGACTGAGCCGGGCGACGGTGGTGCACGCCTGTAATCCCAGCACTCTGGGAAGCAGAGGCACTGGCAGATTTCTGGGTTTGAGGCCAGCCTGGTCTTTCCAGGACAGCAGGGCTATACAGAGAAACCCTGTCTCGAAAAAAAACAAATCTAAAAAACAAAAACAAAAACAAAAAAAAAAAAAAGTCTTAAGCCGGGCAGTGGTGGCACACACCTGTAATCCCAGGCAGAGGCAGGCGGATTTCTGAGTTCGAGGCCAGCCTTGTCTACAGAGTGAGCTCCAGGACAGCCAGGGCTATACAGAGAAAACCTGTCTGGGGGGGGGCGGGGGGGGGGGGAGCCAAAAAACCAAAAAAGACGTACCAGACTGGAGAGCCAACTCAGGTTTAAGAATACAGGCAGCTTTTTTTCAAAGGGCCACTTTCAATTTCTAGCCCAGTTCAAGGGTCCATAATTGTTTATAATTCGATTTCCAGGGAATCCAATGCCTTCTTCTAGACACCACGTATACAAGTAATGTACAGATAGATGTCCATTTAGACAAGACACGCATACAGATAAAATAAATAAAAATTTCAAAAAAGATTTGCCTGGACCTCGCATAAGCTGGATTCTTAGTGTGTTCCTCTACCCCACCCCAAGAAAAGAAACCAGCTAAGCCATTAAAGAGTGTGTGTTTCACGGCCAAAGGATCTGACTTTGGTTCCAGAGTTGTGCGGCTCACAACTGAGTGTAACTCCTTCACCTGGAGATCCAATACCCTCTCCTGTCCTCTCTGGTCACCTGAAAACACTCCATAAACACACAAATAAAAATAATAAGGGGCTGGAGAGACGGCTCAGCTCTACTTGTATCTCCAATCCCAGAAGCCCTGGACATGCACATGATGCACAGAGACATACATTCAGGAAAACCACTGATATACATGACATAAAATGAATCTTTAAAAGTAAAACTTTTTAAAAAAGTCCTTAAAAGAGGGCAATGGGCAGCTACTGCAAAGTGACAAAATACATTATTACAGGAAATTTCTAACAAGTCGATCCCTCTGAACCCAGAGGCGGATAATTCAGTCTCGGACGTGGAGGAAGCTGGCAATTTCCTTAAAACAGCCTCCAATGTCCGGGTCGGCTTCAGAACGTTTCAGAGCGATAGATAGTACGCTCAGCCGGCCAGCTTCACGCGCCTGTTCCCGCGCTCCGAGGGGGCGGCGGCCCGGGAGAGCAGCTGTGCAGAACCGACACACGCGTGTTCCAGGCCGGCTGGGGGCCAGAGTCCTGAGGACTGAACCCCCGGAGCCCTCGAGCCACGGGAGCCTCGCGACCCCGAGGCCCACGCCCTGGGGACCTCGAGAGTCCCGAGTGAGGTGTGAAGCGTGGGAACCACCCTCCTTTCGCCTCAGGCCGATCGCTCACCCGACGGCACGTAGTCCTCATCCTCATCCGACGTGGAGAAGTCTTCGGAGTCGAATTCCTCCATACTGCTGTCACTTGGGGCCTGCTACCGACACGACTGCGGCCACTGCCCCAAAATAGCGAAACTCTAGGGCGAGACCATAGAGGTACAGGACCAGCAGCTAGGGCCGCCCTAAAGGCGAGCGCACATGCGCAGACAGTGCCACGAGGTCAAAGACGACACTTCCGGCTGGTGCGGTTGGTCAGTTTACACATGGGCCCTTCTGGGATTCCGGACCCTCCGGAAGCGATGCATGCTGGGGCTTGTAGTTTTCAACGCTGTTTTGCATCCTTGATGGAGACTGGCTTATCTGCGGAAATAGTTTTCTCTTTATACTTGTCTTTTTATATTCAAATTTGCTCACTCGCTAATATTTTTTGTAACTCTAAAATTAGTGATTAAAATGTCACTCCAGGACATGCGTAGAGAGTAAAAGCTGAGAGTCGAAGAGATGTTAAAATTTCCATCAACTTTTTTGAGCAAGGGTGAGGCTCCGCCTTCTTGATTCAATTCTCTCGCTAGAATCGAGTCCTTTAATGCAGTTTAGTATCTTTACCCATGCGTTTTTGTTTTTTTCTGGGTGATTTTGCTGCCTAAAATGGATCCCAAGAACTACCAAAACTCTGTCTAATATTATAAGCGCAAGAAAACAGCGATGAGCTTTCCTGAGAAAATATGCCTGTTAAGAAAGCTACATTCAGGCCTGAGTTACAAGTACTGTTGGCAGTAAGTTCAACATTAATGAATCAACAATCCGGTAATCACCTAAAAGAGAAAAGGAAATGCGCTTATCTGTGAAGGAAGGCACTGCACAAAGTGCTAAATTGATACTTACAGTGCAAGTGAAACAGCGGGAAAGATGGATGGAAAAGCAATTAAATTTGTGAGGCTTGGTGAGAAGGCCCAAAGGTTAACAGTACTTGTTGCTTTTGCAGCAAAACTAGGTTCTGTTCCTAGCATCCCCAGCATGGTGGTTCACTACTGCCCTGGTTCTGACCTCTATGGGCACCAAGCATGTACGAGGTGCACTTACACACACGCATGCAGGCACTCACACATAAAATAAAAATAAACAAAATCTTGAAAACTTTGTCGATTCGTGAGGTGGCCTGTCAGGAAACCATAAGGTGAAGCTGAAAGGCAAACAATTTTTCGTTGTTATGCCTCAAACACCACCTTTCTCAACCAGCATCTTGGTCAAGGTATAAATACTTTTTTTTCCCCCTTTTCTTTCGAGACAGGGTTTCTCTGTGTTACCCTAGCTGTCCTGGAACTCACTCTGTAGACCTAGCTGGCCTCGAACTCAGAAATCCACCTGCCTCTGCCCCCCAAGTTCTCGCCAGGCCTAATTACAACTTTCAAGACATAGGACACAAGGAAGCTTTATAGTAAATCTGAAAAGGATTTGTTTCTTGTCTTTTCATGACAGGGTTTCTTTGTGTAACCCTGGCTGTCCTAGAACTCTTTCTGTAGACCAGGTTTGTCACAAACTCACAGAGATCGGCCTGCCTCTGCTTCCCGAGTGGGCGGATTTAAAAAAAAAAAAAAAAAAGCAAGCCGGGCGGTGGTGGCGAACGCCTGTAATCCCAGCACTCTGGGAGGCAGAGGCAGGTGGATTTCTGAGTTGGAGGCCAGCCTGGTCTACCGAGTGAGTTCCAGGACAGCCAGGGCTATACAGAGAAACCCTGTCTCGAAGAAAAAAAAAAAAAAAGCAGCTCGCTGTTTAGCAGTGCTGCAGGATGCAGTGGGTTAGCAGCCCACTCTGGCTAACTTGCTCAACTTTGGCTTGCTTCCATGTCCAGCTCATTTTGGAGGGTTTCTTAAGGCCAACAAGAAAACCACCACGATGAATTACTTTCTGAAAGTCAGTCACTAAAAGCAAAGTCATGCTGGGCAGTGGTGGTGCACGCCTTTAATCCCAGCACTTGGGAGGCAGAGGCAAGCGGATTTCCGAGTTCAAGGCCAGCCTGGTCTATAGAGTGAGTTCCAGGACAGCCAGGGCTAAACAATATATGTATGTATATGTATATATATATATATATATATATATATATATATATATATATATATATATATATATACACTGTGGTAAAAATGCAATGCATACTGTACTGAAAATAATTGAAGTCTTGGAGCACATGAAGGAGGAAAATGTGGAGGAAACCTTAGCAGAGAAATCAGTAGGACCAACCAATGCGCTGGATGAGTGGGCAAAACATGGTGGGAATCAGCCATGAGGATAGCAATAGGAATCAGACTGAGAGCTCACAACCCCCAAAATATCAGCGTGGAATACTGTCTAAAGGGGGCTGGGGAGGGTGACGTAAAAGAATGTGCCCCAAGCTTGATTGTGCCCTCAAATTTAACCTCTTCACCTCCTCTGGCCCTTACACTGAGATGCTTAACGGAATGAGACAGAAAGTCCTGTGTGGTGGCACACGATTTTAATTCCAACACTCAGGAGACAGGGACAGGTAGATCTCTGTGAGCTCAAGGCCAGTCTGGTCTCCATAACGTGTTCCACGTCAGTCAACACTACATAGTGATACTCTTTTTGGATGGGTGGGGTAAAGGACTTTTTGAGACAGGATCTCTTTGTGTATCTTTGGCTGTCCTGGAACTCACTATGTAGACCAGGCTGGCTGTGAACTCAAAAGATCCGCCTGCCTCTGCCTCCTGAGGGCTGGGATTAAAGACTTGGGTTTGTGCCACCACTGCCCAGCTGTGATACTCAATTTTTAAAAAAGAAGTAAAAAAAAAAAAAAAAACAAAGAAAAAAAAAGAAAAGATAAAGGAATGAGGCAGGAAACAAATCAGAAAATAATGCAAATTTTCAAGACAGATAGGGAGGGGGAAATCATCACATCACGCCATCAAGACATAAGAACAAAATCCCTGGGGTAGAACTGCTGGATGTTGACTTGTGCCACTCTTCCTCTCTTGCCGACGAAGCCCCATCTATATGCCCCTTGGTTTTCAGGAGGCAAGCCAAAGTTGAGCAGGTTAGCCACGGTGAGCTACCTAGCCCACTGCATCCTGCAGTATGGCCGAACATCTACATGGAGGGTTTTTTTTTTTAAAGATTTATTTATTTTAGTACACTGTAGCTATCCTCATACAGACCAGAAGAGGGCACTCGACCCCATTATAGGTGGTTGTTTGTAAGTCACCATGTGATTGGTGAGAATTGAACTCAGGACCTTTGGAAGAGCAGCCAGTGCTTTTAACCACTGAACCAGCAAACAGCGAACTTTCGTTGTTTTTATATATAAAGTTTTAAGTGCTTACTCTTTTGATTTTTTTTTTTGGAGTCCATTTGTGCATACCACTGTGCTCACTGTGAGAACTGTACAGTGTCATGCTCTCTGTACTGTTTCTCTCTTTTTTTTAGCGCGGAGGGGTTTTTGAGACAGGGTTTCTCTGTGTCGCCCTGGCTGTCCTGGAACTCACTCTGTAGGCCAGGCTGGCCTCGAACTCAGAAATCTGCCTGCCTCTGCCTCCAGAGTGCTGGGATTAAAAGCACATATCACCACTGCCCAGCTTCCAGATGCTTTTTTAAAGTGGTGCTTGGCAAGTTCACTAAAGCTCTGAAACATGCGATAGTCCATCTAGGAGCATTCAAGTGTGTAGCTCAAGGCCAATGAGTTCAAGGCTCTGGGTTTGATCTCTAGCAACAAAAATAAAAAGGATCAAAAAAAGAAAAGGGGGGGGGGGCTGGAGAGATGGCTCAGCGGTTAAGGACACTGACTGCTCTTCAAGAGATCCTGAGTTCAAATCCCAGCAACCACATGGTGGCTCACAACTATCTGTAATGGGATCTGATGCCTCTGGTGTGTCTGAAGACAGAGACAGTGTACTTATACATAAAATAAATAAAATAAGTATTTTAAAAAAAAGAAAGAAAAGAAAAAAAGAAAAGGGATCTGGGCGGTGGTGGTGCATGCCTGTAATCCCAGCACTTGGGAGGCAGAGGCAGGCAGATTTCTGAGTTCCAGGCCAGCCTGGTCTACAGAGTGAGTTCCAGGACAGCCGGGGCCACACAGAGAAACCCTGTCTTTCAAATAGCACAAAAAAAGAAGAAGAAGAAGAAGAAGAAGAAGAAGAAGAAGAAGAAGAAGAAGAAGAAGAAGAAGAAGAAGAAGAAGAAGAAGAAAAGAAAAGGAAAGGAAAAGAAAAACAAAAGAAAAGGGGTCAGCACTTAAAAATGGATGGATTTCAAACAGTCTAGAGTCTCAGCTTCTCTTTAAAAATATGATTAAATATGGTAACATTACGTCATCATCCAGCAGGACAAAAATAGGCTAGAGACAGGCAACAGGCGTCCCTCTACTCAGGGGCAACACAGTTAGAGTAGTGCTCACTCTCTGACTCTTGGAAGGTGCTTGACTCACTGTTGCCTTGGCAATAATTTGAGGGATCATCTTGCCAAATTCAGCACCTTTAACTCTTCATCTTCCAGCCTCCACTTTCAAGTGTGGGTTGTGACTTATGGAAACTAGAAATCCCTTCCTATGTCTCAGGTCCATAGACACATGGGGATCTCTGGCCGAAACCTCACAATCCATACCTAATGGCCTGAATCCTTCCAGGATGACAGAAGCATGTCTCTTGATCTGACCACTAGTCACATAGGTGCACACACGTAAAAATTTACCAAGCTCTAAGTCCACATTCGTGTCCTTACTGTACACAAACGGACTGCTTAAAAACATTACATCCAGCCGGGTAGTGGAGGCGCACACCTGTAATCCCAGGACTCTTAGGAGGCAGAGGCAGGCAGATTTCTGAGTTCGAGGACAGCCTGGTCTACAGAGTGAGTTCCAGGACAGCCAGGGCTATGCAGAGAAACCCTGTCTCAGAAAAAAGAAAAAAAAAATCCAAAAACATTACATCCGAGTGTGGCGGTGCACACCTTTAATCTCAGCAGAGGCAGGCAGATCTCTGAGTTTGAGACTAGCTTGGTCTACACAGTGAGTTCCAGAACAACCAAAGAAAACAGTGAGACACTGTCTCAAAAAATATTTTTTTTTTTTACAAGACAAAGAATGGATGATAAATTAGCCCAAACTGAGCCGGGCGGTGGTGGCGCACGCCTGTAATCCCAGCACTCTGGGTAGCAGAGGCAGGCAGATTTCTGAGTACGAGGCCAGCCTGGTCTTCAGAGTGAGTTCCAGGACAGCCAGGGCTATACAGAGAAACCCTGTCTCGAAAAAACCAAATCCAAAAAACAAAAATTAAAAAAATTAAAAAAAAAATTAGCCCAAACTGAGTAACCAAACTTGCTAAAAACAAGAGAGGCATATTAGCCACTGAGGACATTAAATTACAGAAATCTGTGGAGTTCTTCCAGTAGACCATTGAAATTGTAAATTATTTGCATACTACTTGGCCATCCTAGTATAGGATCATATAAAAGCCTTTTTCACATATATGGTGTACATGTATGTTCTTGTGTGTGTGTGTGTGTGAGAAGGCGAATATTCATGTGGAGGGCAGAAGTTGGCAGAGTTGTCTTTCTCACACTAGATTTATTTAGTTGAGGCAGGAGATCTGAGCTCTGGTCCTCCTGCTGGCACAGCAAATCCTTGATCCACTGAGCCATCTTTCCAGGCCCCATACAAAGCTCTCTCTCTCTCTCTCTCTCTCTGGCTTCTTTTTTTAGACAGGGTTTCTCTGTATAGCCCTGGCTGTCCTGGAACTCAGTCTGTAGAGCAGGCTGGCCTTGAACTCGGAAATCCGCCTGCCTCTGCCTCCCAAGTACTGGGATTACAGGCATGCGCCACCACTGCCCGGCTACAAAGCTTCTTAATATGAATAAATGACCTGATCAGTAGAATTAATGATTTTTCACTTAAAGCACACAGCTTCACCACATTTTCTGAAATATAATTTAGTTATAAATTATTATAAAGTTGAACATAAGAGAAATACAGTTAAACATGTAGAATTGCATTATAAAAGATTACAACTGAATACAATTCCAGGGTTTGGCAAGATGTCTCAGTGGTTAAAAATGGCTGTCCTTGCCGGGCACTGGTAGCACAAGCGTTTAATCCCAGCACCTGGGAGGCAGAGGCAGGCAGATTTCCGAATTCGAGGCCAGCCTGGTCTACAGAGTGAGTTCCAGGACAGCCAGGGATACACAGAGAAACCCTGTCTCGATAAAACAAACAAACAAACAAAAAGAAAAAGAAAAACAAAACAAACAAACAAAACAAAACAAAACAAAAAGAAAAACCAAAAAAAGTGGGGGTTGGGGGAAAGGAATCCAGCCATGGTAGCACGTGCCTTTAATCCCAGTACTTGGGAGGCTAGGGCCTGCAGATCTTAGTTCCAGAACAGCCTTAAACAAGTTTCAGGCCAGTCATGGCTGCACAGTAGGTCCTGTCCAGAAAAATATAATTAGAGAACAAAACTAAAGTTAGGAAGAGGAGGAGGAGGAAGAGGAGGAGGAAGAGGAGGAGGAAGAGGAGGAGGAAGAGGAGGTGGTGGTAACAGTAGCAGCAGTAATAGTACTAGGTGGGGTGCGGGGGGAGGGAAGCAACTCCAGAGCCAAGTGTGGTGGCAGGCCTGTAACCTCAGGACTTCAGAGGCAGAGACAGGAAGACTACCACAAACTGAAGGCCAGCTTCATGAATAGTTGGAGGCTAGCCAAGGATACATAGCAAGACATTGCCTCAAATAAAATCTAAAAACAAAAACAAACAAAAAATCACGATCCTAACTCAAAGAATTCAAAGTAATTCTTTATTGATAATAAACATTTATACTAGCATTAGAAATGTCAGTAGAAAAATAATATTTAAATAAATCTCTAATGTACAAAGATTTGATCATTTTGACTATAGCAGTTAAGTGCAATAACCTAATATAAAAAGTTAAACTGACTTTGGTCATAACCAGCCTTACACAGTCCACAAGAAAGAAATACAAGTTCACAAAACCTTCTGCGCGTGGACCATTAATGGCACCGGGGCTTCACATTCCAGGAAAGAGTTCCTTAGGGAAGGTTGGCATGGCCTGCACTGTCACAATAACTTAAGGGAAACCAGGGCAGTCACAAAGGACATTGGAATAGAAAGCCAACATACAATTTAAAAACCTAAAGGACACAGGAAGGACGCCATTACTCGCACGAAGTGCTGCTCGATGCTCCCAGCATTTCCCAAGTGGAGTCTTGCTGCAATGGAAGTGTGCAACCCAGAGATGCATCTGCTCACAATCATTACACTTTTGCACATGAACTTAAATGTTTACCCCAGAATCCCATTAAAGCGTCAAGAAATCAGCTTTGGGTTGGGGGTCGCCTCTCTATCTAAGAACTTAAAAGAGGATGAGAAGGGGGGACACAGACTCAGGAATCAGGGCCCAAGAAAGTCCTTACTGGGAGGAAATTCCTCAAGGTGATGTGTTCAACACACACCAAGGCAGATAACTGGAGTTTGAGACAAGAGGAGGAAGAGAAGCGATCCAAGTGGAACGCACTCTTTATCGTTCAAATGGTTTCTTCCGAAAAACATTTCAAGCCGCAGAGCTCAGTCTGTAGACTCTATGTACATTTATGCACAAAAGAACACTTCACACAGCCTGGCATGGTGGCACATGCGTTTAGCCAGCACTTGGGAGGCAGAGGCAGGTGGATCTGTATGAATTCCAGGCCAGCCTGATCCACAACGTGGGTCCAGGACAACCAAGGTTATTACACAGAGAAACCCTGTCTCAACAAAACAAAACACCCCCCCACACACACAAAAAAATGCTTCACACATTGGGATAGATGAAACACTTGGTAATTTGAAGATACATTTCAAGTTTTTGTTTTTAAAGCTGATGAAACATATGGAAACAAAAACACCCTAACTTTTGTATCTTGGTTGTAAATACAACCTAAAATTCTAATCATGAATATGTTCACGAGTTATTTTTTAGGGCAACAGTCAACGACCTATTCACCTATGTGCTTAGTGTGTAAAATTACATCCCAAAGAATGCTTAGTAACACAAGGCCTCCTCCCAGTGATGCTACCAGCTCCCACAAGGCCCAGTACAACATTCCAGTTTCTCCAGCTGAAGGGGTGGTTTCCAAACTCAAAGTCCCTCAGACTGAAAATGGAAATCTTTTGTCAGAAGAAAGAGTTGCTCTTTTTGCTGGGGATTATAAAAAGCCATTTATTTGCATTTTAGTTGCCCACCAAATCTGATCTGATCACCACCACAGTTTTGACAACCGGTGGTCAAAAGGAAAGAGCCAATTATTTTTGGAGCCATTCCTACAGTTTCCCCTGATGTCATTACTGGGCAAATTGATCTGCTCAGCTATTTTACCAAACTTTAAAATCACGTGTACATGGGGGACAGGAAGTATGTGCATGTGGGTGCAAGTGCCAGAGGTCCTCTTGGGTATTTAAAGAGAAATTTTAATTACATTTATGTATTTATGTATACATGTGAACAGCACATGGAGAGCAGAGACAAGGGCAGGAGATGGTTCTCAGGATCCATCACGCGGACCCTGAGAACCTGCTGAAGATCTTGCCAGACCTCCTGGCTGCTTGTTAACCAGAAGCTGAGAGCATATTGCTTTAAGATAAATTTATTTCCTCATAGGTTGTGAGTCTTAATCTCACAATGAAAATTTTCTTTTAAAAATGTCAGTTAATCACCAGAAGCTACTTTTAAAACAGGTTACAACATGGCTGTTGTATTTTATTGTAGTTTCTACAAAACCGTTGAATTGAAGAAAGGTGCCTAAGTTCTACACTCCCTTTCCTTTCTGAAGGTCACAGTTTAGAGGCCTTTTTAAGGAAAAACAAAGTTAGGCAGTAGAGTTAAAAATTAAAATAGCTAAAATCAAGTTAAAAACTACTACTACTCTTTAAGGACATAAATTCTCTGGAAGAAAAATAAGAAGGCTGGACGGGGTTATGTCTGAAGTGTTAGGCACTTTCTGGGAATGGATACTCAAATACTGCAAGGGCGGGCTGAGGAGCCACTGCTAGGTAAACACGGTGTGAGGAAAACCAATAGCCACTAACCCTTCAGCACACTGCACAAGCACAGACTCATCCAATCAACAAAACCACCAAGAAAAACTCTAACAGAATCCTGCAAGTATCTTATCTGTGCCTGAATGTCCAAAGAATATCCTAATCTACCTGGTTTTGAAGGTCAAGTCAAGCCATTTAAGAAAGTCTGTGTGTTTAAGATGGATAGTATTAAACATAACAAGGTGTCATGGACATTCTTTGGGAAAAGGAACCTCGATTAGGCATGACAGTGATGCCTATTGTCCCAGCTATTCAGGAGCCTGAGGCAGGAGGATGCCTTGAGCCCAGGAGTTTGGACCAGCTTAGGCAACAAAACAAGACCTCATGTCTTTAAAACAAAACAAAAACAACAACAAAAAACAAAAACCCCAAAACCAAAAAAAAACTCAATTAGCTAGCTTATTTTGATCAAATGATAAAATTCACATCTCTTGAAACATATTAAATAATCAGAGGTCAAGATAGTTATCCATAACACGTCACATTCTCAGCGGTCACCTACTTTTGACAGTGGAACCAAAGCTGTTGCTTTGAACTCTACTTCACTTCTTCCTGGGACATTCCACCAGTCTGTTGGCTTAGCCCAAGCCAGCTTGGCTTTCCTGCCAGGACCTAAGCTTTCAGTACAGAGCAGCCTAGCCCCTTGAAATCAAGCAGCATGCTCCACTGTTGCTAGGAAACAGCAACGATACATTTTTGCACAGGAAGGACGCAGACTCCGAGGCATTGATGGCTTAGGTGACGGTGTGTGCGTGTAAAACTTCTTAAGTTGCCACAAGAGAAGAGACGCCAAGGAGCTTGCTTTGGCTGGGAATGACTGGTGTCCACAAGGGTCTTCAGTTTCTGGAGCTTTGACTAGAAGAAAGGTCTGTGGCGATCTTCACACTCTCACACCTTCTAGTTGCTTCCATTTGAGGAATGAAGAAACCATGACACCGTCCATTCCTTTTGAGGAGTCTATAAAACTCAGGGATGGCATATCACAGTGAAAGGGCGTATGCTATAGAGTAGCTAAAACCCGTAAAAAGGAGACGACCACTACACAGAACGTCTGCCCGGTGCCCAGCGTGAGGGCTTCGAAGGGGATCATCTCCTTCCCCGCGGCCCGGTACACCCCAGCAATTGCTGCGCCTGGTTCAAATTCAAGCATGTTGAAGGAGAAAGAGAGAGAGAAAAAAAAAATTAGTCAACAAAACCTGAGATTAATGACATCGCAAAATAGAAGATTTAAAATTTTCCCTGTCCAGAGATAGTGTTTTTATTATTTAGTTATGAACGGAAAGTTTGTGCTCTCTGAGCTTTTTGGTAACCATGCTAACTTTCTTAGTGAGGTTTGCAAGTCAGCATTTAGATTTGGACTCCCTTAGCTTGGGCATCTCCTATTTACTGGATGATCTGAAGTGACAGTTGAGATGACAAGACAGCAGTTCCCTCTCGGGAACAGCATCACCCCTCCCTCCTTTTCTTGCTAGCTGACCACATGCCTATGGTCACCAAATACATTCTTGGCGATGGATGACAATCTACTGAGACAGATCAGGAAATGGTTCCAGGGCACAGGGGATCCGAGCTCCACATGCTATTAAATGGGGGATTCCACTCAAGAAAAGAGGGAGAAATCAACATGGGATTCAAAGGACACGGGTCACAGAGGACACAGGGTCCCTTCTGTTTCCCAGGTTGCTATTTCCCTTTCTATAGTCACTACAACCTCCTGGAGAACAGGAGCCCATCTCAGAAACACTGGTGCCAACCCAGACACCCTGTCTCATCTTCTACACCCAGACCTGTGTTGACCCAGATATCCCTTTGAGAGTCACAGATACTCAGGAAACACAGTCATTGAAATCCAATTATCTACAGGGAAGTAGAGGGTGTGGCTCCATGACAATGCATGTCCTTAGGATATAGGCTGTGGGTTCCATTCTCAGCACCTCAAAATAAAGACTACACATTCTTAAAATGTGACACGAGACGTTATTCATGTTTTCAGAAGCAAACCATATTAGATATTTGCCTCCAGGGGCCATCAGTGTCACCAAGGTGTCAGAGCACAAGTCTCATAGAGCCTCTGTAACTGAGCTTTCTTAAAGAAAAGAAAGAAGCCTGAGGAACTTGACCTGACTCCTCCCGAGAGTCAATGAGGAAGAAAGCAAGGAAAATCCCGGAGAGCAGGAAAAGGAAGCACTGCTCAGCTACTGTGCGCCAACTACAGCACCAGGTCCTCAGACACGGGCCTCTCCCCCTAGGCACCCAAGGGTGTGGCTGGCTCCTCCACCCAGGCTCTACTGTCTCAGGGGCCAGAAAGTCCCTGTGGATACTGCAGCATTTAGTGACACGGAACACAGAGAAACAGTTACAGCATCAAGTAGAGGGAGAGAGAGGTGGAGGAAGGAAGGAAGGAAAAAAACAAAAAGAAAGAAAGCCAATCAAAGAGACCAAATAAATGAACATTTCTGCTCAAAGCTCAGGGTTTAAATTTACCATAAAAATAAATAGACGACAAATTAGGAATGTTACATTCCTGTGTTCTATAAATACATTTATAATTTTATATAGATTATATTTTGTGTAATATAAACATATATTTTATAATGTAAATATATTGTATATAATATATATTTAAAAATGGCTGGGACTGGAGAGTTGGCTCAGTGATTAAGAGCACTGGCTGCTCTTCCAGAGGACCTGGGTTCAATTCCCAGTACCCACAAGAGAACTCACAGCTGTCAGCAACTCCAATATCTGACATCCTCACACAGACATACACATGCAGGCAAAACACCAATGCACATAAAAATAATTACTTAAAACACACACACACACACACCAAAATACAACCTGTGCCTACTAATGCACAGTATGATTTTTATTTTTATTTTATTTTAAGGTTATATTTCTAGAAAATAAATATACATGCTTCTGTTCTGTGTAAGTATAAATTTAAAAATGATTTATCATTTTTTCTTCCTCTAGTTGTCAAGAACACAAAACAAACCAAACAAAGACAAAAGAAAGAAGCAGATTTAAAAATAGTTTCTAATTTCCATGTTACTCCAGTCTCGAGTCAGGAAGTCTGGGGTGGAGAACATAGTGGATTGAAAAACACGAATCAGACACTTCACTTCCTTTGTGTACGGTGCTGGGGTCAAACCCAGGCCTCAGATGTGCTAGGTCAGCTTTGCTGCTTGGCACGCCTAGCCCTCAATCATCTTCCTTAACAGATTTACTCTCTATCCCTAAAGGAATCACACCAGAAAGAGTGGAAGAGATCAGTGAGCCCTTCTGCCAAGCCCAGGTCAAGGGAACGGGGACCAGAGAGGTGCTGGGACTCCCACAGGGAAAGGCTTTTATTTTGCTAGTGGCCCATCTCAAAGCATTTAAAATCTGACTCAGAAAAAGTCAAAGAGATTGGCCAGGGAATGAGCTTGAGAGTTAAAAGACAAATTAAAACCCAATAAAGGAATAATATTAAAAAATAAGATCCACACTTAAAAGCTAACACTTTAAAACTCATTTTGTATATATGTGTGTGTGTGTGTGTGTGTGTGTGTAAACATGAAAACACAAACAGACACACACACACTCCCCCCAACCCCATGCTAGAAACCAAACCCAGGGCTCTGTGCTTGCTAAGACCCATTTTACCACTGAGCTAAGTTCCCAGCCCCACCGCACCCCCCACCGCCCATTTCTAAAATGAGTCCTAAAACTAGGTGAGTAACCGCATTACAAGTTTTCGATGGTGTTTTAACGTCTAACATACTTGTCAAGATTCCAGCAGTGATTGGTCCCACGACGCCCATGAACAGGATGCTGACCGACACCAACCTACCATATTTGTGATGTCTGAGGGTGAAGAGGGCCAGCAGGCCAGCAGGGACATGAAAGAACACAGAAGACATCAGTGCCCACAGGAACACACCATACCACATCTCTGTGAGGGGAGAGAAAGGCAATGCTGGAGCCACCAGCTTTCCCAGTGGGGCGCTGCCAAGGGGCCCGGTCCCCGCCCCTGCACCCGGTCTTCCCATTCTTGTCTGCAGGAAGTTGTCTATAGTGGGTTTTGCCATTAGTGTTTTTATTTGGTTTTTTTTTTTTAAGTTGGATGGAGAAGCCTCTTTTTTATTAGATTTATTCATTTTATTGTATGTGTGTTTTGCCTGTATGTACGAATGTACATACATACATGTTTGGTGCCCATGGAGGTCAGAAGAGGACATTGGAACTCCTAGAACTGGAGTTACAGATGGTTGTGAGCCACCAGTTGGGAGCTGGGAGTTGAACCTGGGTCCTCTGCAAGAGCAGCACTTAACCTATGAGCCTCCTCCCTAGCACCTTGTTTTTGTTATTGGGAGGCAGGGTCTCATCATGTGGCCCAGGATAGCCTCATACTCAGTACCTATCCGAAGCGGGCCTCGAACTCTGATCCTCCTGCCTCCCTTGTATTATAGGCATCTACTACCATGCTAAGCTTTATTACGTTTTATTTTTCCTTTGGTTTTTTCGAGACAGGGCTTCTCTGTGTAGCCCTGGCTGTCCTGGAACTCACTTTGTAGACCAGGCTGGCCTCGAACTCAGAAATCTGCCTGCCTCTGCCTCCCAAGTGCTGGGATTAAAGGCGTGCGCCACCACCGCCCGGCTCTTTATTATGTTTTTAAAGGGTTCAGAAACTTCCACTCACAGGCGATCAGCTGTTTAAACAGCGGGACTTATTTAGACTCATTAATAGGACTTGTAGACACAGTAACAAGTCAGGAAGAGTGAGAGGTAGGAAGGAAGTCTTCACCTTAATCTGACTGCTGGTTAGCACGCAGATCTGACCTGCAGCCTCAAAACTGACCAACAACCAGCTCTTTCAACGGTCTAGCCTTGGAGTTTTGTCACAGCAGCCTGGCTGTAACAAACACCCACACAGAAGCACAGCACCTACCCGCGGACGGGCTATCAGGATCCTGTTGGCACCATTCTAGGCTGTGGAGTGCAGCACACCTGATGAGCCACCCCCCTAGCCTCCCAAACCCCAAGCCCCGCCCCCTATCCTCCCTAGCCCCCAAACCCCACCCCCTATCCTCCCTAACCCCCAAACCCCGCCCCCATCCTCCCTAACCCCCAAACCCTGCCTCCATCCTCCCTAAACCCCCAAACCCCGCCCCCTATCCTCCCTAACCCCCAAACCCCGCCCCCATCCTCCCTAACCCCCAAACCCTGCCTCCATCCTCCCTAAATCCCCAATCCCCGGCCCCTATCCTCCCTAACCCCCAAACCCCGGCCCCTATCCTCCCTAATCCCCAAACCCTGCCACCTATCCTCCCTAAACCCTAAACCCCGCCCCCTATCCTCCCTAAACCCCAAGCTCTGCTCCTATCCTCCCTAACCCCCAAACCCCGCCCCCATCCTCTCTAAACCCCCAAACCCCGCCCCCATCCTCCCTAAACCCCAAATCCCGCCCCCTACCCTCCCTTACCCCCAAACCCTGCCTGCCTACCCCTCACTACCCTCATCCTATGTGTTACCGCCACTCCAGCCATATGCGTTAGCTACCTCAGTACCACTTAAAACACTCTGAGGGGGAAAGAAGCCTTGATTATATTAAATATTATATATATTAAATGAGTAGTTTTTAAAAATACTCTCAGGATCAGAGTATTTATGAGACTTTAAAAGCTATCACAAACTTGTATATATAAAACACTTTAAAAAAAAAAACCTAAGTGATTTCTTTTTAATCTACTGCACCTTAAATTGCCAACTGTTTAACAGCTATTTATTGATCAATGTAGAGTGCTTTTTGTTTCCCTGGCTCAACACACTGCCAAAAATGTTTCTCTGTCTTCCGGCATGTCCTGTTCACTGCTTCAAACCGAAGGGCAGTATCAGCTGGGTCTTCCTTGGCAGCTGTATTGTTGGTTTTTCTGCTGCTGTAACACAATCTTTTGGCTCAAGGTTCTGTGAACTGGGAAGTCCAAGACTGTGGGGGCCTTCTTTTTTACTCCTCCCGTCTCTCCCTCTCCTTCTCCCTGTGTGTGTGTGTGTGTATGTGTGTGTGTGTGAGATCACAAGTGTATGGGCACACATGTGGAGATAAAGTTTGCCATTGGGTGCCTCTTTGATGAATCTCTTGAATGCAAACCTCACCACTTCCGCCCGTCTAGTTGGCCAGCTTGTTCTGAGGATCCCTTCTTTGCCTCCCAAATGCCAGGACTACAAGTTGGCTGCCATGCTCACACAGCATTTATATCAGAATTGGAGATTCAAACTCTGGACCCGGTGGTATCAAAATCTTGAGCGAGATACATACATGTACATATACACAGAGCTTTCAGACAATGGAAGAGCAGAGTCTCACGTGGAGAGCTGTGTCCTCCAGATGATACTGAATTAACGAATGGGCTTGCTGATGACTAGCGCTCTGCCTTTAACCCCCAAACCGGGGTCATCAGGCCCCAAGATCACTCCAGTCTAAAAAGAACAGGAACAGGAAGGGCCAGGCAAGCCAGCGGGCGTCCTTTCTCCTGGCTCTTCTCAACCTTCCGCTCCCGGTCTTGCAGCTGGGTACACTCCCGTGCTGGGTGAACCTCTGTAAAGCTGGGGTTGTAAGAAACACATCTGTCCCCAAAGGACTAGAGTCTTGCCTACTCCTGTGACTCCTGCTGGAGCTGGGCCGCCTGGAGGCTCCTGGCCCATCAGTCTGCGTCAGTCAATGGTGCACCCCTCGCTTGCCGACTGTCTCCTGTCTGCCAGGTGCTACCATCTCCTCGGCCCTAACAATGACTTACTCTCGGGATGACTCTGCTTGTCTTGATCATTGTTCTATTGCTGTGAAGAGACCCCATGACCAAAGCAACTCTTCTAAGAGAAAGCATTGGACTGGAAGCACATTAACAATTTCAGAGGGCGAGGCCATTATCACAACAGCAGGAAGCACACTAGAGCAGTAGCTAAGCCGAGACAGAGACAGAAACAGAGACAGAGACAGACAGACAGACAGATAGAAATACAGACAGACAGGGCCTGATGTGGGTTTTTGCAACCTCAAAGCCCACCCCATGACATACCTCTTTCAATAAGGCCATACCTCCTCCTCATCCTTCCCAAAACAGTTCCACCAATCAGGGACTAAGCATTCAACCGTATGAGCCCACAAGGGTGAGGGCATTCTTCTTCAAACAATAGCCAGGGCTGGCCTTGAATTCAGGCCTGAGCCCAGGATGGTTGGCCTCAAATTCACAACCATCCCACCTCAGCCATCCAAGCGCTGTGTTTACAGCTGTGTGCCATCGTACCTGATCAGTTGGTGGAAAGCAGCACTCCGTCCCTGGCACACACCATCCCTGGCACGCTCTACCACTTCCTCTGCCCTCTCTCCTGTCTCTCCCAGACATGGTGTCCTTCCTTTTCCCCATGTCTCCATGGATCACTTGTTCCATATGGGAGGACTTTTGTTTTGTCTGTCAAGGTCCTTCGAACAGACACCCCAACACAACAGGACTGGAGAGAAGACTCAGCACTCTGAGCCACTGCTACTGTTGCAGAGAGCCAAAGTTCACGTCCCAAACCCCACATCGTGCAAATACCTGTAACTCCAGCTCCCAGAGATTCAATGCCCTCTTCTGTTCCTTGTGGGCATCTATACACATATGCTCATACACATAAATAAAAATAAACTTGAAGGGCTGGAGAGATGACTCAGTGGTTAAGAGCACTGACTGCTCTTTCAGAAGTTCAGAGTTCAATTCCCAACAACCACATGGTGGCTCACAACCATCTGTAATGGGATCCGATGCCCTCTTCTGGTGTGTCTAAAGACAGCTGTAGTGTGTGCATATAAATAAATAAATAAGTATTTTTTAAAAATCTTAAAAAGATACACCACTTATTTAGTAAATGAATAACTGACTTGTCCAAGTTGGATGCATTTGTGACATCAGCAAAAGCACAATCAAAATACTATTGGGTTTGCTTGATTTGACATTAATTTAGTGAAACCCTATGTTCGGAAAATGATTGTCATTCCCAATTGTTGAAAATGACAACTAAAAGTCAGTCCTGGCGGTGCAGGTTTAGACTCTCAGCACTAGCACCAGGAAGGCTCAGGTTCTCTGACCACCTCAGCTCCACAGTGAGACCTTGTCGCAAACAAACAAACACAAAGAGACAGCGAAAGAGATCTGAGCAAGTTAGAATGAGAATCTGGCAGAATCCTAGATGTCCAAATTGCAAAAGCGGATTTAAAAAAAAAAAATCAATTCAAAGCTTTTTAGTGCAGAGAAACCACAGAATATTTTAGGGCAATGATCTGCCATGAGTTTGCATAAAGTACAAGGTAACCTTTTCCATGTGACCAAACTAAAAAGGGAACCAGGCTCAGGACCCTGAATAAGATTCCTAGTAAGAGGGTCTTAGTGTCTCAAACAGGGAAAACATCAAGTAACCATTATAACCAGAATTCCAAATAAAGAATTCCAGCTGCTTTTCCAGAGGACCTGAGTTCAGTTCCCAGAGAGTTCCAGGTCAGTATCAAAACAAAACAAAACAAAACAAAACAAAACAAAACAAAACAAAACAAAGCTGAAGTAAACAGAAGAGCTGTTCTTGGGTAAATGAGACCAAAGTGCCAGACAACCAAATTCAGTGTGTGGTTCTATTATTATGTAGCTCTGGCTGACCCAGAACTTGCTATGTGGACCAGGCTGACTTCCAACTCAGACATCTGATTGTTTCTGACTCCCGAGTGCTGGGGTTCTGGTTGTGAGCCTCCACACCCAGCAACATCTGACTTTTCATTAGGCCCCATAATTAAAGTAGCCTGCCATCTAGGCTTGCCTAACTCTACCTATGACCGCCTCATAACTGCCTAATGAGCCTCAGCTTTTAAGCAGGTGTGTGTCTTTTACCACCCACCTAAACACATGGATACTTGCTAGTCTGTGTTTCACGTTCTCAGGTTTGAAAGTTCCCAAATAGTTAGGAGAGAAATAAGAAAATGAGTTAACAGCCGGGTGGTTGTGGCGGTGGCATACGCCCGTAATCCCAGCACTCTGGGAGGCAGAGGCAGGCGGATTTCTGAGTTCGAGGCCAGCCTGGTCTACAGAGTGAGTTCCAGGACAGACTATACAGAGAAACCCTGTCTCGAAAAAACCAAATCCAAAAAACCTAAATAAATAAATAAATAAATAAATAAATAAATAAATAAAAATAGACTAATTGAATTCTAGAAAAGTATGAACCCTTCATCTTTTGGGGGAGAGTCTCCAGAATGATGTGTGTGTGTTTACTTGTGATCACTTTCAGATTTATTTATATATGTATTTATTTTTAATCACTGTCAGGTGGGACACTAATACTTCAGGAAAGTATCTGAACTTCCAGACTCCCCTGGTGGGCAGGATCACAAGCTAACATCTTCAGCTGCCACAAAACAAAAAAGATAATCACCTTGTCAGCTACTACACAGGCAGGTCCCAGGTGTCTACCGAGAGGCGCCTGGCAGTCGCTGCCCAGTAAGTACATGATACTAGCAGGTGTCTGGCTGAAGGTTGCAGTCAGCAGTCCCACCCGTCGTCTTCTACATCGTCCCTGGGCTAGTTTCTCTTTGCTGCAGTGTCCTAATTCACCCCCAACCCTCCGCCTGTCATCTTGCCTTCAAAAATCCAAAGCAAGTAATCACACCCTCCCCTGAAGGCCTTTGTTAATAATCCCAGCGGAGGCAATTCTCCTCCCCACAACTTTCTGAACTGTAGCAATTCTACAGTGTAACTGTAACTTGAAAAGCCCTCCGAGCAGAAAGGCGGCGGAGAAACTCCTGTAGGAGCTAAGAGCATTTTAGAAGTTGTGTCTTAAGTTCTTCAAGGTGCGGGTGGGGAATCCCGCAACAGGTTTGAGCAAGTGATTCCTCCATGGACAAGCTGGTGGGGAGATGGGTGTAGGACAGAGTCAGAGGACAAGGTCAGCACACAGGCTCTCAGAGGAAGGATACAAGCAGTCGCTAGGACAGGACAGCCGTCGCCCCAGTGCGATTCCAGGACTGCCTCGGCCTCGCCCTGGGAGGGCAGGCGACAGGTGCGCAGTGCGCAGGCGCGGGGCGGGGCGTACCTGGGAAGGAGCAGAGCGAAGTGGAGTTGGGGCACAGGGTCCCGTTGCCCACCCGCGGCACGAGCTTCAGGCTGAGGATCTGCTGCAGGAGCCCGGCTGAGGCGCTGCCACCGCCGCTCCCCTCGCGCTCCATCCCGCCGCCATCCACAGCCCAGAGCGCCGTGGAGCACCGCACCTCCACAGCCACGGCGTCACCTTTGGCCGGCCCTCTTCTCCCACCCACTCCAACGGCGCTGCTATAGTAATCGGTTCTCCTTCCAATCACAGGGCGCCGCAGATGGAGGGGGCGGGGTAACGGTTGTTCCCGCCCCCTGGCGCTGCGTTCGATTAGAGAAACCCCGGACATGCTGCGCCCCTAGTGGCAAGTTTCTTCTGCTCCATCTGGGTGTGTTGGTCTCTGCACTTCGCTTTAATGCCACCTTTAAGTAGGACAAGTCCGGTGAGAGTGCTCAGGGTAGAGGCGAGGCGCTTGCCTCCAAGCATGAGGGATTTGCCTTTTATCCTTAGGACTCACGCGGTGAAAGGTGAGAACCAACTCCCATGGGTTGGCTCTTTCTACCTTCACACGTGTACTGTACACGTACACTCACATAAATTGAAAAAAATAGTATAAAAAAGATACAGCACCAAAACAAACAAACAAACAAACAAACAAATAAATAAATAAATAAATAATGAGATGACGAATAGTCTATTCAAATTTCTCTGTAAGGCTGAATATGTACTGACAGAGAGCCAGCCTCGCTGCACAATACCCTAGATTCCAACCCCAGTTGCTTAGCGTGTCAAAGACTGTAGATTCTCTGGGCAGTAATGGTGTGCCCCTTTAATCCTAGCATTCAAGGAAGCAGAGGGGGGTAGATTTCTGAGTTAAAGGCCAGCCTGGTCTACAGAGTTCCAGGACAGCCAGAGAGCTACACAGAGAAACTCTGCCGAAATCAAAACCAAAGCAAATACGAAACAAAACAGACTGTAGGTTCAATTTCTAAACAACCAACACTCAAAAATAAGACTTTAAAAATGGGCCAGAAATTTTGTAAGTCACTGAAGTTGAAACTTTTAAGAGCTGAAATGAAAAGACCTTCTGGGACCAGCAAAATGGCTCAGCAAGTAACCTGCTCACAAGCCTAGTCACGTAGTTCCATCTCAGGGGCCCACATGGTAAAAAAAGAACCCATAACTGCAAGTTGTCCCTTGACCTTCACACTCCGTGGCACAGGTTCCCACACACATATTGCTATGGCTAATCCTGGTTGTAAACTTGACTACATCTGGCATGAACTAAAACCCCAACGGCTGGCTAAAGCCCTGAGGGATTTAAAGTAGGAATACTCATAAGCTGGATCTTTGAGGTGGGAGATCCACCTTTGATCAGAACCACGCCATCTACTGGTTTGAATAGGCTTAGCCCATGGGAAGCCGCACTTATTAGGAGGTGTGGTCTTGTTGGACGAGGCGTGGCCTTCCGTGTTAGAGGAAGTGTGTTATTGGGTAGGAAGGCGTTGAGGACTCCTAGGGTTCAAGCTCCACTCCGTGCAGAAGAGACAGTCTCTCCTGCTGCCTTTGGATCAAGATTCTTGGCTCCTTCTCCAGCAGGCACGCTGCCCAGCTTCCTGTCATGAAGTTAAGGAACTGAATCTCTGAAACTGTAAGCCAACCCCAATGAAATGTTTGGCTTTATAAAAGTTGCTGGGCTGGAGAAAGGAGTTAAGAGCACTGACTGCTCTTGGAGAGGTCCAGAGTTCAACTACCAGCAACCACACGGTGGCTCACAACCATCTGTAATGGGATCCGATGCCCTCTTCTGGTGTGTCTGAAGACAGCGACAGTGTACTCATATACATAAAATAAAAAATAAATCTTCTTTTGGGTTTTTTTTTTTTTTTTTTTTTTGGATTTGGTTTTTTCGAGACAGGGTTTCTCTGTATAGCCCTGGCTGTCCTGGAACTCACTCTGTAGACCAGGCTGGCCTCGAACTCAGAAATCTGCCTGCCTCTGCCTCCCAGAGTGCTGGGATTACAGGCATGCGCCACCACCTCCCAGCTAAAAAATAAATCTTAAAAAAAAAAAAATGTTTAAAAAGAAAAAGAGTTGCTTTGGTCATGGCGTCTCTTCATAGCAGTAAAACCCTAAGACACTGGCATTAGAGCCTGTTTTGGGATTCCAGTGTCTACTGAAGACCAGCGGAGTCATCCAGCCTCATGGACTGAACAACTGGATTCTTGGGCTTTCCATTATTGGGTTAGCTGGACTGCTGCCTGCAAGCATCTTTAAATCATATATATATATATATATATATATATATATATATATATATATAATTTAACATATCCATTAATAAATATGAATAAGTTCTCTTCCTCTAGAGAATCCAGAGTAATACACATAATAAATAAATAATTTTAAAACCTTTTGAAGCAGCTGGGTTTTTTTTTTTAGTAGATTTAGACATCTTGTCAGCATTTTAGATTTTGTAGGATCGTTGTTTTTACATGCTAGAGTGAACAATGCCAACAGCCTTTTCTCATAAATGTGCTGTATCCAAGGAATGCCCAGATGTTGTTCATCTCCCTCCCAAAGAAAAGTTAAAAAAAAAAGTTAGGTTGGGGAATATAGCTCTGTGACAGATGCCTTGCCTCATATGACTTCAGCTCTGGGTTTGATCCCCAGAACTGCACAAAGGTCCCTAGAAGAACTCTAAGGACAACCTGTAGATTGCCTATAAAGAAATGAAAATCTGTTGATTTCACAGCAAAGTGGAAGGGCCTAGAAGGCAAAGAATCGATATTTTGTAAGGGAAAATGTATTTTGAGCCTTCGACTGTTTGCCTTTCCTAGTCATCCAGTTCTCTTATTTCCCACACTTTCTATTACCTTTTTGGTTAGTTTGTTTTGTGAAGAAGTCTTGCTATGTTGTTTTGGCTGACTTGCAACTTTCTGTGCAAAGTATGTCTGGCTTCTGTTACCTTTTAAAAGAGAAAGAGAGAGGCTGGGCAGTGGTGGCACACGCCTTTAATCTCAGCACTTGGGAGGCAGAGGCAGGCAGATTTCTGAGTTCAAGACCAGCCTGGTCTACAGAGTGAGTTCCAGGACAGCCAGGGCTACACAGAGAAACCCTGTCTCAAAAAAAACAAGAGAGAGAGACAGGGAGAGAGAGACAGAGAGAGACAGACAGGCAGACACACACACACACACACACAGAGAGAGAGAGAGAGAGAGAGAGAGAGAGAGAAAGAGAGAGAGAGAGAAAACCTGGTTGCACAACACATAGGTAAAATTGGAATGACGCAGAGATTAGAATGGCCCCAGCATAGCTGTAATCTCAGATCTGGGGAGGGATCGGAAGATTACTGATAAGTGCAGAGTGGGCCTGAAGTAGCTTAGTGATCAAGTGTGCTTCCGGCTCCTCCAGAGGATCTGCCAGGAAGCTCACAGCAGCCTGTAACTACCCAGAGGACCCGACGCCCTCTACTGGCCTCTGACAGTACCTGTTCACATGTGTCTCTAACCTGCTCCCACACACAAATACAAGAGCTTAGTGTAGACAAGAAAATAGATCAATAAAATCACTTCAAAAGTTACACTGTGCGGAGCTGGAGAGATGGCCCTGGCTCAGGAATCCATTTATTCTAGAGAACTATTCATTAAAGCAATGAAGTGGGGCTAGAGAGATGGCCCAGCAGTTAAGAGCACTGACTCACAACCACCTGTAATGAGATCTGATGCCCTCTTCTGGTGTGTATGCAGGCAGCTACAGTGTACACCTATACATAAAATAAACAAACAAACCTTTAAAAAAATTTACAGGCTGGAGAGATGGCTCAGTAGTTAAGAGCACTGGCTGCTCTTCCAAAGGTCCTGAGTTCAATTCCCAGCAACCACATGGTGGCTCACAACCACCTGTAATGGGATCTGATGCCCTCGTCTGGTGTGTCTGAAGACAGCGACAGGATAGTGTACTCACACACATAAGATAAATAAATTAAAAAAAAAAATTACACAGTGGAAAATACTAGGCACACACCATACACACACAAAACAAAACAAAAAACCTGTCTGGTAAAACCAAAAACCAAACCAAACCAAACAACAACAACAACAAAAAAAAAAACCTTGGTCTCCTGTGAGATGGTAAAATCATACACTGGTTCAGTACCTATACAGTGAAGAACTGACTTACATTAAATTAGGAAGCATCATGTACAAAACACACAGCATTTCTCCTTCAAGGGCTTTAGTGAGATAGCTCATTAGAATCTTTTTTCCAAGACAAAGTTTCTCTGTACAGCCCTGACTATCCTGGAGCTTACTCTGTAGACTAGGCTAGCCTCAAACTCCTAGAGATCTGCCCACTTCTGCCTCCTGACTGCTGAGATTAGGCATGAGCCATCAATGACTATCTATGACATTACTTTCAATTTGATTACTAGAATTTTAATGACTGGGAAAGCAAAGAATGGAAAGAGAAAGAAAGGGGGGCTGGAGAGTTGGCTCAGCAGTTAAGAGCACTGACTACTGTTCCAGAGGTCCTGAGTTCAATTCCCAGCAACCACATGGTGGCTCACAGCCATCTGTAATGGGATTTGATGCCCTCTTCCCGTGTGTCTGAAGACAGCTTCAGTGTACTTACAATAAATAAATCTTTAAAGAGAGAGAGAGAGAGAGAGAGAGAGAGAGAGAGAGAAAGGGAATTTATAGGAGCTGATAGACAGAAAGGTAAACCAAGAGTTCGAGGTCAACCTGGGGCTCCATAGTGAGTTCCGGGCTATCCTAGTCTACAGAGTGAGCCAATGAGATGGTTCAGTGGATAAAGACATTAGTCACACAAGCATATTCAATTGCATTTGACCTCCAGAACCCATGTAAAGGTGAAAGAGGAGAACCAACTCCACAATGTTAAGTTTTCCTCTGACCATGAATGAACCAATGTGTATACACACACACACACACACACACACACACACATGCATGCACATGCTCACATGCACGCACACCTGCACACACAGTGTACACACACACCTGCCCCTGCACATGTGCACACACATATGCATGCACACAGTAATAATGGCTTTTTTATTTTTTTGATTTTTTGTTTGTTTGTTTGTTTGAGACAGGGTTTCTTTGTGTAGCCCTAGCTGTCCTGGAACTCACTTTGTAGACCAGGCTGGCCTCAAACCCAGAAATCTGTCTGCCTCTGCCTCCAACTGCTGGGATTAAAGGTGTGTGCCACCACCGCCCACCATAATGGCATTTTTTAAAAATGTGTATGAATGTTTTGCCTATCTGTACCACATGTGTGCCTAGTGCCCATGGGAGGGTGTCAGATCCCTTGAAACTGACAGCTGTGAGCTGCTATGTGGGTGCTGGGTATCAAACCCAGATCCCCTAGAAAAGCAGCCTGTGCTCAGTTAACCACTGAGTCATCTCTCCATCTCTCAAATAAAGCTGAAAGAAGGGGGGGTGGCGACCTTGGGGAGAAAGTAGTACCTAAAGCTAAATCAAATAGCTTATAAGGGTAAAGATATCCCATCTGATTTGGGCATAGAGATCATAAAGAGTCAATTGTGGTGACACATGCTCATAGGATATGCTGAAGAAACAGAGGCGGAAGGATCAGGAGTTGGATGTCAACCTGTGCTATATAGTTTGTGGGGCTTGATAACACACGCCTTTGATACCAGCACTTGGGAGACCAAATAAGGTAAGTAGATCTCTGTGAGTTCAAAGCCAATTTGATCTACATGCTACACCACCGCCCGGCTTGGTTATTCCAGGATAGCCAGTGATATACAATGAGGCTCTGTGTTTAAAAAGAAAATATTGTTAGGGCTTGGAGGTGGTGGTGCACACCTTCAATTCCAGCATATAGGAGGCAGAGGCAGGTAGACCTTTGAGTTGGAGGCCAGCCTGGTCTAAAGAGCTAGTGCCAGGACAGCCAAGGCCAAATAGAGAAACCCTGTCTCAAAAAACAAACAAACAAATTGTCCTGTTAATCTGCTTCAGTGGGGTAGATGTGTGGGCCAGGAAAATTCCAGTTCAAACTGAAGAAACTATAGGAACAGAGGCCATGAGGAACAGATCAGTCAGCCCGGCAGTGGTAGCGCATGCCTTTAATCCCAGCACTTGGGAGGCAGAGGCAGGTGGATTTCTGAGTTCAAGGCCAGCCTGGACTACAGAGTGAGTTCCAGGACAGCCAGGGCTACACAGGGAAACCCTGTCTCAAAAAAAACAAAAACAAAACAAAACAAACAAAAAAAGGAAGAGATCAGATCAGTCAGTAGAGGGCAGTGTGACAAAGGCCTCCTGCTTGGGAAGGGTCGGGTAACCCTGCCTCTGACTTGATTCTGGCCAGGAATATGATCCCTTATCATTATGACTGCTGGTGGGAAATGCTAAATTAAAACGCCCAGGAAGCAAGCATAAAGGCATGTTTATAATCTTGAACAGGATAAAGACTTCAGAGAAAAAGACAAAATCCAGAAGCCATAGGGAAAGAATTCACATGTAACTGTATGTAATTATAGTAGTGACTCATATTGGAATCTGAATGTGGTGGTTTGACTTCATATACGCAAATGTACAACCCAGTGAGGTACTTTGGGTTTTGTTTTCTTTTTGGGTTGGCTGGTTGGTTTTTGTTTTGTTTTTTTCCAGACAGGTGTGTATAGCTGTCCTGGAACTCACTATGTAGACCAGGTTGGCCTCGAACTCAGAGATCCACCTTCCTCTACCTCCTGAACACTGGCATTAAAGGAGTGTGCACCACCACAGCCCAGCAGCCCAGCAGCCAGTCAAGTTTTATACATGAAAATGTGTGACTGGTGTATATCAACTGCATCACAATAGAGGTGTGAGAATTGCTGCTTTGGGTTTTGGTTATTTAGTTTTTTTGTTTGGTTGGTTGTTTGGTTGGTTGGTTGGTTGGTTGGGTTTTTTGGATTTGGTTTTTTTGAGACAGGGTTTCTCTGTGTAGCCCTGGCTGTCCTGGAACTCACTCAGTAGACCAGGCTGGCCTCAAACTCAGAAATCTGCCTGCCTCTGCCTCCCAGGGTGCTGGGATTACAGGCGTGCGCCACCACCACCCTGCTTGGTTATTTGTTTTTAATTTATTCTGTGAGTGAATGTGTGTGTGTGTGTGTGTGTGTGCCTGCCACCAGCATTAGGATGAAGGTCAGAGAACAACTTTCAGGAATTGGTTATCTTCCTCTACAACCTGGATGATGAAGACTAAACTCAGTTCACCAAAATTTGACAGCAAATGGGTTTAGTTACTGAACTGTCTAACCTGCATTCTTCCCAAAGATTTGTTTATTTCTTACTTTATCTGTGTGTGTTTTGCCTGCATGAATACTATGTGTTGGAGTCCCTATGGAGCCTAGAAGAGGACACTGGTTCCCCTGAAACTAGAGTGACAGATAGTTGTGAGCTGCCATGTGGGTGCTGGGAATTGAACCCAGGACCTTTGGAAGAGCAGTCAGTGCTCTTTAACCGCTGAGCTATCTCACCAGCCCAAGGCACATCTTCTTAGTAGCAGGAGCTACAGTCATGTTGCAGAGTGTGAATATAATCATTGATAGTGTTCGCAGGGCACTGCCAATCAATCAAGGCTGAGTTGTTGTTCAGTGATGACTACACTTTGGCAGAGTGACAGGATAATAATTGCTTCTGGGTCCCCAGACTTGTCTTTGCTGTCCCCAGTCAGCCAGGCCACCTTCAACCTTTATCCTGAACCCCATCTGGGTTGATTTTGAGGGTTGACTGAAACCTACTGGGCCAGGAGACTCACCCGGAGCCTTGCTCTGAATGCCCAATGTACAAGAGTCCAGGATTCACCCCAAGGCTTGCCTGTGGTGTTTTCCAGGCAGAAAGCTAAGCCACGGTCAATCAGCTGCCCCAGTACCTCCAGAATCAGAGAAAAATGAATCTTATAGAAAGCATATAGAATAGAGTATGCTACTTATCACACCATCAATAAAACATGTGACTCGGACAACATAGTGAGCCGTCAGAGAAGAAAAGAGAGCTAGCGAGAATAAATTCTAACTTCCAAGGTGGTGGCATTAGGAGGCAGACTGTAGAGGGACAACTAGGTAGACTAAAAGCCGGGCGGTGGTGATGCACCCGCATACCATATCCAGCTTCAAACTTGCTTTGTGAGGGGACACCTACCATTGGACCATTGTGAGGGCTTCAGTCTCTCTCTTTCTCTTTTTTGTTTTTTGTTTTTGGTTTTTTCAAGACAGGGTCTCTCTGTGTAGCCCTGGCTGTCCTGGAACTCAGTCTGTAGACCAGGCTGGCCTCCAACTCAGGGATCCACCTGTCTCTGCCTCCCAATTGCTAGGATTACAGGCATGTGCCACCACTGCCCGGCAGGGTTTTATTTTAATATGCAACAATCTCTAGTCTCAAAAATAAATAGGCCTCGGAGAGCTTCCCTACCTCTTCCTACAAGCTGATCACAGAACTACAAGTGCTATCTTTGTGGAAGTGGTATTCTTTTTTTGGAAGGTGTCTGACTGTGTCTTTTATTTTCTTTTTTGGATTTATATTACTTTTAATTATATGTATGCGCACGTGAGTGTGGGTGCCCAGAGAGGCCAGATTCCCTGTTGCTGGAGTTACAAGTGGCCACCTAACATGGGTGCTGGAACTGAACTCTGGTCCTTTGGAAGAGCAGCGGTTGTTCTTAACCACTGACTCATCGCCCCGGGCTGCTTTACGATTGTTTATAAATTACACAATCTGTGCTGATGGATTGTCAAGATCAACTTGGCTGGGTAGAGCATTAGGTAGGGGATTAGTAAAGCACTCCTCTGGGTGTGTCTGTACACCCCAGGGTACAAATGTGAGGGCTTTATTTGAGACCATTAGACCATGAAGGCTCTAACCTAATGAATAGCTTCAATGACTCCCAATATGATGGAATTACCGGAAAGTCATCAAAAGTAGGAGCTAGCTGGAAGAGGCCCACAAACTACACAAGGCCGTACCTTGGTCTGACCCATGGAGTATCCCTCATTCTGTTTCCTGAGGTGAACTGCTCTGTTCCACCATGACCTTTCTGTCACAATGAAACCACATCTCAGAAACTCTGAGCCGCCTCTCCAGTCCTGGCTCCTTCCTTTTTAAGTTGCTTTCTCTGAACAGCTATGAGAAAAAATGACACAGGCACAATCTGAGGCATTTTGTTACATTTGCCTAAGTAGGTGAAGGTCACTCTCGAGCTGCCCATTAATAAAATTAAGGTTTAGTTGTCTTTAATCCCACTCAGGAAACACAGGCAGGCAGATCTCTGAGTCTAAAGCCAACTTGGTTTACATAGTGAGACCTAGAACAGCCAAGGCTATGTAGAGAGACCCCCCCCACACCTCAAAAACAGATATATAGATAGATAGATAGATAGATAATAGATAAATTAATTGATTGGTTGGTAGATAAAACTAGCGCTTTAAATATGTTCATATTGTCAGCAGGGGCAGAAATAGATTTTTATGTGGCCTGACCTGTAGCTTGGCAGATGAAGGGGGGATGTGCATCTCAGTTGGTAGCATAATTGCACAGCCTGCCCGAAACCCTAGCGCCACATAAACCAGATGTGGAGGCAGAGCCTTCAGTTGTAGCACTCAAGAGATGGAGGCAGTGTCACAGGACCAAGGTTTCTCCATTTTGTCTCGGCTGAAGCCATCTTTGGTTTCTGCCTCCTGCCCTGCAAAGTCCCATAGGAAAGAACCCAACCCTGTTCTAGAAACCCATGGTTGAAATGTCTCAGATAACTTCTTGTTCTTGTTAAACTGTTTGCTTGCTTCCCCCTGCAACTGCCAACCAGGATGCAGATTTTTTGTGTTCCTTGTCTTTAAGAGCTCCCTGTAGTATACATTCTGGGCTGCTCTCTGAGAAGCAGCTCTCTCCGGGCAGTCACTAGCCAGCTTAACGCAGACTCTTAATTCGAACTTTGGTCATGTTGAGTCGCCTTTGGGTCTCTACCTCACAATAGGAGGATCATAAGTTCTAGACCATGCTGTGGAGATAGCTTAGTGATTTTTACTATTTTTAGTATTTGCCTGTGCTGAGGACCTGAATTCAAGTCTCCAGCACCCACATAAAGCTACAGAGAAATAAGAGGTGGAGTCAGAAGAGTTCCCAGAACCTCACAGACCAGCTAGTCTGGTGTGCTCAGTGGAAAAACCAAGACTCTATTTTAAAGAAGACGGAGAGATGGCTTTGAGGTTAAGAGTACTGGCTGCTCTTCCAGAGGACCTGGATTCAATTCCCAGTACCTACATGTCGGTTCATAACACATGTACACACCTACACTAACCAAGTACATACTACACACACATGCACACACACCCCAGAGCTGAAGAGAAGGCCAAATGTTCATGGAGTAAAAGCACTTGACACAAAAGTCTTGTGATCTGAGTTTGATCCCTGGAACCTACAAAGTTGACCTATGAGTTCCACTTGTGAGTTCCCACACATAGATCACACATACCGTAATAAGTTTTTAGGTTTTTTGTTTGTTTGTTTGTTTGTTTGTTTGTTTCTTCCTTCCTTCCTTTCTTCCTTTCTTTCTTCCTTTTTTTTCTTTCTTTTTTTTATTTTGGTTTCTTCGAGACAGGGTTTCTCTGAGTAGCCCTGGCTGTCCTGGAACTCACTCTGTAGACTGGGCTGTCCTTGAACTCAGAAATCTGCCTGCCTCTGCCTTCCAAGTGATGGGATTAAAGAAAGGTGTGTGCCACCATTTCCCAGCTCAGTAACAAGTTTTTAAAAATGTGGAAAGAGGACACCCAAGGTTGTGCTTTGATCTCTACATTCTACATGCATGCTCTGACATACATTCTACATGCATGCTCTGACATACACACACCCATTGTCATACACATGAACTGTGGTTCCAATGAGAATGGTCCCAGTGGCTCATGTATTTAAATACTTGATGGAACACTTTGGGAAAGATAAGGTATAGCCCCATTGGAGGAGGGTTGGGTTTGAGGTTCTAAAAGCCCTAGCCAGTTCCCAGTCAGCTCTCTCTTTCTCAGGATGTGAGTTCTTCGCTACCGCTCCAGAGCTACGTCTGCTGTTCTGCTTCCTCCATGATGGCCGTGGACTCTAACCCTTTGAAACCATAAGCTCCAAATTAAATGCTCTCTTTTATAAGTTGCCCTGGCCTTGTTATCTTACCATGGCAATAGGAAAGAAACTAAGACATGAATGCATGCACACATGTATGCACACATGCATACATGTATACATGCATGTGTGCATACATGTATGTACACGTGTTGAGTGGAATATTAAAAATTAGAAGGTACATTCCTGTGCTTGTGCCTCTAACTCTCTGCCCCAGTGGCCTGGCCAACATGCACTGGAGATTCCGAGATTCTAGCCTGGAGCTCCTGAAACATCTCCACCCAGCTCGCTAGGTTCCCAGTGGCAGGTCACTACCATGTTAACCCAGTGCTTCAAATCCCCATGGCCTTTGTGGTGCACATCTGGAAAACCCACGCTTGGCCGCTATACCTTTCTCTCTTGAACCCAGATGAGCCGCTGCATGAAGGAAAACGCAACACAAACTTAGTTCAGAAACAATGGTAACTCAATCTCTGGGCACAAAAACTAAAACCTAATCTTGTAGGCCTTATTAAAATCTGATCCCTTAGCTGGGCAGTGGTGGTACACGCCTTTAATCCCAGCACTTGGGAGACAGAGGCAGGTGGATTTCTGAGTTCAAGGTCAGCCTGGTCTACAGAGTGAGTTGTAAGTTCCAGGACAGCTAGGGCTATACAAAGAAACCTTGTCTTCAAAAAACCAAAAACCAAAAAAAGAAAAAAAAAAACCTGATCCCTCCGGTGGTCAATCCTTGTGGATCCGCCATGATACTAGGAAACTCTAGCAGCTACATCTTACCTCACTGCTGCCCCAGTTCCAAAAGGAAGTAACTCTCCATTTCCTCTTTTCCTCCATCCAACCCAGAAGTCCCACCTACTGGCCCAGGGATTGGTGCCTTTATTTATTAGGGGATCACACACACACACACACACACACACACACACACGTTCCAGATCATTCTTAGACAAACAATGAGTTTGAAGAAGTTTGACTTGCCACCCCCTCCAAAGAAGTCTAAATTCTTCAAATCCTATTCTTTCTCTTAAATCCCACCACTTTTTGAAGGCCACACCTATGCTGAGCTTCAGGAACCAGCACCCTTGATGGTGACAATGTTGTGGCAACAATTAGAGTTCTTGGATCCGTGTGTGCCCCGGTGTGATTTACAGTCTTGGTGTGTGGACTCAAATCCACTTCCTTGTCCTCCCCCAGGAAGGAAGCCTGCTCTTCCTTTAAACATTTACTCTGCATTTGTTGGCTCTTGTTTCCCGAGTTTGGGACTAAGCTTTCGGCATGCCCAGCATCCCTTAAATGAGCCTTTTGCTGTCAGAGCTGGGTGTGGTTTGCAGGAAGTACTCTTACTCTGCTTGGAAGGATGAAGGCATGGCAGAAACGCCCTTAAACCATCTTTTCTTCTAAGCTCCTGGTAAGCCTGAGTTCCAGGCACCCGGTGACCTGCCCCCACGGGCCTCCCAGACACAGTTGGCTATGTTTGGCTTGCTGCCCAGACCTCCCCAGCTCTCTCCTTTCTCTGCCTTCTTCTAGGCTCCTCCAGGTTATGTTTTGGATTCCCGGCTCTGGATCCAGAATCTTAGCATTTCCTGTTACCCCTAGCTGGATTTCTAGGGGGAAGTATATCTAGGGATTATTGCTGATATGAGAGGCAGCTCTATGAAAACCTGAATTACCCACTGCAGCCCCAGAGCTAATCTGTTTCCTTCCTTTATTTTTCCTAAAATATGACCTTGAACAAATCCTCTTACATCTTAAGATGCTTTTCAACTCGATAGGCTCTATTCTGGATCAAGCAGCGAATTTATGTTTATTTCCATAATTAGGATCTTTCACCTCAGGACAAATCAAAGATTCATTAAAAAAGTCATCCTCCTTAGGCATGGGGGTGTAGGCCCTGGGCTGGCTCCTAGAAGGTCAGGCAGAGAATCTAAAGGGAAACCACAGCGGCATCCTCTCTGATTCCTCCTTGACCATGTACATGTCTTTGATGGACTAGGGCACGGGGTGAGCAGAGGTCGGAGTGAGCAAATGAGGTGCACAGATTTTAGGAGCCAGCCCATAGCAGCCTTTCCTCCACTCCTGACCAGGCCTGGAACACCATTCTCTGCTATTGCAAAGTATGACCAAACAGGGTAGAGCATCAAAGAGAAAGGAAGCGTTTTAGTGGGAGTCTGTCTGCCTCTGTGACCAAAGAAGGAAGTGGGCGGAGCTTTCCATTCGACAGTGATTGATGGGAATCCAAATCCTAAAGGATTCAAGGAAAAACTCTAACCTGAACAGAAAGAGTGTGGGATTTGGACTCCATCCTTTCCTAGTACAGGGCAAGACCACTCACACTCCCAGCCACTTGCTTTTGGGTTCTCCAAGCCCCCCCCCCTCTTTTCTTAAATCATATTCCAATAGACCCTAATGTCAGAGCTGGGTCTCTTCACTAAAATTCCAAGATTCCTGTTACTTATCCGTGGACGACGCCCACTTGAAACTGTCCATGCCTCTTGGCAGCAGGAGGTCCAGAGAGAGGTCCCGTTGCTCAAGCTCCGAGTGCACAGGCCGGTAACCCAGCAGCTGCAAAGCACCCGCGCACAGTTCCTGGACCCGGCGAATCTTGGCAAAAGGCAGCGAGTGGCGCCAGGCCTGGGATACACTGAGTGCATCCCTGGATGTGGTCTTGAAGGCTTCACGGCGCGCGCCTGGCCCTGAGCCATGGGTGATGTTGTGGATCCAAGTTTGGAGCTGCGGCGTGAGACCCAGGCCGGTGAAGGCATAGAGTTCACGAATTACAGTGAGTGGGTCCCTGGCCAGGTCTTCGTAGCGCACCAGGCGGTAGCGATCTTGCAAGAAGGGCGGCGGCTTGTGCAACGCTGCCTCTGCGATGCGCACATGGCTGCGGCACACCTCGCTGACCACGCGCAGCCGGGGATCTGCCTCCACCCACGTGCCGTTGGTACCTAGGACGATGCCATTGTCCCGTGCCAGCGCTTTGGCAGTCTGCTCTCGGGAGCGCAGCACCGCCCGCGGGTCGCGCACTAGGTGCACGATGCGCAGATTGAGCGCAGGGTCGCTGAGCAGTGGGTAGAGCACCTGCAGGTTAAAGAAGCGCACCTCCTTGAGCACTACGTGACTGTAGGAGCTGCAGGCTTCCTGAGCCAGGCTGAAGGGCCGGGTTGCGCACAGAGCTTTACACACTTCCTCGCTGCTGATGTTGCCGGGAGCGAAGGCGTCGCAGACCGGAGGTGAGCACAACGCGCGGCTCACCGCCCACTGGAAGAGATCCGAGATGTTGCGGCGCCAGGGCAGGTAGGCATCGAACACGTCCATGTCACATAGGAACACAGAACGGACCAGGTCGCGCACGGCCATGTGGAGCATGGGGGCACTGCCCTGCGACAACGTATCCCACACGTGCCAAGCTGGCTCCATCAGGTAGAAGACATCAGGATGTTGGCTGAAGATCTGGCCCACGAAAGATGAGCCCGAGCGCCATGAGGACAGCACCAGCACGTGCACATGCTCACCACGGCCTGCTGGGGACGCTGGCATTTGCCGGGAGACCAGAAAGACCAGGATGCCAGTCTGCACTATCAGGAGCAAAAGCACGACAGTGCTGGAGAAGCGGGGTAGCCGCATGCCTCTGGCTAGGGTCTATAAAAAAAGGAGGGGCAGGGTTAGGGACTGTGGCCTGAACTTATGTCCCAGGCCCAACTTCTGCCCTGTGCAAGCTGCACTCCATGTGTATCTGTAGGAGGACCCTAAACGTCTGCTCTTCCTACCTCTGGCTCCTAAGTGCTGGTATTTCAGGTATGTGTTACCACACCTGGTTTAGCAAATATTATTTTTCAAACAAAGTTCCTGCCTTTTGCTTAAGAATCCCTCTTAGATAGTCACTGCTAGGTGACTGGCCATGTCTGAGCTGCTGGGCTTTTTAGGGTCCTGCCTCTTTACTTCCTGCTCTGTGATCTTAGGACCAGGCAATCTCACTGAACCTCTATTTACCCATCTGTTAAAGGGGGATACTACAAGCATCTGGCTTCCAGGATTTGTCGGGGACGACTGAAGGAAGCTTATGGGAAGGAGAGGGTTAGTAACTCCTGTGGTCAAAGAACTTTCTACAGTACGATGTGCTTCCAAAAATTGTGCGTTGTTTATTAACAAGCAGCACATTTTTTGTTATTAAAAATAAACAGGGCCCGGTGCGCTGGCTCCCAGGTACTAGCTGGGAAGCCTGATGAACTGAGGTTAAATTCCTGGAATACACATGGTGAAGGGACAGAGCCCATTCCCCAAAATTGTCCTTGTCCTTTAACCTCCATATCCATGTGTGGATGTGTATATAGCCACATCCACACTTCCCCATACACACAAAGAATGGGGGGAGGGGACCGGCTGTCTTAGTAAGCCCCCTGCATCTCAGGCACAGCATAACATGACTTTGCACACCTGGAACCTTAGCACGTGGTGAATGAGAGAGGAGGGATCAAAGGTCCAGTCATCCTCAGCTACACAGCAAGTGCTGAGGCAGGTCTGTCAGTTACCTGAGCCTTTCTCTCAGTGAAGAAAAGAAGCAAGTACAAAGACTGGAGTCATAGCTCAGTGGTAGAGCTCTTACCTGGCATGCCCAGGGGCGCAGACACACACACACCCAGCAGAGAGAGACCGAGACAGAGAGAGACAAGGAGAGAAATAAAATAGACAATCTCATTGCCATCACCTCTGGGGAGAAAGTGCTGACTCTAGGCTGAGGCGGTCTCTGGAAGCCATGAGTTTCAGAAGAGCCGGGTGAGGTGGGAGGACGCAGCGTGGAGGAAGAGAAGCAGAGGGACAGAGCAGAGGTGTGACCACGGTGGGCTGCCGGCCCTTCCCCCGCTGAGGGTACTCACTGCTGTCTAGGGCCTGGAGAGCTGCCTGTGTTGCTCACAAATCCATGGGAGAAACCTCGAGCCTGAGAACACAGGGGGAGACTGGTCAGAGCCGCAGAAGGGAGACAGCCCCACTCACAGAAAGCTCTGAGGGTGGGGGTGGGGGCTTGAGCCTTGCCCTTGGCAGTTTTCCAAACGAGAAGCAACGGCCAGGCTTTCCTGGTTGGAAGAGAAGAGAAGGCTGGCGTTGAGTCCCCAAACTGCCACCTGGGACCGATAAAGCCTGGAGCAGGTGACTTGAACTTTCTAAGCTTCTAAGACCTTCTGTAGATCTTTGGCCCCAAATTTACTGTGTGTTGAGAATAACTTGACAGTGTGACCTTTTTGATCCTCCTTCCAAAAGTGATGGCAGACGTGCATCCCCATGCCTGGTGTATGAGGTAGAGAGGTGGAGAGGGAATCAAACCCCAGGGTCCATGCATGTTACACACAAACCCCGTCCCCGGGGCTTCAGACTCTACCCTCTTGCCTCAGCCTCCCAAGTGCTAAGATTACAGGCACCTGGTACCACGACCGGCCGAGAAGACATTTAACATCTCAGGGTTCCTGTGAGGGATGACGTAAACACCTGTGAGGAGAGAGGGCTTGGCCTGGAAGGTCTCTGGGAAAATGAGGCGTCCAGAGGTCACTTATATATCTTCTAAGATAGATTTACCTCTAATGTCTGAGGTCCTAGTTTAATATCTATGTGGCTTTGCTTCTGCAAATGATGCCAGGCTTCCTTTCTTTGAAAGGGAGAGAGTGGAAGATTTCTCCTTGCTCTTGTAGCATTTCACACACACACACACACACATCTCTCCTGCTTCCCTATGGCTATCGCCAAAATATTATGTGGAAAAGCTAAGGTCTAAATTGGGAACCTAACCCTTCTCTGTGCCTTCCTCTCACCAGGAAGTCTTGGGGGTGGGCAGAGAGTGCTTGAAAGCTGTCTTTCCTGCTGACTTCTGGGTGGTCTTCCTGGATCACACACCCAGCCCTAAAAAAACCCAGAAGACAGAGAATTAACCCTCTGCCTGCTCTGCACGAGTCACCAGATTTGCCGACAAGCACTGGTTGATTTACGTTCAGCCACTGATTTAACTGCCTGGCTGCAGCAGACTTTCTGATCTCTGAGATTTAGTTGAAGGATTCAGGCTTAGAGGGGAGAGGCAGGCAGCATCCTAGCTCAGGACTCAGTTGTACGTTCCTGGGGCTTCTGCTGGCAGTCTGAAGGTCTAGCCCATCTCTGATTATTCTCTTGCTTTCTCCCAAGCCAAAGGCAGCTGCCTGGCCAGGACATGGTCCCGAGCCAAGCCAAGGTGCTTGTCACCCGTGTTCTAGGAAATCCAGAGCTTTACTTAAGTGACTCATGTACTAGAGGCAGTGTCATCTGACCCTGCTACTGAAATTCAAGAATGAGGAAGAACTTCCAATAGCCCCCTGGGGTCTCTCAGAGCTCATCTCTACCTGTGCTCATCTCCTAGGGACTCCATTGTTCCCACACAGGTTAGGTGCGTGCCAGAAGGTTGAGGCAGTGATATGCATGTCTATCTTCATGGTCGGGTTTTACCTTCTCAGTGTTCCTAGAAGGTGGAGAGAAGTCTCCCTATCGGTTTTCACTGAGGCAACTAGAGTTCAGATTCCACAGAAGGTATTCCTGTGAACACCCAGTCAGCAAAGACAAGCAAAGCACTGTAGCTTAGCAGTGGAGTGTGGGCCTGGTGCTGACGATGGGTGGTAGAGAGTTCAATGCCTAGTAGCCCCTCTTACACTTGAAAAAAAACCAAAATGGGGCAAAAATAAGTCCAGGTTGTTTTGTTTTGTTTTGCTTATTTGTTTGTCTTTTATAAAGTGCTTGCTGAGCAAGCATGAGGCCCTAAATTCATATCCCCAGAACCCTCCTAAAAACCAGTGTAGTGCCGGGAGGTGGTGGCGCACGCCTGTAATCCCAGCACTCTGCAGAGGCAGGTAGATTTCTGAGTTCAAGACCAGCCTGGTCTACAGAGTGAGCTCCAGGACAGCCAGGACTACACAGAGAAACCCTGTCTCTAAAAAAACAAAACAAAACAAAACAAAACAAACAAACAAACAACAACAACAACAAAAACAGTGTAGTGTAATCCCAGCACTTGGGAGGCAGAGGCAGGCGGATTTCTGAGTTCGGAGGCCAGCCTGGTCTACAGGGTGAGTTCCAGGACAGCCAGGGATACACAGAGAAACCCTGTCTCAAAAAACCAAAACCAACCAACCAAACAACCAACCAAACAAACAAACAAACAAAACCAGTGTTTTGGCACATTCTGAACCACAACAATGAGGGGTATACACAGACATACCAGTAGCTGAGGCTTGCTGGCCAGCTACTATAGCTAGCAAGGAAGTTCCCAGTTCTCAAAAAATAAAATAAAATAAAATAAAATAAAATAAAATAAAATAATATAAAATTAGGTTGGACCCTGGTTTGATTCCCTTGCCCTTATAAACCAAGCAAGGAGCCGGGTAGTGGTGGTGCACGCCTGTAATCCCAGCACTCTGGGAGGCAGAGGCAGATGGATTTCTGAGTTCCAGGCCAGCCTGGTCTACAGAGTGAGTTCCAGGACAGCCAGGGCTTTACAGAGAAACCCTGTCTCGAAAAAAACCAAATCCAAAACAAAACAAAACAAAAAAACAAATAAACCAAGCAAGGTGGCAAAGTCTGTACTCCCAACTTTTACCAACTCTTAACAGATGCAAAGAGTATAACTAAGACCACCCTCTCCTAAACAGAGGCCAGACTGGTAGGCATTAGACTCTGTATCAAGCAAGCAAATAACACTGAACCATCTGTCCGCTCAGAGGTGGTATTGAGCTCAGGGGACAACCAGCTAGAGTTTGTTCTGGCCCTTGGCCATTTTACACATATAATTTTTTTCTTAAATGCCCATTATAACTTGTGGTTAAATCAGTATTAAAAATGTACAAGATGGGACTGGAGAGATGGCTCAGAGGTTAAGAACACTGACTACTCTTCTGAAGGACCTGAGTTCAACTCCCAGCAACCACATAGTGGCTCACAACCATCTGTAATGAGATCTGACTGAAGACAGAAGACAGTGTACTCATATAAATAATAAATCTTTAAAAAAATGTACAAGATATGATTTTAAAAAGGAGGTTGACAGTTACAACATACAGTGGACTTAAGTGGGTGTTTCTTATCTTAGATAATAAAACTAATCAAAACTGCATGCTGGTAATCTTGGCACTTGGGAGGATAAGGCAGGAGGATTGACTGTTTGAGGTCACCTGGGCTGCACAAGACCCAGTCTCAATGAAGCAAACCAAAACCCAAATAAAATCTATAATAAAACCGTTTTCGGGGGCTGGAGAGATGGCTTAGCAGTTAAGAGCACCGACTGCTCTTCTGAAGGTCCTGAGTTCAAATCCCAGAAACCACATGGTGGCTCACAACCATCCATAACAAGATCTGGTGCCCTCTCCTGAAATATCTGAAAACAGCTAGAGTGTACTTACAAATAAATAAATCTGTAAAAAAAAAAAAAGTTTTCTTTGGGATTAGAGCCCCTTGGCAGTTAAAGTTACAATAAAGGGCAAGGGATAAAATAGAAGGAATGAGGGAAGCAGAATGAAAGGAAGAACTCAGAAAACCAGATCCTCAGGGCAGAGGGTCTAATGCAGAAGAGCCTGACACTGTGGAGTTGACAATCTAGCTATTAACATTAGAGCTCACCTAATAGGGTGTGGCAAGAAAGAGATGATTTTGAGGTTAAGAGTACTTGCTGTTCTTGCAAGGTCCTTGGCCATGCAAAGACTGGGGTTTGGTTCCTAGCCCCCACATTCACAACTTATGACCATCCATAATTCTAGTTCCAAGGGATCTGGCTCCCCCTTCTGGCCTTCTCGGGTACCAGACACATGTACAGTGCACATACACACATTTAGGCAAAACATCCACACACATAAAATAAAAATAAGTCAGTCTAAAAAAAATTTAACAAAGCAGGGAGGACGAGCTCGTCTATGATGATCAAAAGACCAGTGAAAGGCCCAGACACCCAAACGTGGCAGGGTCATGTCTGCTTCTTTCCTGGATTCTGGTCTAATCCACCCCTCTGCTTCTGCCAAGCCGTCTTGGATGGTGCCTCAGAACAATGCTGCTACCAAAGTACCCCTGTACTTCGGGGTTCATCAGAAAGAAGACCTTCTGGGCCCCAACGGCCCCAAACTGCCCCTTGGCTCTCTAGTCCCCAACCCTGTCTTCACATAGAATAATTTCAGCTTCCTCTGATGTAACCGACTACCCATATCTCTCAAGGCAGGTCACTCTGCCTGTGCCTTACTCCATTTCTAAAGACAGTATGAGAGTTGGAACTGTGGTTTTGGATTTTTCTCAAGTGTCAGTTCTCAGGGATCTGGTATGGGGCTTGGCAATGCATGAGCAGCCTGATGCACACATGAATATACCAGGCACGTGCTCTTTGCAAGGTAGCCTCTAAGCCAGGCACAGTCGTGCACATAACTGTAATCCCAGTATTTGAGAAGTGGGGGCAGGGGGATCAGGAGTTCAAGGGTAGCCTGAGCTAAATGAAATCATCTAAAACAAACAATAAAAATAAAACCAACAACAACAAAAACCAATCAGAAAAATAAACAACCTGTAGATTTTCCATGAGGAAACTCATTCATTCAAAAACACCCAGGCTTTTGTAACAGGGCCCTAGACCTTCATAGGCCCTAAGACCTTAGCACAACTGACTCCATGATGGAAGTACCATTCAAGTTGTAAAACTCAGCATACAGACAACAACACCTGCCAAAACTAAAACGAAGGCCTAATCTGTAAAAAGTCCATAGTTCTGGAAAAGTCTCTAAGTGTACCAACCTTGCTCTTTGGCTCCTGTAGTTCTGCTTCTGACTAACTGGTCTTGTTAACTGAAGTATGTCAACCCAGGATTTTTGTGCTTAAAAGCTCACCCTGAGAAATTCTCGCAGCTACACTGGGATCCCAGGCACCCAATGTAGTTGCTGGCTGGCTGGTAAAGACTTTCTATTGGCTTAAACCTATGTCCGAACTGTCTTCTCTGGTGAATAAGACCCCACAACATTTCTGGAGACCCAGCAAGATGCCAAAGACCAGACTTCTAGACATGAAGGGTCTGCGAGCCTCTTGAAGCAAGGAAGAAGGCAGTAGTAAGAGGACTCCAAGGAGGTGTGCAACCTGAGATGGTCCAGGTTCCCAAGGCTTCCTTTGATCAATCACTGCCTAACACCTCAGAGGAGTCTGACACCTCTACCCCCCAAATTAGAGAGTCTGGTCTGCCACCTGCAGAGCTAAGTCTGGTTAAGGCACTTTCGATTCGGACAAGAAGGACAGGGACATGGCTGGATCCACGTGAATCCACCGGATCCCTCTGTCTGTGTATGAACGTAGGGCAGCTACCATTTTGTTTGTTTGTTCTGTGTGTGTGTGTGTACACGTGCGTGCGTTTCCCTGTCTTGGGGAAAGGGGAGAGGGGGCACTACTAAGGGATTGCAGCTAGAATCACAGATGCCGGGCTACAAAATGTCAGCTAAGAAAAGCTAGTTTTGTAGAAGGCTACTTATCTTGGGTACCAAATAAAGAGAGGTAGTGGAGGAGCCTATCTCAGAGTAAGATTGCTGCATTCCTTCAGATCCCAACTCCAAAGACGAAGAGGCAGGTTCAAAAGATCCTAGGTGCGGCTGGATATTGTTGCCCCTGGATACCAGTTTGTGGAAATAGCAAGGCCTCTACACATCAGCACAAAGTGGGGCACTGAGCCCCTCATCTGGACTGAGTCTAAACAAAACAGACTTGAGGCTTGAAAAACAGCTCTGACTTTGGCTCCAGCCCTGGAATTTCCAGATGTCTCAAAATCTTTTCATCTGTTTGTCCACAAAACAAAACACAAAAGGGGTTTTAACCCAGAGTTTGGGGACATAAAAATGCCCTGTGACATACCTGTCCAAATGATTTAATCCTGTATGTAGTCATAGGGTGGCTCACCAGTCTAAGATCTGTGGCAGTTACTGCTAGTTAAATGACAGAAAGCTAATAAGTTAACGTTGAGTCAAGATTTGTTTGCCTGTTTGTTCTTTGAGATAGATTTTCTCTGTGTAGCCCTGGCTATCCTGGAACTCTCTTTGCAGACCAGAGGTCCTCAAACTCACTGAGACCTGCCTGCCTCTGCCTCCCAAGTGCTGGGATTAGAGTTCTCGGAATGTCTCTAAATGTACTGAGCTTGCTTTTTGGCTTCTGTAGTTCTACTTCTGGCTAACTGTTCTTGTTAACTGAAGTATGTCAACCCAGGACATGGTTTTTTGGGCTTAAACACTCACCTTGAGAAAGGATTATGCTGGGATCCTGAACACCTAGAGTTTAGTTGCCAGCCAGATAACAAAGACTTCCTATTGGCTTAAACATATGTCCAAGCAGTCTTTTTTTTTTTTTTTTTTTTTTTTTTTGGTTTTTCAAAACAGGGTTTCTCTGTGTAGCCCTGACTATCCTGGAACTCACTCTGTAGACCAGGCTGGCCTCAAACTCAGAAATCTACCTGCGTCTGCCTCTCAAGTGCTGGGATTAAAGGTGTGCACCACCACTGTCTGGCATGTCCAAGCAGTCATCAACAGTTTGGTGAAGTTTGGTGAAGATTCATCAACAATTTGGAAGCAGTTGAGCCAGTGCTCCTTGGTTGCTGAGAGGGCACATAGTCCCAAGATTGGCTTGTCTACATACATACCTTTCCAACTCCTGGCCTCATCTAGAAGTAGCTTTAAGAATGGACTGCCTGGGCTGTTAGAGATGGCTCAAAGGTCAAGATCATTGTTGCTCTTGCAGAGGATCCGGGTTCAATTCCCAGCATCCACTTGGAGGCTCACAACCATCCATGACTACAGTTCAGGGGGACCTGACCCCTCCCCCTCCCTCCCGACTCCTGACCCCTGCTGGAACCAGGCACAGACATATATATGCAGGCAAAACATCATATACATAAAATGAAGTAATTAAACCTAAAAAATAAGAATAAAAAAGGGCCGGGCGGTGGTGGCGCACGCCTGTAATCCCAGCACTCTGGGAGGCAGAGGCAGGCAGATTTCTGAGTTCGAGGCCAGCCTGGTCTACAGAGTGAGTTCCAGGAAAGCCAGGGCTATACAGAGAAACCCTGTCTTGAAAAAAACAAAACCAAAAAAACAAAAATAAAATGAAATAAAATAAAATGGAACAGAACACCTGTCAATCTCCAAGACAAACAGAGAGAGAGAGGGAAACTGCCAAGAGAACTGACCAGAAAAATAATGAAGGCCCCAAGCTGACAGCATCATCTAAACATCTGGAGCTGGAGGTGCAGATTCTCCACTGGAGAAAGCATTATATTTCTGAGTTTCCATGACAACCAGGAGTTCTGGTTAGACAGTGGGTGCTGGCGCGTACACAGAGCTTCTGGGTGCTGGTCATATTTTTTTTTTTTCCACATGAGAGCTAAATACAGGAATGTACCAGTGACAGTTCATCAGTCTGGTGGGGCGGGGCACGCCTGTGATCCCAGGACTTGGGAAGTAGAAGCAGGTAGGTCAGAAACAGGAAGTGCCAACCTGGGCTTCACAGCGAGTTCCAAGCCATCCTGGGCTAAGTGGGGCCATGTCTCAAACAAAACAAAACACCCTCAGGCCAGCATGACAGTACATGCCTGCTGATCCCAGCAGAGGCAGGAGGATCACCACAAGTTGTCCTACGCTGAGTTGGAATTTTCTCGGAGAGAATGCAGGCCCATCTGGATACTTTTCCACTGTGTGTTCTTTTGCAATAAGACAACTGCTGAAAAGCCAGGTGTGGTCACTCATTCCTGTAATCTCCGCCCTCTAGAGGCTGAGGTAAGAATACTGCTGCGCTGGGAAGCAGGCCTTTAATCCCAACACTTGGGAGGCCACAGAGAAACCCTGTCTAGGGGAAACAAAACAAAACAAAACAAAACAAAACAAAACAAAACAAAACAAAACAAAACAAAAGAGAGTACTGCTGTAAGTCTGAGGCCAGCCTAGGCGAAAAGATGAGTCTCAGGCCAGCCTGGGTTGTGGGGTTAGACCAAATGAGTACATGACATAAATAAATGTTTACTGAATTGAAATCAGACACCCCACCATTCGAGTCTAATTAATTAGGAGTAATTTTTAGTCTCCCTTCCCGATTTCTTTCAGCGGTGTTCCCTAGACATCTTTTGCTATTTCATGGCCTGGGGTGGCTGTTTTCTGCCTGGTTTGTAGATGGGAAACCCGAGATAGAAGGCAAGGGGTGTCTGACCTGGAGCGCAGGATCTTCTAGCCAAGCTCCACTGGACAGCTGCTCCTGTCACCAGCCTGCCCCAGCCCTGGCGTGGAATCTGAGAGAGTGACACATGATACTGGCAGGCTCAGATTTCTCTCGGTTTGGTGTCAGCCAGAGGCCATCCCCGCTCAGGAATCCCAGTGGCTGGGCACAGCGGATTCCAGGTGAAGAGATCAGGAAACATCCCGCCCCAAGGATGTCCAGCGATGCAAAACTGCTGTGACAGAGCCAGCGTGTTCCAAAGGGAGAAGGATGGGTGGGAAAGGGAACGGAGGAGAAAAGGAAACTGAGAGATGAAAGAAAGAGGGGAGGAACTAGACTTTTGGTGGATCAAGAGGCAGGGCAGTAGACAGGCATGGCGACACACGCCTTACATCCTACAGAGGCGGTCTCTGTGAGTTTGAGACCAACATGGTCTACATGGCGAGCTCCAAGACAGCCAGGACAAGGTAGAGAGACTGCCTCAAAATAAGTAGATAGATGATAGATAGATGGATACATAGGATAGACAGGATAGACAGATAGATGATAGATGGATACATAGATAGATAAATAGATAGATGGATACTAAGAAAGAGGTAACATAGTAAATACTACTTGTTGAGGGGTTCCTGTAGGCTAAGAGGCTAAGCCCTGTCTGTTTTCTGATATAAACCTTGAAATGAAGAAGTGGGTTCAATTATTGTCCCTATTTTACAGAGCAGGGAACTGAAGTTTAGGAAGATTAAGACTCGTCTTAAGGATCCACACAGCAGCTGAGTGGAACTCTGGACTCTAGCAGCCTTTCTGCAGAGGCTCAAAGGGGCTTCGTTCGTTGCTTATCCCACATTTCCTTATGCTTAAAGCTACCCCCCAGGTGATACCAATTGTGTTAAAAATGCACAGATACCAAGGGGGCAAAATCAGATGGGAGGAGACATCCCCAAATAACATATCTAGAAAGAGACTTACACCTAGACTAGTAAAGAGTTCCTGTGAGGGCTTGGAGATATGACTCAGCAGTTAAGAGCACCGATTGCTCTTCCAGAGGTCCTGAGTTCAATTCCCAGGAATCACATGGTGGCCCACAACCATCTGTAATGGGGTCTGCTGCCCTCTTCTGGTATGTCTGAAAAGAGCAATGGTGGTATACTCATATGTATATATATATATAGTTCCTGTGAACAGGTAAAACATTAAGAAGACCTCCCCGCCCCCTCCAGAGAAGATACACAAATGACTGACAAGTACATCCTAATCACCAGGGAAATGAAAATCACCCAGTAGGGCAGCTGCTTAAGAAAAGGGGCAGAGTGGAAGCCCCAGCAGGATGGCTCAGTGGGTAGGGTGCTTGCTGCTTAGCCTGACAACCTGAGTTTGATCCTGGGGATCTCTATAGTAGAAGAGAACCAACTTCTTTAAAATATTTTTATGTTCATTGGTATTTTGCCTTCATCTATGTCCGTGTGAAGGTGTCAGAAGCCCTGGAACGGGAGTTAGAGACGGTTGTGAGAGGCCATGGAGGTACTGGGAATTGAACTCTGGGTCCTCTGGAAAAGCAGCCAATGCTCTTAACTGCTAAACCGTCTCTCCAGCCCCAGGACCCAACTTCTAATAGCTATGCTCTGAATTCCATGGTGCATATGCTTCAACACAAATGTATTTTTTTAAAGAGGGGCCTGGGAATGGGGGTGCATGTGTTTAACCCCACACTCAGAACCTGGGAAGGTGGGGCTCTATGAGTTTGAGGCCAACCTGGTCTGCATACCTGACTTCAGGCTAGCCAAGGCTACACAGTGAGACCTTGTCAACTCCCCCCCCCCCAAAGAACCCCACAAAATTTGAAAACAAGAGAGTGCAAGTTAGGGATACAGAAGGGTGACTAAGTAGCTTGTGGTACTAAGCCAGTTGGGGGGTAGAAAAAAAAAGAAGTGGGGAGGCAGAGAGAGAGAGAGAGAGAGAGAGAAGGAGGGACGGACAGAGGGAGGGAAGGAAGGAGGGAGGAAGGGAGGGAGGGAGAGGGGGGCTGGGAGGATTTTTAGGAATTTTTTTGAGACAGGGTGTCATGTAGCCAGGCTGGCTAGAAACTTGCTGTGTAGCCAAGGCTGACTATGAGCTCAGGGTCCATTCCCCTAGTTCTGATATTACAAGCCTGAGCCAGGAGTTTTAAAATTACAGGTGTTACTGGAAATAATAGAAATCGGGCCCTTATCCAGTGCTGACGAGAACGGAAAATGGTGCTGTGGAAGAGTCTGGCAGTTCCTCAGAGGGCTGAACGGCGGCGTCAGCACATGATGCTGTTCTTCCCATCCAGACTATAGACCCAATAATAGTGAAAACATATGTCCATGTAAAACCTGCTCGGGAACTTTCATAGCTGAGTTCCATCCCCAGAATCCACTGTGGAGGGAGAGGTCCGTCCCCAAAGTTGTCCTCTGACCTTCTTATGTGGGTCATGGCGTGCATGAGCCTCCACTTGAACACACGAGACACGGATGTGTGCACCCACATCTGCATACCACCAGTAACAATAATAATATCTCTCGATCATAATGATAATAATAAGTAAAGAGAATTCCCTGGCAATCAAAAACTGAAGCGAGGTGGATCAGGAGTTCAGGGCTAGCCTGGACTGCATGAGACCCTGTTTAAAATCATTATCTATTGGGAAATGAGTTAAAATCAGTCTGGAAAGCCAGGGCTGGGTGGCACAGGCTATATTCCTAGCAGTTTTAGAGGCTGAGGTAAAAGGATCACAAATTCAAGGAGAGACCTCAAAGTTTAGGATATAGACCCACAATAGAGCTCTTGCGTGTAAATGTCACCTAGGCTCAATCCCAGTTACTGAAAAGCTCAGGATCTCATGGTTCACAGTCACTCTGAGGCATTTCTGAGCAGATACCCAAACATACAACTCCAAACCACACACACACACACACACACACACACACACACACACACACACCACACCACACACACTCGCACACACTGCTTTCCTTAGTTCTGAGCTTCTGAGTTCTGTTTGTGGAGAAACGGTTTTCTGGAGCTGGGAACATTGCTCCGTGGTTTTAGAACAGTTGGCTACCATGCACGACTCTAGGTTTCATTCCGAGCAGTAAAAAAAAAAGAGGGCATTGTGGAGAAAAAAAGATTGGCTTTTGATTTTTTTTTTTCCTATTCTCGTATCACAATCACCACTGAAGACCGCTGCGATCTCCAGAATGGTGGGGAATTAATTCTATGACCACCCAAGCGACCAATCCTGCAGCCGCTGTGCCTCTTCTATGTCAATTCAATTCAAGCTTCAGGTCAATTCAGTTCTGACCCAACACTTCCTATAGACATGGTTCCAGGCCCACGTTCCGAGACCCTTCTTCCTTCTTTAGGTGTTAGTTAAGAGCCCTAGCTTGTTTGACTGGCCCACCAGCTAGAGATTGGAGTTCCCATGACTCCTTTCTAGAATTCAGTTAATTTATTTGACTGGCTCACAGAACTCAGGGGAAGACTTATCTTCATCATTTTCTTACAATGGATACATATTAAAAAATACATCTAGGGTCGGAAAGGAGGAGCAACCTGGTCCTCTCCAGATGCACAGACCCAAAGTAATCTCTCTGACCTCTGCCCTTTTGTGCTTTTATAAACACTCCCCTGTATGTCTTGTGCTACCCTGTGTGGAGAAGCCCAGTTAAGCCTGTCAGTCTAGATTCTTCTTGAGTCTTCTGTGCAGCATTCCTTCCTCCAGGGCATGGGGTATGGCGCAAGACCCCTCATGATCCCCTGTCTACTTCAGACAAGGTAGTCAGACAATTTCTGGACAACCAGCAGCTCCAAAGCCCCCTCAGGGAGGGTTCAGGGTTCGGGGAAGGTGAGTTTGAGTTTCTATGACCTGACTTGGGAGAAAAAGAGAAATTCTAGTTTATATGCTCTGTATGATCTGCCTTAGAGAGGGTGTTCTGAGTCAGGAACTGTTAATGAAAACAAAATATCACCGGCAGTGGTGGCACACGCCTGTAATCCCAGCACTTGGGAGGCAGAGGCAGGCGGATTTCTGAGTTCGAGGCCAGCCTGGTCTACAGAGTTCCAGGATAGCCAGGGCTATACAGAGAAACCTTGTCTCGAAAAACAGAAAAAAAAAAAAAGAAAGAAAGAAAGACAGAAAAAGAAAGAAAAGAAAATATCTTAGGCAGTGATGGTGCACGTCTAAGCACTTAGGAGACAGAGGCAGGCAGATCTGAGTTTGAGGCCAGCCAGGACTACAGAGCAAGTTCCAGATAGCCAGGACTACACAGAGAAACCCTGTCTAAAAAAATAAAAAAAGAACTGACCCTAGCTCTAAGGAATCTGCTGACTCTTTTTATCTCCTGGCTCCTTCATGTACTTGGTGCCTACAGATAGATACACTTGGGAATACATGTATACACATCAAATAAATATCTTTAAGAATTATTAAAAATCAGAGACTGGAGAGATGGCTCAGTGGGTAAGAGCACCTACTGGTCTTCTGAAGGTCATGAGTTCAAATCCCAGCACTTGCATGGTGGCTTACAACCATCCATAAAGAGATCTGATGCCCTCTTCTGGTGTCTGAACACAAATGTACTTACATATAATAAATAAATCTTTTTTGAAAATTATTAAAAATCATAGAATCATGTAGAGGGATCCTGAAACAATAAAACTCCTTCCCCATAGCAACACACAGGACATCATTTGGGGAACATTTAACATATTCCCCATGCTTCCTTGGCAGAGCACTTATGGAGAATCTCTAGAATGTTCTCTGATTTATTTTATTAGTTTTTTTTATTAATATTTATTTATTTGTTCATTTACTTAGAGACAGTGTCACACTCTGTAGCCCTGTCTGACCTGGAATGCACTATGCAGTAGAGCAGGCTGCCTTCAAACTCAGATCATCATGCTGTGTCTCTGAGATTAAAGACCTGTGCCATGCACAACCCTCTGTAGTGAGAATTCTGGAATTTTGGGTTCTTTTAAAAAAACACACAGAAGTACTATAACAATATGTTTTTTGTTTTACTATCATGAGTGGGGTTGCGGGGCTGCTTCGCAGCAGCTGCCAATTGTTTGCCTCATGCTCTGCGATTGTGTGATGTTTGGAATTCTGGGAACTTTTCAGAGAGTAGATAAATGCTAGAGCTCCACTGGGTGGGGGTTGGGGGTTGTTCAGGGTGGGTTGGTTGTGGTTTGTCAGTAGTCGTGCCCAAAGCAGAAACAAAAAGGAATTAGATTCAAAGATCTCTCTCTCTCTCTCTCTCTTTTCTATCTAGTGATAGTGAGTGAAACTAGGGGTGGGGGATAAAGGGTGGGACAAAGAAGCACCCCTCCAAGTAGTAAAGACCAGCTACAAGCAAAGAACTAAGAAAGAAACTGCATCAAGGATCTCTCTCTTTCTCTCCTATCTAGTGATTCAGGCTGTAACCAGGGGAGGCAGGGAGAATGAAGGGTGGAAAAAGAACCCCAAAGTAGCAAAAGACCAGCTACTGCCCTCTGCTTAACTTTTTTTTTTGGTTGTTTTGTTTTGTTTTGTTGTTTTTGAGACAGGGTTTCTCTGTATAGCCCTGGCTGTCCTGGAACTCACTCTGTAGACCAGGCTGGCGTCGAACTCAGAAATCCACCTGCCTCTGCCTCCCAAATGCTGGGATTACAGGTGTGCGCCACCATGCCTGGCGATGCTCCTATTTCTAAAGCACTTAAAATAACCCCAGGCATGTGATCAGGGTCATAATTTTATTATTCTAATCATACAGAGCATAATCTATTATTATTACCCTAAGGGAAATTCCACGCATAAGAAAACCCCCAGCACAGCAGTCGGGACAGATCGTGATGACTCTGTGACTCTAACAAAAGGCAGCAAGCACAGGTAGAGACAGCACAGGCACTCACAGCACAGAAGACAAGAAGAAATAATGGTTGGAAGCCTGGCTTTTGAAGTCAGACTGGGTTCATATCCTACATCAGGCGGGTCACTAAACCACTCCAGGCCAGATTCCTTGGTAAAATGAGACTATAAGGAGTCGCCCCACCCAGTGTCTTCTTGTCCCTGTAGCTTTTTCTGCACCCGGAGCTTCCAATCAACCCAGCTCCTCTGTTGTTCGAGCCTCAATTCCCACATCTTTAAAAAGACAGCATTTGATTTATTTAGCTAAGGGCATGGCAGCACAGACCTGTAAGCCCAGCACTTTTAAGTTTGAGGCCAGGCTACAGTGACTTCAACAGCCTGAACTGTTCAGAGAAACCAGGACTCAAACCTTTAGCTCTCCTTCCTTTTTTTTTTTTTTTTGTTTGTTTGTTTAAAGATTTATCTATGTATTATATGTAAGTACACTGTAGTTGTCTTCAGACACACCAGAAGAGGGCGTCAGATCTCATTATGGATGGTTGTGAGCCACCATGTGGTTGCTGGGACTTGAACTCAGGACCTTCAGAAAAGCAGTCAGTATTCTTAACCCACTGAACCATCTCACTAGTCTCTGCCCTCCTTCCAAAGTGTGAGAGAAATTGAATTTGTTTTCCCTTTCTGCTTCCTATTAGGAGAGAGAAAGGAGCATTTTGGGGTGCATACATACTGGGGGCCCGGAGAACCCACTGCTGTGTCCAAGGCTGAACAGCCAGAAGCCAAGCCGCCAGACCCAAATTCTAGATCTGGTCCCAAACTAACTTTTTTTCGTAAGCATCCTGTGGCAAAGCTCTTGAGCAAGCTTAACGTGGTGCTCCAGTAGATAGGAGAGGGAAAGGTGGGGTGAAGCCCGGGTGGACCGACCATTTCCAAGAACCCTACGAACCATAACTTGTCTCTGTGACACATCATACACAATTCACTCTAGTCACCAACCCTGACTAAGCTGTCAGACCGATGAGCTACATCCCAAGTTCAGCCCAAATTCCTCCTTGAAATGGGACAACCCACCTGCAGACCTGATTACTCATCTACCCGAAAGCTTAGAGTTTGCCCACGAACTGGCCCTGGCGCCTGAGGAGGACCAGGCTCTCCCAAGGCTCAACAAAGGCTCCTAGGACCTGGTCCCTTCTGAGTTCCATCCCACAAGCAGTCCTTCTTCCCTGGGAATTCACGGGGACTGACTCAGTTCTTACGATCCCACAGCGAAGAAGGGACATTCGGTGACATCGGCCCGGGAATCTAGAGGGCACTGATGGGGTACTAACATATAGGAAACACTTGGAGAAAACTAGATAGGAATCCCAGAAGGCGATGGAAACAGAAGAGCAGTAAGAACGAGATATTGGGGTGCAGGAGTCCTAAGTTTATCACAGAGACCCGGGCCCCCACCCTGGAACAGACACCCCCCCCGCGTCCCTCCCCCCTCCCCCCGCACTGCCCGCCTCTACCTGCGCTGCTGGCTGCGCTTCTGCGCTGCTCCTCTCTGCCCACCCGGGGCGCATACGATGAGGCGCTCAGTCAGCGGTGGCTCTTTGCCTGGAGCTGCCGGCGGGAGCCAGGGCGGGATCCGAGCAAGAAAGCAGCCAGTTGGCCTAGGGCTCCTCTATCCTTCCCAGGCGTGACCGTGTCGGGCCACGCCCGGGGGACGGGGTGGGGGTGGGGGGGCGGAGGGAGGACACAGGTGGGCTCCAGGGACACTGTCCGCACCCCCCTCCCCGCGGGGTGGAGTGGGGAGGATGGCTCATCAAGCCTGCTGGCAGAGCCACCTCTCGGCCCACTAATGGACCGAAAAATCTGTCCCTAGGGAAGAAGCTTCTCAGAGGACAAAAGGCCCTTGTGCAGGAAATTGAATCTTTATCTTGCCCCCTCCTCTGAGGGTGGCATCTTTGCAACTATCCAAACAGACACCTAGATGCCAGGGGGACCCGGATGCCTCCGGAGGAACACGGGAGTGGGGAGGGGCTGAGAGGACAGGTAGCTTTTGCAGCAGGAGCAGCAGCTGCCAGCCCCTCCGGTACACGCCTCTCTACCCAGAGGTGTGGGCTTGTTAACAGGTCCAGATAAACACAGGACACATTTCAATAATAAAGTAGATTTCTCCTTTTGCAAGTAATAGGGTGGAGCCCAAGCATATGCAGAAGCCGCGGCTTTGTGGGAGACTTGTAAATCTGTGGTGGGGTCCAAGTCCCTTCTGGGAGAGTACGTCAATGCAGCCTTTCCGGGGTGTGGCTTGGCAAGATAAAATTAGGATACTTAACCCTGGCCATGAGCTTTCTGAGCTAGTAACTTCTTTCTGGATCTATCTTAAGGAAATAAACCAACAACGAAGATTTATATGTAACTTTCAAAGAAGTGGTATTTACCACAAGGGGAGAAAAAGCTACAATGAGCACAAAAAAAAAAAAAAAAAAAAAAAAAAAGATTTTTTAAAAAAAGCTTCGTTCTAAGAGAATACCAGCTATTAACTCCTGGGTAAAGCATTTAGATGGCTGTTACTTTCTTTAAAAATTTAAAGTCAGAGCTGGGCGGGGTGGTGGCACACGCCTTTAATTCCAGCACTCGGGAAGTGGAAGCTGGTCTCTGAGTTAGAGGCCAGCCAGGTCTACAGAGTGAGTGTCAGGACAGCCAGGGCTATACAGAGAAACGATCTTGAAAAATAAAACAAAATTCTAAAGTCCGGTTTGGCAGATTGTTCCTGTAATTCTACCTGTTGAGAGACTGGGGCAGAAGGATTACCTGAAGTATAAGACCACCCTGGGTTACATACCAAGACCTTGTTCCCATAAAAATAAATAAGTTTAGCTGAGGTTTGTGAGATTTTCACATTTTCTCCAGGAGACACTTTTAGAATTTACCTGGTCAAGAATGTACAAAACTTACTTTGAAATGCATGAATGTGAAGAAGTGGAGGGGGGGGGGAGAAATGAACAAAGAGTTGGGGGAGAGAAAGCTTTGCTAATCCAGGCCTCACCTCATTCAAACAGAATCTGAACTGACCACATAACAGAATCAGCCCGTCCTCCCGCCCCCCTTCCCAGGATGCCTCTGGCTCTGAGTTATAGCTGAGCTTCAAGCCTGTAGTTTCCACTATTTTCTCTCTTGCTGCTCTGTGCCATGAAGGCCTAGAACCAAACACCCAACATCTCATCTGAAAATAACCTGATACTCACCAAACACAGTTGTAACTTTCCAGCCCGCATCTCCCACTTGCCATATGGAATTCAGTGAAAAACCCTTCTTTACTCGGGGACTTTTGCCAAAGACCTAACAAAAGCTCCAGCATCTTTAGGCAGGGAGGGCACTCGCAGAGCCGTGGCTGTTGAAGTCAGTCAGAACCACATGGAAGCCCTTGATTCATCCCCCACCCAGAACCCCAGCCTTTCAGAAGCCATGGGAAACTTTCTTGTAGAATATTTTAATTAGAAAGTTATAAAACATCATTGAGTTCTCTATACAAATTATGCACAGGATAGTTTAATAGAATGCAAAGTAGCCTGTTATCTTTGGTCCTCCTTCTGTATCTTGCTATCTTTTTTCCATACAATATATTTCTGATCACGCCCCCAGCCCCATTGCCTTATTTTCATTGAGATAGGGTCTCAAGTGTCCCAGGCTGGGCTCTTCCTTAAGGATGATCCTGGACTTCTGCTGCTGCCTCTACCCGCAGTGTGCTGGGGTGATAGGTTTGCACCACCATAAAGATTTATATGTAGCTGGGAATGGAACCGAGGGCTCCAAGCTTGGCAGGCAAGCGCTCTTCCAACCGAGCCACATCCCTAGCCCTCTCATTATCGTTTTAAAATTGAAATCAGAAACCATTTTTCATGTAAATCTTCAGAAAGAAAAAAAAAACCCCACTCAGGCACACAATCAGCTGCGTTAAGTCAGAGAACCTAGTACTAGAGAGTTTTTCTCAGTGAATACTTCAAAACAGCTTTGTTTTCGAAGTTCTTACTTTGCTGGCTCCGACAGAAGGGTGTCTCCGAGATAAACTGAGGCCCATAGTGAGGAGTGTTTGTGGTTAGACATGGAGTCATGAGCAGTAGGGGTAGGTATGTCCTTCCAGGGCTAATGATGTGGCAGAGTCCTTTAAGAGAGCACAAGGGCTCAGGGCAGGAATGGGGCCAAATAACAGTTTTCTATGCAAAGTAGCCGTCCTCGCAGATACTCTATAGATCACAGGCTATCTTCTGGGCTCCTCCTCACCCTGCTAATGGCCAGGCTGGGTCACAGGCTCTGCTCGGTCTCTTTCCTCACTCTCCTCAGGCCCTCCTTCCCCAAAGCCTCCCCTCTGGTAAGTACTCTGTTCCTTAATCAAAGGAACTGCAAACAACTCAGTTTTCAGCTCAGCCTCCAAATAAACCCTGCGGTTGTCAGGCAGTGGGAGCCAATGCCAACAACAACCCCTCTGTCACCCACATCCTTTCAGAAAGGGGGGAGGCCATCAAGGAGGAGGAGCGGCCAGGCTGTTGGGTGAGGGCCAGGGAGAAAGAACCTGTTGTTAGAAGCCAGGACATCCTCCACTGGTGCTGGGGGCAGGGGAACAGACTGAATGAAGCAGCACTTCTGACTCCAGCGCCATCCCAGGGGCACAGACAAGAGGGCAAGAAACATGGCATAGAGCCAGCCTCAGCAGGGCAGAACAGAGGGCTGTTCTGCTGAGCTGATGACAGACCCCCATCTATTAGCCTGAGGGCAGGTGTCTAGTCCTCCTGCCCTTAAGTTACCCACCAGCATGCACACAGTTCTGAGACTCTTGTATTTAGGTCCTGCCCTGCCCCCTTCCGGTTTCCAGTTAGAGGCTTCAGTTCTGGAAACCAAAGTTCTGAATGGGCACTGCGTAGATACCTAGGAGTAGAAAGTATTAGGGACTTGCATGTTTCTTGTGAGAGCCCCCCCACCCCAGGAGGCTAAAAAAGCTAGCTTATGACAGGAGAGAGGAGTGCATGGGGCATCCCAGTTCAAAAGAGGCAAACTCGCTTGACCAGAGGTGGGGCTCTTTCAAAGATGTATGAATTCTGCAAATTTCTCCTGAAATTCAAGGTCAAAGCAAAGCAAAACCAGAAACAAAACAAAAATCACAGCCTCCAAACCAGCCAGTGGTGGCGCACGCCTTTACCCAGCACTTGGGAGGCAGAGGCACTCAGATTTTTGAGTTCAAGGCCAGCCTGGTCTACAGAGTGAGTTCCAGGACAGCCAGGGCTACACAGAGAAACCCTGTCTGGGGGCGGGGGGGTGGGGGTGGGGGGGCTGGTCACATCTTCCAGTAACCCTGAGACCTTTCCACAGACTAGTGTTTGTGGGTTCCCTCGGTGCTTTGAAGGTGTGGGCTTTGGGCATCACAACCCTGGAAAACCCATTCTTTGTCTCTGAAGTAAAACATGCAGGCCTGAAAATGTCCAGAGGGCTCTTTGCAGGAATGTTGTAAACCAGCAGGTCTCAGAAGACAGGACTGAGGTAGCCTTGGTCCCTCGGGTCTCCGGCCGGGATCCTCTCAGATCCTCTCAGGATAAGTGCTCTTTCCTCATCTCTCCCTGGGGGACGGCTACGGGGATAGAGGTCACTACTTGGTTCTGAAACGCGAAGATTTTGATTCTTTCAAACACCCAGAGGAAGATGAGCAGGATGCTGATGTACTGGATCCAGGCAAACTTTATCATCTCCCAGAACCCTGGCTGGTAAGTATAAAGTGCTAAGGAGACAGCAGCTACACATAAGAAACGGTTACCCCAAAGCTCAGGTCAGACAGGAAACAGAAGGGATATTTCAAATACTTTTCAGATAAAATGGGTAACCCGGGATTATTAAGCTATAAATATGGATAATTCTGACTCAAAAGAATTGTTTAGAAAGAAATAGGCAGAGGAAATTGGTTTTTCTTTGCTGTGGGAACAGCAGTCATTTGTGTGGGGCTATAGAGCTGCAGCAATTTCCTATCTTGTGAGGCCTACATCTGTTCCTACTTGGGAGAGTTAAGGAAGCTCTCCTTTCTTAGTAGAAATGAACTGCCACTGACCAGCTGACAGAAAGGATATGAAATGACTTCTACGGGATAGCGGATGACAGCATCGATCACAAAAGGAGCTTCAGCGGTCCTGCCCACCAGCCAGACTGGGCTGGGGTCACTGAGGACAGTGGTCACTGCAACACAAGCATTGATCATTAATCCAAAGTGAAGGGCTGTAAGACATCTTTGAATACAGATCCCAAAGTGTTTCTTTTCTGTGTCTAAAGGTTTTTGTTTGTTTGTTTG